>NC_132791.1:116809750-117129500 GCF_048418805.1 Vulpes vulpes | reverse complement strand
CCAGTCTTCCAAATGTCTTCCTGAGCCAGCACACGTAGCCCACTTCCAGGTATGCCAAGTGCTGGTGGAGAGGTAGACACCTGAGCTGCCTGAAGGTAGCTATAAAGTGGTATCGTTAGCCATCTTTCTAGTCTTGGGGAGTGTCAGTGAGTACCCCTCTCCATTCCTGAGAGGGTCAGGCAGAGACTGGACCCCCCATGTAGACTCACCAAGGGGTGAAGACACAGACTGGATTAGGGCAATGGTGAATTTGAGGACTGTCAATTGCAAAGGACAAATCATGTCTCCAATATACCATTCCCAGTCTGTGCCCTACACTTCCCACTCCCACCAGCAGAACAGGGTGACATTCGGTTTTCCCACACTAATTATGGGCAGTCAAGGGGATTTGGGTCTGAAGGGACTTCAAATCTGCTTCATTTAACCCCAATATCCAGCACTACAGCTCTGTCACGTCAGGGCAGTGTCTCTCTTCTGCTGGATGACCTATAGTGACAAGAAACTCACCATCTGTCCAAATCTCTCTGGACAGTCCTGCTGTAAAGTGGGTTTGATATCAAATCTCCAACTGCCTTAGTGACTCAAGACCCTCCCACTCTTCCCAAGCCAGTTAAATTCTGTTTAACTTTGGGCAACTTTCTTAACCTCTTTAAGTCTTAATTTCCTTTCTCATAACACAGGGATGATAGTAATACCTAACTCAAATGACTGCTGTGTGAGTCACGTGAACTAGTAAACAGACAGTGCTTGGCACGTCGTGAGCCCTCAAGAAGGGTTAGTGGCTAATATTTTGCTTTGGAGGAACTATATATTCCTTCATACCTAAGGCATTCCCAATATCATTTTCAGAAGGGACACACGCTGTCCTGAGAGTAAGAGTTCTCAGATGCTCTGGAGAACTGCACAGGTAGGGAGTACAAGTCAGAGTTGGCACAGTGCACACAAGGGAAACCATACCATCCCCTCAAGGCCCAAGGCTACCTGGGTCCTGCCGGAGGTTGGCAGTGGGTTGAGGTACAGGCTCTCCCTTATATGCCACCCAGTAAACCAATGTGATTTCATCCAAAACAGTCCAATCCCAGGGTCCTAGCCTGTCCAAGTTGGAAAAACTTCAAGTGTACCCACTTGTTTTTTGACTAGAGCAAGAAATTTAAGCTGAGGTACCGTTTTCTCATCTGTGAAATGGGGATACTGATCTCACCTCGTGGACCTTTCATATTGGAATAAACTGAAATGAGGTCCCTGACTTATGCCAAACTTGGTACATTACAATAGGGCCTCAGATGCAGCCTTGTATCAATCAGTGGGCCAGTCAACCATTAACCAGCATGAACAAGATGGCAGCCATCTCAGTCGGCTTGGGCCAAGGTAACAGAATATCATAGACTAAGTGACTTAATGTCAGAAATTTCTTTTCTCACAGTTCTGGAGACTGGAAATCCAAGATCAAGGTGCCAGCAGGCTCAGTATCTGTTGAGGATGGTCTCCTTGGGTTACAGGCAGTGGTTGCCTCCTTGCTGTGTGCTCACAAGATGGAGAGAGGAGAGGGAACACTCTCTGGTGCCTCTTCATATAAGGACACTAATCTTATTGGTGCTGTCTTCAAATATAGCCCCATGGGAGGTTAGGTTTCAACATACGTATTTGGTGTCAAGGCGGGAGGTGGGGAGGAAAAGCAAATATTCAGTCTATAAAAGTAGCCAAAGGGGGCTTGCAAGTGGCTATTTATTCCAATAAATTTCATGGGCATGCAGATGGTTACATGACCACAGCTTTCCCCTCCCCGTCCCCAACCTCTTTCTGGGCTCACTAGCCTTGGGGTCAGGTTTACAAGATAGAAGAAGCCAATCGCTCAGCATCTTCTGGGCAACAGGCAAGTATCCTGATCCATGAGCCTCAGCAGCAATTGTGAGAAAGATGAGACCCCAGAGAGCTGGTCCAGGCCCAGACCCTGAGCAGCTGGATCCCTAAAGGTGACACTGACAATGGGACAGAGTCAGACCAAAGGAGCAAGGGGCAGAGACCCGGCTCAGCTTTGCTGCCCCAGGCTGGGCTTCTCAGTCACACAGGCAAAGAAGAAATCACAGGACTCCACCCAGCCTCAGTGTAGTCCTGCCCTTGGTGCAAGAATGGCTGTCCCTCTACAAGGAAGAGGTCCTAGGAGGCCTTGTCCTGCTGACAAATTACTGTTCTGATGGCCTGGGATTTGTATCTTACTTTGCTTGTTTATTGTATGGATATTTCATCTCCCAGATTCATCTTGGGATCATGGTTAAAGGTTTCTTCTCTGCTCACTGAGATGTCTCTGCTAATCATAAAAATCTATACTGCAATTTCAGATTAATTAAAGCAGTAAACTGGGGAAGCTAGTGACTGTAAGTCATATTCCCCACTTCTCTGCACCTCTCAAAATCGTATCATTTTATGATACTCTTCCTAAGAATAATTTTACCCTCCAAACCTATCTTTAGCCAGCAGGCAGGCTTCCTTGGGCTGGGCCGGCCTCCAGTCATGGCTTCCTGCCTATGGACAGTGGGATCTGACACACATTCTGGGCAAAGAGCCGCCTCCCCAATTTTAGCAACCCACAAATGTATCCAGAACGATCCTTAGAGACTAGAACCGGGTAAACAGACTCCCGATTCAACCTCAGTTCTCTGTTACTGTGCAACTTAACTCCTCTGTGACTCAGTTTCCCTGTCTGCAAAATGGGGACAGTCAGTGTCCACCTGGTAGGTTGCTGTTAGTATTAAATGAACAATGCTATGTAGGGGCGCATGGGTGGCTCAGTTGGTGGGTGT
Source organism: Vulpes vulpes (assembly GCF_048418805.1). NCBI lineage: Eukaryota > Metazoa > Chordata > Mammalia > Carnivora > Canidae > Vulpes > Vulpes vulpes. The sequence goes on along the minus strand of NC_132791.1, from coordinate 117,126,699 downwards.
CTGTTTTCAGCTCAGGTCATGATCCCGGGGTCCTGGAATTGAGGCCTGCATCAGGCTACCTGCTTAGGGGTAGCCTGCTTCTCCCTCTCCTGCTCCCCCCTGCTTGTACTATCTCTATGAAATAAATAAAATCTTAAAAAGAAAAAGAAAGAAAAATGCTCTGTAAAGCACCTAGAAAAGCATAGAGTGCTCAGTAAACGTAACTGGTAGGCAGTGTCTGCTGAGCCCAGCAGGCCGACAGATGATACTGTAACTGCAGTAGGAGCCCTGCCCTCTGCAAGTTGACAATCTAATTGGGGAAATGGGACGTACTCAAAAGAAAGAGCATATGGAGCCCTAAGCCACATACCTGATACTTGTCATCGATACAACTGGAGCTGGATCACTTCAAGGTCACACAGCTGCACTCAGGGCTGTTCTCTGTCTACACCCACCCCCGCTCCCAACATTGGCAGACTGCTGGAGAAGTAAATCCAGTGGTTCAAGCTTTGCTGCCTCTGCCTTCTCCAGAGAAAACCAAGAAAATTGAGTGCACTCCTGAGTGACCCTAGCAGAGTCCTCCAGGATGGCATTCTTGAACGGCCTTTTTCCTTTGTGCTTCAAAGTTGTGGCTATGATTTGTGCTTTGTGGGGCAGGCTGAGCCCAGCAAGGGAAGAGAAAAATGAGCTTGGGAGAAGTTATGGCTGCTCTGCTTGGTACCACAGTTCTTTCTCTTGAGGAGTTAAGATGTGGACCCCATCAACCTCAAAAATGGACTAACCATGAGAAAGCATGGCTGCACCCATTTTACAGAAGAGAAAAACTGAGGGGGGGGGAACAGCTTGAAGTCCCTGAGTGGAACCAGCTGAGGGGCTTGATTAAATAACTCAGGGTCCTGTAGATGAGTTGGCCTGGGTGAGGGTCCAGGGCACTTCCTTCCCTCGCTGTCCTTCTCCCCCACCCACCCTCTCCGCCCATTGGGCACAGGTGTCCAGTCCCTGGCACCGACAACCCCAGGGAAACACCCTTGGCAAACTGTGGCTTCTTTTCTCAAACACCTGCAAGTTCAGCCTCAAGAAAGAAGACTTGATTCTGTGGCTGCTTTTCTTTCTTTCTTTTCTTTTCTTTTTTCTTTTCTTTCTCTCTCTCTCTCTCTCTTTTTTTTTTTTTTTCCAATTTCATCCCCATCACCTTAATAATTGCATCTCTGGATTGTTTAATTCCACAATGAGGCCACTTCTGCTTATAACTGGCCTATCATCAGCAAGGATTAAGATTCATTTCAAATAAGAGGGTTTTTTTCCCCCATTCCCCCCTCTTTCATTCCCAAACTGAATTTGCATTACAAAAAAATTAAACAAAAGCAGCTTTTTGAATCTCCACTCATTACTCCCATTACATTTGTTAACATCATTATCCTCAACTGAAGATGGTAACTATTATCAAATGTTGCAGTGCTTTTCTGGACCTCTTGCTATATTAGTTTAGAAGATTGCTTTAATGCATATGCTTTTAGAGGTTTAAAATCTACCATGGCATTATCAGCTATATAATGCTGTACATTTTTTAATCTAATAGTGCATGTATTTTTTTTTAAGCACATTGGCCTGAAATAAAAAATGCATGCCTGTGGTAAAGAGGAATACAAATGCAACTGGGGAGATGCAGAACCAGGCTTCTGACTAGCAGACCCTCTTCCACTCCCTTCTTCCCTGGAGAAGAAATCACTCCTCCTGAAACCCACACCCTGAGGCCCTAATGGGTCTAATGTGTGTGGATAGAGGGAATGGGGGTGGGCTGGGTGCTCACTGACCCTGCCACAGAGCAGGAGACTGTTCTGTTTAGGGCTGTAAGCAAAAGCAAGCTCCTGCTACTCATTAACACAGAAAAGCACGGTTTCAGGGGCAATTACGGAATTTCTATATTCATAGAAATCCAGTTTCCCTGGAGAGAAAGGCTCAGGTTGGAACATTTATGAAGCGCTGGTTTCTTATGGAAATAAAAATTTTTGGTAATTACACAGGAGCTGCTCTTTATCTGCTTCTGCATTTTAATGATGGGGAATGGTATTTTGTTAGTTTTTTTTTTTTTTTATTAGCATTAAAGCACACGCAGGCAACAGCATCCTTGCTGGCATCCCGGGGATCCATTCATCCTAATAGCTGAGAACGAGCGTCTGCGTTCCTGCTCAATCACACTCAATCACTCTGCTCACCAAACCAGAGAGAGCAGAGATGCAAAAGACATGACTGTCCTCATCCTGGCTCCGTGCTCTGGGCTGGCAGCTCTGCACCTCCAAGTCCTCCCCCAGTGCCTCCCATTTCTCCCCACACCTTGGCCCTCCTCCATGCCAGCCCCTTCTCTTGGGGCTGTGTGGAATGTGTTGCTCCTCAAGGAAAGCCAGTTTTAGGGCAAAGAGGTATACGGTATGTGGGATTCTCTTATTTCCTCCCTCCCAACTCCCTTTTCTGCAGCAAACCCCCAACCCCCCATCCACGCAGGACTCATAGAAATATTGTCACTGGAGTGGGGCTCACATAACAAGGCCCCCTGCCTCAGTTTCCCCATGGCTACCTCCATTCCTAATGTCCTGTTGACAGCTTCCAATCCCACCCCTGAGCAGTCTCATGGGACCCACTTGGTCTCCTCCCTCCGTACCTCATTTCTGAGACCTTACTCCATGGAATGACCACTCTCTCCCAGGAAGGCCTACAATAAGATGCCAGCCCCCCTCCCAGAGCTATTTGAGCTGATTTATAATGGTTATAAAAGAGGTCAGAGCTTGATTAAGCTTAATAGATCCATTAATTACACCAAACAAAACAAACATAATGAACATAAAAATTTACGACCTCCGTCACTGGTTCAGAGGTGTCCCCTTGTCAAGCCTTGACAGATTCTGCAGAGCCCATTCATCTCAACATCTTGTTGGATCAACGGCCTGTGGCTGTGCGGCCATGTGGAGGGTGGTGGGTGGTGGAGGTGGAATTACCCTGGCACCCCAAACCCCACTGTTGAGTGAAGAGGAGTCTACCAGGAACCACCATTCTGACTGCTCATCTTTGCCCCCTGTGACTCCTGCTGTCCACGGAGCAACATGGTGCAGGTTAGCCAATGGTCACATTGTCCTGGTTAGCATCTCGGGCTTGACTCCCTGGGCCAAATCCTAGCTTTACCACGTACTAACTATATGCCATTGAGCAAGCAAGTATATTTCCATCAGTCTATCTTTGTAGGTCCTCATTTCTGCATCCATGAAAGGGGAATATTCATAGTGCCTATCCTTAGGGTTATTGTTGGGCTAACTGAATTAATGCACTTAAGGTACCCAGTCAGTCCTAACTCTGAGAAATGAACTAGGGGTGGTGGAAGGGGAGGAGGGCGGGGGGTGGGGGTGAATGGGTGACAGGCACTGAGGGGGACAATTGACGAGATGAGCACTGGGTGTTATTCTGTATGTTGGTAAATTGAACACCAATAAAAAATTAATTTATTAAAAATAAATAAAATAAAATAAAATAAATTTAGATTTAAAAAAAAGGTACCCAGTCAGCTGATGCATGGCATATGCTATGTTACCTGTGTTTCTTTTGGCCTTATCATTAATACAGTTTGAATAAAGACTAGAAACCATCTCTGAAAAAAAAAAAAAAAGAAAGAAAGAAACCATCTCTGAGCTCCAGGATTTCTTGGGGGAGCTTCATCTTTTTTTCCTTCTGTGAAAGATAGGGAAATCTGGCCTCAAGTAACTCAGCCTGAAGTACTAAAACCTACTGAGTGCCTCCCACCTGGTTAAGGGTTGAAAGAGTACCCAGCTTCAGCAGATGACGTACGTCCAGAAATGAATGAAACCATTGGCAAGAGCCCAGGAGGTCATCTCATGGCATTCTTCCCACCTTTCCATTTTCCACAGGAGTGAAAGAACAAGGAGGATTTGAAGGCATTGCCCAAAGAAGCTGGAACTAGTACCCTAGGCTCCTGACTGGTCCAGGTATCCTTCTACCCCACCCTCCTTTGCATGCAATAATGCCCATCTCCCATCCGCACGATTTATCACAAACCAAAAGAAACCATGCCAAGACGAGAAGCAGGAAAAATATGAATTGAAATCAGAAACCATAATCCGTTGGCTTGCCATTGGCACCACCATTGTTTGAGTTCTCAATGCTCTTTGGTTTCTGAAGCAACGGTCCTACCTTCTGCAGGTCTTTGCTAGAGTGGCTCCTGTCCTCCTCCCCTCTCTGTTCCTTTGACCAACTCCATTCCTACCTCAAGACTCAGATGAGCTTCTCTTGAGACGTCCTAGAAATAATGGCACCCTCACCTCTTCTCTGCTGCCCACCTGCCATGGTCCATTCTCTGTGCAGCAATTAATGCTTCATTGTGACTTGTTCATTGGCTTGATTGTTTTCCTATTCACCACAAAATATATTGAGCACTTGCTCCATGCCAGGCACTGTTCTCAGCACTGGTGGTGAACTAGAGAGCCATAGTTCTTGATCTCATGGAACTCATCATCTAGTGATGCTAATTTCATCTTGTGCATCTCTGAAATCTGTGCCTGCCAAGGCCCTACCAGAGCAGTCCCTCCATGAAGTGTGATGCAGAAGTGGCTGGGGTGCTTGGGGGACAGGCAGCGGCTGCCTGTGGGTGGGCTGGGCTTCGGAAGACCAGCCAGCAGGTGGATTATTCTGACCTCTTTATAGAGCAGGAGCAGGAGCAATGGTTCTGTCTGGAGCCCACCCACAGGGCTTGCGACAAGCCTGGGGGAGTACAGAGATATCCACTCGATGTGGTTTAATCATATATAACCCTCCCCCATCCATTATTCCATCCTTGGATACAATTCCTAGTCGGTCACTCGGCCCACAAGACCCTGAAAATAGATTTAAATTATTGCTTTATTTCCCATCCAGCTCAGGGTGTTGATTTATGCTGCCCAAACAATCAAGGCTTTATCTCAGTCACCCAGCAGCATTAGCAGCAATTTATCATGGTTTACTTCTCTCTTTACTACCCGACACTGGTGCCTATTGGCTGTGTCCTTCTCTTCTCAGAAAGGTACAGCAGCAAGTGGGCATGAGCAATAATGGTAGCAGAGGCCAGGGTCGCTCCCTGACAGCCTGGAGCAGGGGGACAAGATGATGCTTAACCTGGAGACCCTTTTATCTCATGTAGAGCAAAAAGACTCCAGGCCTGGATGCCAGGGGCCCTGGTCACAGCTATTAACCAGCTGAGCAATGGGAACAAATCGCCTCCTCTCTCTGGGTCTCCATCTCTTTGGCTTTGACCCTCTCTGACCACTGCGGTCTCAGGAAAGAGCCAAGGCCACTTGGAGAGCTGTCCTGACACAAGAGCATTGGCTTTTGGCTTTTAAGAGCTTAACCTGGCCAACTCTACCCCCGCCTCCCTATTCTGAGACAGACGGCGGCCACATTAGAGCCATGAGCTCCACATGAGCCTATCCTGGCAGAACAGGTAAGTGCACTGAGCAAGAGTGCAGAGCTACAAGTCAGAAGTGCCAACCGAGGGTGCCTGGATGGCTTAGTTAAGTGTCTGCCTAGAGCTCAGGTCATGATCCTGGAGTCCTGGGATCAAGTCCTACATCAGCTCCATACTCAGTGGGAGGCTGCTTCTCCTTCTCTCTCTCTGCCCTTCCCCCTGCTCATGCTCTCTCTCTCTCTCTCTCTCTCTCTCATGAATAAGTAAAATCTTAAAAAAAAAAAAAAAGCCAACCAAGCATGAGACATGATCAGACTAGATCAGGAGTCCAAGTCCAGCCTGCTGTTTTGTGCAAAACAGGCCTGAGAGCTAAGAATGGCTTTTACATGGTTAACATATTGGGGAGAAAAAATCAAAAGGAGAAGACTATTTCATGACACATAAATATCACATGAAATTCAAATTCCAGCATCCACAGAAAAAGGTATTTTGGACACAACCACACCTGCGTGTTCACATACGTCTACAGCTGCTTTTGCTCTACACAACTGCAAGAAAATTTATGGGTCACAATGTCCCAAATATTTCTTCTCTGGTCCTTTACAGAAGAAGCCTGCCCAACCTTGGCTAGATGACTGGCACACCTGAGACCAGGCTTGTGGCATTTGTTTTCTGCTGAGTTTGGGATGGAGATTCTTCTCGAAGGAAGAAAGGATCTCGGGAGATATTTATCAGTGAGGAAAAATAAGCTACTGTTGACCAGAAGCCTTACAAATACCATCAACAGGAGATCACCACATATTTTGTGTGTGGCATGTATTCTATACTGTATTCTTACAATAAAGTGAGCTAGAGGAAAGAAAATGTTATTAAGAAAATCACAAGGAAGAGAAAATATATTTACTACACTGGCCTGTATGGGTTTTTAAAAAAATCCACACACAGTGGACGGGTACAGTTCAAATCCGTGCTGTTCAAGGGTCGGCCCTATAAGCTGGCAGGCCAAGGCTGTTCACACCTCAGCCCCATGCTCTACACTGTGCCTGGCCTGGGGTGGGTCTCAGGACATGCCAGGGTGGCTGTTACTGACGATGCCCCCAAACCAGATGTTCCCTGGCAACTGATACAAGAACACACCTATGTGGCTTGTTCTCAGAAAATCTCCCAGCAAAGCACCGCTAGGACTGGGAACACCCCCACTTCACCCAGGGGTCACAAGAGGAAAGAAGAGGCGGGGAGAGAAGCGCCAGTTCCAACTTCAAGAAGAATCCTTGGCATTTACATAGCAAACAATACCCAGGTGAGGCAGCCTGTCAACAAGGCCCCGCTCAACAGCTCCCATGTCTCAGCATATTTTAAATGTTTGCCACATGCCAGACATTAATATTTTAACTGCTGCACGTCCCTCGCAGGCAGAGCAGTGTCCGGAACACAGCGTAAAAATTGAGTGATAATAGCTGGGCTGGATGCGAGGTTGGTGGGGCATGGCAAGCGCAGGCTCCAGCCTCTCCCTGGCCACACGCACACGCCCTCCCCCACTAGGGCCCCCCTCCACCCCCTGCCCCTACCCCCTTACCTGGGGCCCTCCCTGGGTCTGAGCCTGCAGACCACAGGGCTGTCCACAGAACTGCTGCCAGTGGCCAGGGGTCTCTGGCCTCCGTGACCCCAAAGAGGTTCCCCTACCCTTTGCAAGGCCCCCATCTCGGGGAGGACACAGTGTACGGAGAGGCCCTCTGACTCCATTCTGAGCAGAGCTGCATGGCCTCTGTCCAATAATCAGACAGCCTGGGACATTTGGAATCCAGCAAGGGCTTTCTTACAGGGGACTGGGCGGGGGACGAGGATGAAAGTTTCCTCAGTGATAGAATTCATTAATGGGATTGGTTCATGGAATGGCTCCCAAATCACTGATATTCCTCAAGACAGAAGTACGTAGCTCAGGAGGAGGGTGTCTGGCCTATTAAATATTGCTCTCAGCGTTCCCTCCTGAAAATATACACAAACAAGATAAATATTCAAAACATTCCCCTCCATGGGGTGCCTGGGTGGCTTTGTCAACTAAGTGGCTAAGTGTCTGCTTAGGTTATGATCTTGGGGTCCTGGGAATGAGTCCCACATCGGGCTCCCTGCTCAGTGGGGAGCCTGCTTCTCCCTCTCTCACTCCCCCTGCTTGTGCCCTCTGTGAAATAAATAAATGAAACCTTAAAACAAACAGACAAACAAATCATTCTCCTCTATCATATCAGACCTTTAAAAATCCTTCTCTGGTGAGAAAGTCTTAGAAGCTACCTATTACTGCCAGCTCGGAGGCCAAACTCCATGAAGCAGCTTGGTATATAATAAGTATAATTACAAATACTTGTTAAATATGACAGCTAGCATTTAATGAGCATTTTCTATGTCCTAGGCCAGCAGGCAGCAAATTTTTTCTGTAAAGGGCCACATAATAAATATTTTCAGTTTTATAGGGCAGATTCAACTCTGCTGTTGTAGCCTTAAAGCAGCATGGATGATAATAGAAAGGAAAAAAAAAGTACATGTGTTCAGGTAAAAGTTTATTTACAAAACCAGGTGGTAGGCCTGTGGGCTACAGTTTGCTGACCCCTCTACGAGGCGGGGTGCTATGTGTTTTACTCACATAATCTTATTTGATCTTCACAATAACCCTAGGAGATGGATACTGTTATAACACTCATTTTTAGAAATAAAGAAACTCAGAGGGGTACCTGGGTGGCTCAGCCAGTTAAACACCTGCCTTCAGCTCAGGTCATGATCCCAGGGTCCTGGGATCGAGCCCCATGTCAGGCTCCCCGCACAGCAGGAACTCTGCTTCACCCTCTCCCTCTGCCCCTCTTCCTGCTTGTGCTTGCTCTCTCTCTCTTTCTCTCTCAAATAAATAAATAACATCTTAAAAAAAAAAAAAAAAACCTCAGAGTCAGAGTTAGGTTCCTTGCCCCAGACCACAAAATTAATTTGCAGTGTAGCTGGACTTCACACCATTTTAACTCTGTTGCACTAGTTAAGAATCTTGGAATTGGGGAGCCTGGGTGGCTCAGTGGGTTAAGCATCTGACTTTTGATTTCAGCTCAGGAATAATGATAATAACACTAGTGGACCCGTGCAGAGGGCTTACTAGAAATCAGGTACTACTCTGAAGGCTTTATCCTTACCACTCTATTATTATGCACACTTTACAGATGGTGAAGCCAAGTCCAGAGGGGTGAAACGACTTGCCCAAGAGCACATGGTTTACCAATGGCAGAGGACAGATTTGAATCTAGTTCACCATTCTGGTGTCTTAACTGTTTAACTCTTAGGACAGTCTTTAGAGGCAGGTCAGTGGGCAGAGGCTCAGTGGTTTAGGCCTCTGCTGTATCATTCCCTTGTCACTGGAAAAATGTCAGATCCAACCTCACCTCCCATCATGCCCTCCCGTTCCCACAGTTGATCACCGGAAAAAGAGCCAACCATGCCTGTGGCCCTCTGGCCCTGCACAAACGTGGGGTTTCCAAGGCATAAAAGACTTGCAATCTGCAGAGGAAAGTCCCAGAGGCCCACCACCCCACGTCCCACCCCTCCCGGCCCCCACCCGGCCCCTGTCAGCTAGGTGCTGGAGCTCTCGGCAGGCCCTGCAGGCATGGGGCCCCCGCCAGTGCCAAGTCAGCATGGGTAGGCCCAGAATAGGAGCAGCCTGAGAGCACCCGCCGCCCGCACATGCCGCTCATAATGACACCCAGGCATCCAGGTACGGAGCAGATAGCAATTTTCCTTTTTACTTTATTGGTGCAAGGCGAGTCAGAGAGCCTGACAGGGCCCCAAACAAGCTGTCAGGAACTTCTAATTAGGGCTGAACGGCATAAAGAGTGCACACGCCCTCCAGCCTGGGAATTAGCAGGACAAAGTGCCGAGATAGAGTCAGGCTGAAAAGAGGGAAGCCTGCTGCTGGAGGGGAGGCGAGCAGGCACGGAGCCGGGCTGGATCACCAGCTCAGCCAGCGCCCCTCTCCAGGGCTCCACGCGACCCCAGATGAAGACGAACACCACGGGGCCCCATCCCCTGCGCCTTTGACCCCCGCTCTGTCTCCTCCTCCTCACTTCCCCAACAATCCCCTGGTCCCCAGAGAGGCAGCAGAGTGACATTCATGCAGGGACTTGAATCAGCCACACTGGGTTCCACCTGGGCTCCCCCTCTATCTTAATTCCAGTTCTCTCTCTTACCTCCAGTGGGTGCTGAAGGATTAAAGGGCCAAGAATGCCTCCACAGTGCTTAGCACCGTGCCTGCCACGCAGCACACACTCAAGAAGTCAAGGGCAGGGGCACCCAGGGGGCTCAGGTAAGCGATTGCCTTTGGTGCAGGTCATGATCTCAGGGTCCTGGGATCAAGTCCCGCATCAGGCTCCCCACAGGGAGCCTGCTTCTCCCTCTGCCTGTGTCTCTACCTTTCTCTCTCTACATCTCTCAGCAATAAATAAATAAAATCTTAAAAAAAAAAATAGCTCCTTCACATAGGCAAGGCTCAAAAGTTGCTGTCCAAGGTAGGCCTTAAAAATCCTCATTTTACAGATGAGAACACTGAGCCTCAGGTGAAATGACACATGGTAGATTCTAGGCTCAGGTGCTGAAGTGAATCCCTATCCCTGCAATTATAATACATTAAGCCCTGTGATGAGCCAGTTATGAGCATTAAGCCCTGTGATGAGCCAGTTATGAGTTATTTCCCCCAAATAATGCTCCAGGCACTGGCCCAACGTTGAAGAGCCTGAAGACCTGGGAAGTGCGCCTTTGTGCTAAGCCCAACTGTCCCTCCCTGTAATGATTGCCCCTGTGGGTCCTGGGTCCTCCCTTTGGCCGTGCAGTCACTTCCACCCCTGAGGACAGGCCAGCACTCCAGGTGCCCAGGGTAACAGTCACACCCCCCTCTCCAGCTACCTGTCTTCGGTTATTTCAACCATTCCTCAATGGTTGACATATTATTCAGTTAGTTATTACAGCCAGAGGTTCCTGACTCCACCCCCCAACCCCTTCCTTCTGCGGGGCCCTGCTTCATTTGGCCAATGTGCTTTTGAAAATTGAGAGTCCACGGCTATCAATCAACTGGCCTGTCACTGTCCCAGAGCAATCTGGGGAGCCTTGTCTGCCTACTGATTCAGGCCAACATGCAGCCAACCAAGCCCCTAAGAGTTTTTCAGGTATGGTGCTAGAAAGTCCCACACCCCATCCTGTCCTTTTGATTGACGCCCTTTTGACTGATAGAAACAGCGGTTCCCATATATTCCTGGTAGATGTCATCTTATGTTCTGCCCATAATCTAGTCCATTGAAATCACTTTATACCACTTTGGGTTTTTCATAGAAAAGAGAGCATAGGCTCTCGGGCCAGATGGGCTGGGACTAAATCCTGGTCCTACTGCTGGTTACCTTAACCTTTCTGTCCTCAATTGTTTTATATGTAAAAGGGGCATAATGATATTACCTATCTCCTTGGGTTGCTGAAAAAATTAAATGTTAACACACACAACACTCCGTGTTTAGAGCAGAGCCTGGCACAGGGGAAGTGCTCTACAGCGTTAGCTTTCATTTTTCTTATCACTATCATACAAGGTATTTATTATCTCCTTGTAGCTTTAGGTCATTCACGAATCTTATTAGTACGTCCTCCACATCATTTGTCACTGGAAGAACAGGGCTCCCCATGTCCTGAGAAATTTTCCCTCCAGATTGATCTTAATCCATTAGGCATTCATTCCCCCCAGACTTCGACCTGTTAGAAATACTCCTCATTGGATACTGTCCAGGTTACAAATCTGCAGCCTGTCCACAAGGATGCCATGAACAATTATGATGAATACCTGCTGAAATCCTCATCCTATGTCCAGAACATGCTTTGACCTACCAGTTCTTCACAAAAGAACAAGTGGTCCATCTGCCAGGAAGCCACCCTGATTTTTGGTAATCACCTCTTACCTCCCTGTGTCTGCAGTCATTCATTCCACATCTGTTCTAGAAGCCTGCCTGGAGGCTGGTGTCAAGCACATCATGGGCCCTCACCTTTGCAAGCTAAACACTTGGCTATCTCTCCACTTACAGCCCTCTCTGCAGTTCTGGGAGCCCCCTGGGATCCAGTGACCTCACCTGCAGCACCTGCCCTCTGTCTCCCGGCAGCCACCAGGTAGGCCATTCAGAGGGCTGTGCTGGGGGCTCGGGTCCCTCCTGCCGTTCTCTTTCCCCAGTCCCACCACCGCTTCTCTCGGAGTGTGGTTCTGCCGCCTGCCCCCCAACTCCCACGAGCACTACACCATCTGTGCCCGACAGCAAACCCGCGCCTTCTTGTACTTGCCACAAAAACAACTTTAAGAGTCCCTTCCTGAGGCTTCAACATCATTTTCTGCCTTCTGACTTCACGTGGGCTTCAGCCCTCCTGACCCATGTGTCTTACAGATGCAATGAGCTGGCTCCCAAAGCTCCTTCTGATCTGGTGAGAATGTGAATCCCTGGTGGTGGTGATGCAGGGCGGGGAGGTTGGGGGGTGGAGGCAGAGGAGTGTTGGGGGCAGTGCTGAGGCCCCTGGCCCTGCCGGGTGGGGTTCCCAGATGGAATTCTGGGTGGGAGCTGGAAGCAAGAGGAGGAAGCCCCCCGCCAGGAAGGGGGAAGGTGGGAGGCAGGAGGGCCCCAGCCTGGAGCCTGGAGCTGTCACACGGGCCGCCTCCAGTCTCCCCACCGGGACATGCTGCGGCTCCCCACCCCGGGCCCTCCTGCTACTCTTTATTCATTAAAATGCTCAGATGCCGACTAACTTTATTTGCTCAGTATTTATTTCGCCAGCCTTGAAGCGGGAACAACAGGCAGCTTGATTGAAAGGTTGTCTGGTTTCATTGTGGCTCCTGTAAGTAATTCTACAGCCTCGGTGGAAATGGTATTTTATAACTTGCCAGAGCAGATATCCCTTCGTGAATTGGAATAGATATTCCTGCATCACCTAAGCTGCCTTCTCCCTGACGCCCGGACCTCTGAGGATCACTGTCCTCTGCCCCCGCGCTGCGACATGGTGCGCTTCTCCGAGGCCAGCGTCTGAGCGCCCTGCTGGGGACCGTGAGGGAGCAGGAGTCCAGGGCCCTGAATGTGGCAGCCGCCACCCACCACCCCACACCTGCAGGGGGAAAGAGCTTGGAGTGCAGGGGTGTCTCCAGGTGAGACCTGGACTCATTCCAAGGGGTGAACACTGGGGGGTCAGGGGGCAGAGAGACCCTGTGACTTCTCCTTCTCCTCCTGTGGACACCCTCAAAGGCCGGCCAGCAGCACCAGGCCCAGTCCTGCCTAGAGAAAGGGGAGGCTAATGCTTTCTAGAGCACATTAAAGATGGGAGGAATTTGGGACACCTGGGTGGCTCAGTGGTTGAGCATCTGCCTTCGCCCCAGGTTGTGATCCCGGGGTCATAGGATCGAGTCCCGCATTGGGCTCCCCCCAGGGAGCCTGCTTCTCCCTCTGCCTATGTCTGTGTCTCTCTGTGTTTCTCATGAAAAAATAAATAATATCTTTAAAATAAAATAAAAAAAATAGGAAGAATCAGACTGCACCAGCACTTCTCTCCCACCAACACCATCAACTGACTCTCACCACAAAATTCAACAGGCAGAGTGCCTGCCTTCTCCTGGCAAAGCTGGGCAGGGTCTCCCTGGATAGGAGGCAGGATGGATCTGGGTGGGATTCCCTTTGTCTGTCCCTGTGGAGGGCAGAGGCTTACCAGGCAGGGCTGGCCTCTGGGCCTCAGGGCTCCCAGCGGCTCAGAGTGCACCCAGACAGCAACCCACCGGCCACTGCTCCTCTCTGACCCAGCAGCATCTCTTTCCACGCGGGCTGCAGGAGGCGGATGCAGAGGCTGGGCCGGCTCCTCTAGGGCCCCCTGAGCGCTGATTGCAACTCTGATCGCGGCTCGGCAATCACCCTCTCCTTACTATTATGACTAAATCAAGTTGGGTGATTTATTTCCCACTTATCTTTCCCGTTTCCGCTCCCTGTCCGATCCGCACTGTTGAACACACCAGAGTGAAAACATATCATCCGTTGCAATCAGCTGCTGCGGAGCCAAAAAGCACACCCGTCCTGCTGCCTTGTGGCAGAGATGCCGGCCCACAGCCTAGAGCCGGCCCCAGACCAGGAGAGCAGGTGTCAGAGGTGCTCGGAGCCTCTGCAGAGGGAACAGGCCATGGATACACTTTATAAAGGAGGAAGGGGGAGGGGGCCTGGGGGCTCAGTCTGCCTTCGGGTCAGGTCATGATCTCAGGGTTCTGGGATCAAGCCCTGCATCTGACTCCCCTCCGGGCTCCTTGCTGAGTGGGGAGCCTGCTTCTCCCTCTCCCTCTGCCTCTCTGGGTTTTATTCACTGTCCCCATCACTTGTCCCACTTGTGTCTTCTGCTTCTGCAGCTGCTTATCTGGGCCTGACCCACCAACCCCACACCATCCCTGTCCTGCCCCTCTCCCCCAGGGCCCATGTTGAAGAGGCACGACACCTCTGTCCCTACCCATGCCCAGCATCCTCAGCCCAGGTAGGTCACTCTCTCTGGAAGCACCATCCCCAGAGGGGCCTGCCACCCACAAGACACCACCCTATGAAGGCCACAATAGCATGGAGGTCAAGAGCACTGCTTTGCCTGGGCAAAGCGCTTGGCTTCTTTGGGTCTCAAATTCCTTATCTGTTAGAAGGGTAATAATACCCACTGGTGTAAAGATGAAATGAGGTCATGTCTGTAACCGGGATGCTTTAGGAAGTAGCATTTAAACCATTAAGCCAGATTCTTCTGCGTGGGGGAAGGGGGAAGAGGGACACTACCCTGGTGCAATTTGTTGTTATTATTCTGGGGAAAATCACTTAGGTGATGTATGTTTATTTCACGTTACATTTTTATGTTTATTTATATAAATATAAGGCCCCTGGGAAGCTTCTGGCCCAAGCAAACGGGGGAACTCAAGGGCCTTCCAGGAGGGAGGGGACCTCTGAAGGAAGGTCATCTGTTAAGTAAGCGAGGGTGGCACCAAAGAAGGTCTGACAGTGGGACAGGCTCCTGGGGCCCAAAAGGGAGACTCACAGTCAGGGAAATGGGCATTAGGGCTGTCGACATGCTCAACCAGTAGCATCAGGATGGCTTTAGGGAATAATGGTGGCCTCATCTCGTGATGAGAGCCATGGGGACTTCTGTCCTTGTAAGGAAGCTGTAGGAACAGGAGACCTCGGGATGACAGCCAAAGCCTTAGCATGGCATATTGTACCCCAGGTGGCATTTAGCTTGATATCAGGCACACAGCATTCAAACACTGTTGGCTCCTATTAGTGATGATGGTTGACATTCTTTGAGCGTGTTCTATGTGCCAGATAGTTTCATACCTTTTACATTCGCTGACTCATTTAATTCTAACAGAACACTCTTACGTAGGTACTATTCTTACCCCTAACTTTATAAATTCAGTGTGGAGGCAGGAGAGGTTAAATAACTTACCCAAGGTCACAGAGCTAGTATGTAGAAGAGCTAGGATGTGACCCCAGATTCACCGTTACCATTGTTGATGATGAAAGTTCTAGATCTTCCCCCACTGCAACCACCAAGACCATGTTAACCCTTTGAAACACTGTGGGACTAGGAGGGTCCACAGATTATAGATAAGCCTTGGGAAGACAAGGGGGTCACTGCCCAGAGAGGACAATGGCTCTAGATCTTTCTTTTCCTTCCCTCCTTACCTTCCTACCACCGATACTCTCTCTACTTTCCCCCAAGCAAAACCCTCTCTTCAGAAAGGATGGATTGGCTGTGATTGACTGCAGAAGTTAGCATATCACTTCTCCTGGTGGATTTGTCTTTCAGCTTGAAACAAACTCTTAAGTCAAAGGAATGAACCTCTAATTGTAGAATATCAGAGTCAAGTGAGGTGAGGGACCACAGCCAGGTGAACACTGGCAAGGATCAAGATTCCCTTCATGCACATCTGGACACAGCCCATGTCAGAAGCAGTGCCTAATCTGCTTGGAGGAGTTCATCCTGACCTCTTCCCATCACACAGGATCTGGCTGGTTCATTCCATTGCTTGTGTTTTATCTCTGACTCTGTGAAGATGCTAATTTGGAAGGAAGTCATCCCTGGATAACACAATGGCACTCAACAAAAGTTGGGGTGCTTGTGGTGAAGTGAGGTCAGAATTACAGAGTTCTCATCTTTCAGAAGGCAACCCTCATACCCACAGCTCAGGGGAGGGGCTGGGGATCAGATACTTCCTAGAGGCCTTAAGACAAATGGGGGCCAGACACTGGGGTTTGCCATGGGCTCAGTTCTCTCCAGAAAGGTCTCCCCCTTTCCTGGATTCCCTAATGCTGGTGCCTTTGGTTTGCTCTCATTGTTGCTGACTTCTGGGTCATCCTCCGTACTCACTGCACCCCTATGGCCTGAGCTGTTGCTACTGATCTGGGAGGTGAAGGCCCTTGCTGGCCAGTCACCTTCTAAAGCCCGTCAGGCCTCCCAGGGCTGAGGTGTAACCATCTCCTGAGTCCAGGTGGGGAACCTGGGTGAAGTGGGGACACACAGCATGAAGAGGGCACTAGTTAAGAGTCAAGAAGCCAGAAAAGAACTTCTGGTTCAGTCCTAAACCACTGTGCAACCTTGGCTAAGTCACTCGGCCTCCTGAAATGAGAGGGGCAAAACCTTGCTCTGTCTGCCTTGCATGCATGGATGTTGGGTAACTCAAAATCAGAAATGGATTATGAAATCTTATTTCTAGGTCTCTCTATAGTTCCAAGGGACTCTGTGAGAGTACTTCTTGGGCTAGTGACCCTCTGCCTGTGATGGGGTCTTCTCACAGCCTTAGGACACTTCCTGCTCTGTATCATCATGGAGTAGCCTGGTCCTCATGTATACTCTCATAGTCAGCAGGAGACAAGTCTGGTCATTAATCACTTGGGTCAGGATCCTAGGAAGTATTCCAGAACCAAGAAAAATCCTGGAGCTAGCTATACCTGCCACCTGACTTGCCTTTTCTGAGCAAGGGACTCTATCAATATGAACTGCATCACAGAATGTTAGGTCTGAGGCAAGCCTCCTTGAGGACCAATTCATCCTGGTATGACACACAGGTTCCTCTCTCATGATCTGCTGAGGTTCCTCGGAGCTCTGTATGGAAGATTCTGTGAGAAAGAGCTCCAACATCAGCTGGGGTGTATTAGAGGCATTCATGCCAAGTTGTGCCAGTTCTAATTGGGTACAACTCTTCCTCTTAAGGGTGAAGACACCAGGTCTAGGGAGGTGAGGCCAAATGCCCAAGGTCACCAAGATAGAGACTGTCCAGGGCTCTTTCCACTCCATCATGGTTTGTAAATTCTGTTCTATGAAGTCACAAGGTTTTTTGAGGAGCTCCCTTAAGATCTGCCAGAAAACAGGAACAGGAGGCCAGGACAAGGCCCAGTGAGCAGGGTTCAGGGCTTCTAACCCTGCTTCAATCTGAGCAACTACCTCTTTTATAGGTTTTGAATATCAGGGATCTATGTAAGATTTCATTTGAAATAAGGATTTTGCTGCTTTAAAAAATGTTCAAAAGCCATTTATACTATACTAAGATACTGAATTATCTCTAAGAGTTTCTAATCTCTTATCTTCCTAGAAAGTTTCTTGGGCAGATAGACACAAATCATTTAACAAGCACTTACTGAGAATTTGCCAGGCCAGTAGGATAATGACCCGGTCCTTGAGAGCTAGTACTCGAGCAAGGGAGACAGTTAACTAGCCAACCATAGGAAAAAATGGTTAGTGCTGCCACATGTTTCATGGGAAGAATACAGACAGTGGGACCACAGATGGGGAGGGCACTCTTTGGGTGGGGGGGAGGGAAGCCACTGGGGAAGGCTTACTACCCAAAATAACATCTGAGCCATGCCTTAAAGACAGTGGCTTCAGGAGATTATCATTACCACTGTCATTAGCTAACAGTCTGTGGGCTAAATAAGGGAGCCAAGGGAAGTGAGCAGGATCCTTTCAGATGATTTGGTAGGATGGTCTGGGAAGAGGGAGCAGTGATTTGCTACCCCCAAGGAACCCTGGCATCAGAAGAGTTACTTAATACCAGCCAAATGAATCCAGAAATGCATAAGAAAAGATTGTTAGGACCAAGTGGGATTTATCCTAGGAATGCAAGGTTGGTTTAATATTGGAAAATCAATTAATGTAATATCCCACATCAATAAAATACAGGACAAAACCCACATTCTCATCTCCATAGACACAGAAAAATCATCTGAAAAATTTAACACCTTCATGA
This sequence comes from Vulpes vulpes, assembly GCF_048418805.1. Classification (NCBI taxonomy): domain Eukaryota; kingdom Metazoa; phylum Chordata; class Mammalia; order Carnivora; family Canidae; genus Vulpes; species Vulpes vulpes. The sequence continues at coordinate 117,108,985 of NC_132791.1, read as the reverse complement.
ATAAAGCACTCAACAAGTAGGAATAGAAGGAAACTTTCTCAATCTGATAAAGGTCATCTACAAAAAACCTACAACTGACATCATTTAATGGTGAAGAATGGTTGCTATTCCCTAGGATCAGGAAAAAGACAAGGATGTCAACTCTTACCACTTCAATCAACATTGTACTGGAGGTTCTAGCCAGGGAAATTAAATGAGACAATGAAATAAAAAAAGACATCCAGATTGGAAGGGAAGAAGTGAAACTATCTTCTATTTGCAGGTGACATGATCCCGTATATAGAAAATCCTAAGGAATCCACTCAGATTATTAGAATAAATTCAGTCAGATTACAGGATACGAGACGAATTCAGAAAAATCAATTGCATATCTACACATTAGCAATGAACAATCCAACAATGAAATTAGGGAATAATTCCATTTACAGTAGCATCAGAAAGAATAAAACACTTAGGAATAAACATTTAGCCAAAAAGTGTTTAAATTATTAAGGATTTAAATTATAAAAGATTATTGAAAGAAATTAAAGAAGACTTAAATAAAAAGACATTCCATGCTCATAGGCTGAAGAACTTAAAATTGTCAAGATGTCAAAATTCCAGGTGCCTGGGTGGCTCAGTCAGTTAAATGTCTGCCTTCAGCTCAGGTCATGGTCTCAGAGTCTTGGAATCAAGCCCCATGTTGGGCTCTCTGCTTAGTGGGAAATCTGCTTCTACCTTTGCCCCTCCCCTGTGCTCATCCTTGCTGTCTCTAATAAATAAATGGCATCTTTTAAAAAAAAAAAAAAGATGCCAATACTCTCTCCAAATTGATCTACAGATCCAACCCAGTCCCTATCAGAATTCCAGTTTATGTCTTTGTAGAAATTAACAAACTGATATTAAAATTAATTTTAAAAATTTGCAAGGGATCCAGAATAGCCAAAACACTCCTGAAAAAGAATAAAGCTGGAAGATTCACATTTCCCAACTTTAAAACTTACTACAAAGCTACAGTAAACAAAATAGTGTTGTATTGGCATTAGATTAAAAATTTAGAGTAATGCAATAGAAACAGCAGTCAAGAAATAAACTCTTACAATTACAATTAGGGTCAATTCATTGTATTTATTTTAGGAAGCAAGACAGCATGCACACACACAAGTGAGTGTGTGGGGAGGTGTATAGAGAGAGAGAATTTCAAGCAGACCCCACGCTGAGGTAGAGGCTCACATGGGGCTTGATCTCACGACTCTGAGATCATGACCTGAGCTGAAATGAAGAGTCAGAAGCAACCAACTGAACACTCACACACCAGAGTCCATTCATTTTTTTAAAAGATTTTTTAAAGATTTTATTTATTTCTTCATGAGCAACAGAGAGAGAGAGAGAGAGAGAAGCAGAGACACAGGCAGAGGGAGAAGCAGGCTCCATGCAGGGAGCCCGACGTGGGACTCTATCCCGGGTCTCCAGGATCATGCCCTGGGCTGCAGGCGGCGCCAAACCGCTGCGCCACTGGGGCTGCCCGAGTCCATTCATTTTTTATGAAAACAGTCCTTTTTTTTTTTTTTAAGAGAGGGAGAGACGAGGAGAGAGGTGGAGAGGGGCAGAAGGAGAGAGAGAATTTTTAAAAATATTTTATTTATTTATTCATGAGAGACACACAGAGAGAGGCAGAGACATAGGCAGAGGGTCCTGCAGGGAGCCCGATGCGGGACTCGATTCCAGGACCCTGGGATCACAACCTGATCTGAAGGCAGCAGCCCAACCACTAAGCCACCCAGGCATCCTGGAGAGAGTGAATCTTAAGTAGACTCCACACCCAGCACAGAGCCCAACGTGGGGCTCAATCTCACAATCCTGAGATCATGACCTGAGCTGAAATCAAGAGTCAGATGCTTAACCAAATGAGCCACCCAGGCATCCCAAGGACAGTCTTTCCAACAAATGGTGACAGGACAACTGGATTTGCAACTGGATTTCCACATGCAAAAGAATAAAGTTGGACCGCCTACCTCACACCATATACAAGAAGAACTCAAAATGAACCAAAGATCTAAATATAAGAGCTAAAAGTATAAACTCTATGTTTTCATACAGGTAAATTTCCTGACCTCAGATTAGGCAATAGTTTCATGTCTGTGACACCAAAAGCACAAGCAACAAAAGAAAAAATAGGTAAATCAGATTTCATCAAAGCTAAAATGTTTTGCACTTCAAAGGACACCATCAAAGTGAAAAGACAACAGTTGAATGGAAGAGAATATCTGTGAATCATGTACCGGTAAGTGACTTGTATCGAAAATATCTAAAGAATTCTTATAAGTGGGTAATAAGAAGACAATCTAATTGAAATATGGCAAAAGATTTGAATAGACATTTCTCCAAAGAAAATACACAAGTGGTCAATAAGCACACAAAAACTTGCAGACACGTGTTTGTAGCAACGTTTTTCATAATAGCCAAAAAGTGGAAACAAATCAAATGTCCATCAATGGATGAACTTATAAATAAAATGGAGATTCATGCTACCACACTGATGAACCTTGAAAACAGGTTTGGTGAAAAAAATCCAGACACAAAAGGCCACATATCATTTGATTCCATCTATATGCAATGTCCAGAATAGGCAAATCCATACAGGCATAGATTAGCAGCAGCCTTGGGCAGGGTGTGAGGAGGGGGTAGGGAGTGACTGACTGCTCATGGATGTGGGGTTTCTTTTCAGGCCGATGAAAATGTTCTTTTTTTTTTTTTTTTTTTGAAAATGTTCTAAAATTGATTGTGGTGAGGGTTGCATAACCCTGTGAATATACTAAAAATCATTTAACTGTACGCTTTAAGATTGCAAATTGTGAGTCATGCTATATGAATTATATCTCAATAAAGATATTATTTAAAAAAAAATAGACTGCTTACTCCAACCTCCCCTAAGAAGGTAGTTAATTATGGGAAGGCCCCTTTGAGCTGCCTTAGCAAACCAAGTCCAGCAGAAAGAGCCTCAACTTTCTGGTTTACATGATTTGTAAACCAGATCAGGGTAGGTGCTGTCTTCTTATTGCCCAAGATCCTCAATGTGGATACTGGAAACTATCCACAAAGTTCCTTGCTTTCCTCACTGGCCTTGTCTCTCACAGTTCCAGTCTCATAGCCCACAGGCTATAAGTCTGGACCATGAGGTCACCCATACACCCAGGCTGCCCTTTCTTCCTGTAAACCTCCTTTAAAAAAAAAAAGATTTTATTTATTTATTTGAGAGAATGAGCAAGAGAGAGCACAAGCAGGGGGAGCAGCAGAGGGAGAGGGAGAAGCAGACTCCCCATGTAGCAGGGAGCCTGATGCAGGGCTCGATCCCAGGACCCTAAGATCCTGACCTGAACCAAAGGCAGATGCTTAACCGGCTGAACCACCTCTTTTATTCCAATTTTATACATCCTCCAAGATGCCATTCAGGTGTGGTTCCTCCCCAAGTGGTCTGTATGAACCCCCAGAAGCCGGGCAGTTTGCCCTCCCTTATGCTTCCTTGGGTTCCCCAGTTCCCTGAAGAGAGATCTGCCTACCATCTCATATCACAATAAATGCAACTGTTCCATGATTCTTGCACCACAGGCTTTAAGTTTCTTGTAGGCCACTTTTTTTCTCTTGGTAGCTTCAGTATCTAGAGCACCTGGCACATAGTAGGTGCTCGATAAGGTGGATTAAATAGCCCACCAGAACCTGGGCAGACCCAGCTGGGACACACAGGAGCAAGGAAGGACAAGCATCAAGGATGGGGGAGGGGGAGGGATGGGGGGGGGGACAAGAGGGTATCTCAGGTGGGTGTCATCCTCTTCCCCTTCCTTCCCCTTCCTCTTAGCAGGTATCCTCTATGCTCAGTGGCCTTTACATACTCCAGCTGCCCCTCTCAGAGACAGTTGTGTAGAATCAGCGAACTCTTGAAGATCAAGGAGCATTGGATAAAAAGAGGACTATCATCCACTGGGCGCAGGTACTGTGCTTGGAGCTCTAACTATATTCTGTATCCCTCAAAATAAGTGAGTATCATTATTGCTAATTTTTCCAGACTAAGAAACATGCCTAGGATCACACAAATAGCAAAGTGCAGGACAGGAGTTCAAATCTGGATCTTCCTGGTCCTAAGGGTTCCTCTTTCCTCTTTTACATACAGATTCCTCCTCTGGGATCTGTTATTAACAAGCCTTGGGCCCCAAGGGAAAGATCACTCCTGTGGCCCCAGCTCCCTCCCACATAAAAAGAGGCGTGCAAATGACCCAGCTAGTTCTTACACTATTGAATGAATGGTGGAATTTTAGACACAGGCAGGGGCCATGAGCGTGTATGATTGCCTGGTACTTCTCAGAGTGCGTGCGCACACGCATGCACACACAAATGGAAAGTCAACTCAAACCCAGCACCCAACACAGGAAGGCCAAGGGTATCGGTCACTTGTCAGGCTGGGCTGCACTCACCTCTCTCCTTCTGAAAAGTGCACGGTGACTGCCCAGCTTCCCTGGGAGCCAAGCATGAAATCCAGAAAAAGCCAGGAATTATTATTATTATCATTATTAGTGTTATTATTGCATGTAAATTGTGCATGACTAACTCGGGAGGAGGGGCATGCTTTCTTTTTCCAGATCCTGCAAACATCGGTATGATAATAATAAAAAAAAAATTATATGCTTGAAAACATGCACCCAGCACTGCCCTATGTTTCCTTCTAATTGTTCCCAGAGCCTCCAAGAGCCACATTTAAATAAAATGAAGCAATTATTTAGTCTGCAATTAAAGATCGCAGCGATTTATTTTTAAATAGGAATATCATCATGGGGGGGATGAACCGGCAAAAGAGGACAGAAAGGGCCCTGTGGCACGAGGTAGAGGCAGGAAGGAGGAACGGGATGCAGGGACAGCCAGGCCCTGCACAGAATCCGCTGGGTCTGGGGAGGTAGGGGGAGGAGGAGGGGCATTAGGAGGCGGAGGTGGAGGGTGCAGTGGATTTGCTGCTGTCTGAGGAGGCTGTCTGAGGCCTGGCCCCTGGGAAGCTCAAAATGGGTGGATGGGTGGCTCCATGCCCTGCAAAGCCCAGAACTAGCCCTCATCCGCATCTCCTGGCTTTATGCTGTGAATCTCCTGTTTCCCGAAAGTGCTTAAAAATGCTCCTCCCATTTAGGCCTGGAGGAGTGCTTGGCACACAGTAGGCTGTCAGCAAATCGTGATGACTGATAGAGGTCCTGCACGGCCTCACTTAGGAAGCCTGGCCCGAGGTAGAGCTCAGAAGAGCGTAGGCTGAGTGATAGGGCTCTGACTCTGTGAGTCTTTGCTCCCTGAGAATGGCTGCTTTGTCCCTATGAGCATTGAGATGATGGGGGGGGGGTGGTGTTGCAGGCTGATAAAACAGGTTCATAGATGAAACCTGCTGGTGATGGCTGCACAAAGGTCACAGTCACACCACCCTGCAGAGGAAAGCAAGTCTGACATGGGGGCCCCGGCAGGCCACGGTTAGAGGCATGGGGACAGGGGGTTGGCAGTGACCTCGGGACCCTCCAACCCTGTCTGGACAACCCATACACATATTTGAAGCCTCTGCTTCCTTGGCAGTTCCTCGGAAGACATAGTCTCCTGGGGCACCACCCCTCCACCCCTGTTCTCTCCCCATGATCTCTTCTTCCCCAACATTTGCGTCGGGGTAATGTCTGTCTCCTGCTTTCTGCAAGCTCCATGGGGGCACAAGGACATGACTGTTTTGCTCCCTTGTATTTGAGCCAATACGTATGGGTGGAGAGATGAGGTGGGGGGCGGCAGGGGAGAAGTGGCTTAGGAGGCAAGGCTAGGGCTGAGCTTTGCAGGATGAGGACTCAGACATGTGATGCTCAGTGCAAAACACAGCCTGGAAATCTGGAGGCAGAGCTGCCGTTGTTTGCCTCTCTAGGTGGCTGGTCACCTTTCCACGAGACAGCCTGGGGGCTGTTTAGTGGGAAACCAGGTCACACAGTGGGAGGCACTCTCCACAAAGAAGGTCCCCTCCTGAGGGATGGGGACCTCATCATCTGGCCTCACAGCACATTTGAGGAGGCAGAGGTTGGGGGCAGATGGGTTCTAAGTGTCCCACCATGTCCCCTCTTCTAGGAGTCATGGTCACTGTGGCGCTGATGCCAGAGAGAAAGGAGGGATGCAAAGCCCTCCGCCCCAGGTCACACCAAACACCAGTGCCAGAGCCATGATGGTGACTTTACAAATGACTCCCACCTTCATCCCCTCATCCCACATCTCCTGGGGCATGTATGACTGTCCTCATTTTATAGATGAGAAAACCAAGGCTTGGAGAAGATACAACATTTAGCTCAAGGTCACACAGGTTAAAAAAGGGCAGATCCAAGACACCTGCCCTGGAGAGAGTAGAGGCTGTGTGTGCACATCTCCAAGAGGGGAACAATCACCCCTTTAGAGGGCACATGAAAAATCAAGCAAGGCTGGACCTCCCCAGAAAGAGAGGGGAACACAAAATATCTTTTTCTTTTCCCAGAACGGCAGCCTCTGTGAGCCTGCAGGGCCCTCACATCTGTCTCCTCATACAAAATGAAAGAGGTTTTGAAAAACAAGAGGGGCTATGATAAAGCATAGACTGTGCTGGGTGCGGAGCTGTGCCCGGCGTGTCCTGTCACCGTCACTACCACAGAGACAGCGGCCAGGCCATTCCCACACTCAGGCTTGCCCCAACCCCGGGGGCTCTAGGAGAGGTGCGGACAGAAGGACACGAGAGGCCCAGCTGCCCAGGGCAGAAACCCACAGCCACAGCTCATTCTGGGATCCAACGGGGACTCACGCTCCTATAGGAGCAGAGCGGTATGAATGTTTCTAGGATCACAGCCCCCATCCTCAGGGCTCCTTGGGGCTCTCCCCAAAACCAGACTGGCAGGGTCTCTGAATGAGGCTGTATCAGTTATCCACTGCTGCATAACAAGTTAATCCTGGATTGGGCAGTTTAAAACGACCATCATTTATAACCTCACACAGTTTCTGAAGGTCGGGAACCGGGAATGGCAGAGGGGTGAGGGGACGGTGGTTCTAGCTAGGGTCTCCCACAAGACTGTACGACTGTTGACCGTGGCTGCAGTCAACCAGGGCTGGAGAAGCCTTCCCTAGCTTACCCATCATGTGGTCGTTTTAGGCCTTGATTCCTTCTGGCTGTTGGTCCAGGGCTTCCATTCCTCACCAAATGGCCATCTCCCTAGGGCTGCTTATGATGGAGTGATGGGCTTTCCCCACAGCCAGTACCCCAAGGGCAAGAGCCCAAGATAAGAGCCACAATCTTTTAAAACTTCATCTCAGAAGTGACCTCATCACTTTTGTCATTTGCTAGTGGTCACACAGACCAACCCAGGTACAGAGTGAGAGGGCGTGTGATGGGGGGTGGACGGCGAGGGCCATCTTGGAGGTGCTGCCAAGGCCTGCTGCAGCATTCTGATTGAGACAATTCTTCACCAAGTGCAGCATCCCTGGCCCTGCCCTCTAAATGTCAGTAGCTCCCCCTACCCCTCCCCTCTTTCCTCACTCTTTCTCTACCGCACACACTTCCAGAAGCTTCTTTGGAGTATTTCTTATCATAGAACCATGGGCCCAATGCCCTCATGAGCATGTGATGAGAAAGCAGCTTTGGCAGTAATACAGAAGACATCTGTAAAGGGAAGAACGACCAGAAATCACAGGCTCACTCAGATCTGAATTCATAGCCCATCTCTTACGAGCTGTTATAAACAGGGGCAAGTCATTTCTCATCCTATTTCAGGTTCCCGATCTGGGAAATGGGGGTAATAAGACCCAGCTTGCAGAGCCGTTGTGGGGGGTAAATAACACGATGTATGTTAAGCACCTGACACATAGTAGGAGCTCAACAAACTGCTTGGTTTGGCATGGATATCGGACTCCAGGCAGAAATTTGCTGTTTCTTTAGAATCTGCTCTTTACAGGAGATGCTGTCCAGCTCCAAGAACACTGTTTGGTGAATCAGGAAGCGCAAACTCTATTCTTGGCTTGGGGGAGTGGCTCTAAATTTTCCTGGGCCTCAGCTCCCCTAGTTATAACTTAGGAAAAAATCAATTTCCATTATTTTATCCTTTCCAGTTAAGGCAATGATGAAAAAGAAATAAATACAGAAGGTCTTTCAGGATTTAAAGTTTGAGTGTAGCAGATGGATTCTGTGTCTGCTCCATTTCATGTCCCCGTAGAGTTTGGTCACTTGGTCAGTGAGTACACAGAGTGCCCACTATGTGCCAATCATTACGCATATTAGCCACACTCAAAGCGGATCTCAGGCTATTGCTCTAGGAGACTGGCGTAGCGAGCTACGGGCCTGCAGAGCAGAGAACCATCCTTCTAAGAGGCGTGCCGGTCCTCAAATGGAAGCTCCTGAATCTGGGATACATGGTGTACTTGAGATGCACATTTCAGGCAGTGTTTGCTTTTATTAAAAAGATGGCAGCCCAGCTCAGAATCAATGACATCCTCCAACCCAGCAACCATGCCAGGTTCATTTGCTGGACCCCAGGAAGGCTTCACTGAGAGACACACCCAGAGGGGTCCGTGGAGGATCACTTGGGCTTCCCATGTCGAGAAGGGTGAGCCAGGTGATGGGAAGGGCTAGTGGAAAGCCAGGGAGGTGAGAGATGGCACAGTAGGCCCCAGGAACGCGGAGAAGTCCAGAGGGTGCAGATATTTATTACACAGACAGCAAGGAGGCATGAAAGGTTTAAAGTCAGGTGGTGATATGATCAGATCTCTATTTTAGATAGAAGTGGAGAGAAATTGAAGGTACCAAAATCAGTTAGGAAGCAATTGCAGGTCGAGGGGTGAACGACGATGGCTGCCTGAACTCACCATGTGGAGGTTGCTCAATAGAAGCTTATTGTTGAATGATGGTGTGTGAGTGTGCATCCATACCCAGATACACTTTATGCCCTGTTCTAGAACAGGACCGTTTCAAGCGGCACCTATTCATTGCTTCTCCACCCACACACTCTGCACTCCCTTCTCACCTTCTGCCAGCACCCCAAGACGTTTCTGCCTTCTCGGGACTGTTCTTGCTAAAATCCTCCCCATTTCCCAAACAAAATGAAACCTATTTTGCATTCTGGGTCATTCCCTCCCTACAAAGAATTTTGTGGGCCTAGCAGTAATTAGCTCGCTGTTTCTCAAGTCTTTCCTGGGATGCTGACGTGAGCCAGGCCCCTCTGGCTGACGTCGGCATTAGTCACACAATGTCAATGTCAACCACACTTCATCCTCACCTGCTGTCGTGTGCATTCAGGTTTCAGGGCACACTTGGGTGCACATACACTGCTTATACATCTCTACAAAAAAAAAAAAAAAGTACCCATACACATATGCATAAAAATAAGGACTATCAGCCTTCTGCCCATCCCACCGGGCTTCCAGGGCCAAAGCCCTGGGTTACCTAAGCATTCTTTGTGCTCTGCAAGGACCTTCTGGTGACCAAGGAAGTCTAGCTCAGGTCTCTCCTAAACTAACTCCCATGACCTGCTGGCAACCCCAGTGAGGTTTGTACCAGTAAAGCAGCATCTCTGTTTTGGGAGCGCCAATCTTGATGGCTACCAGGTACCAGGTAGTCCCTCTTCCTACATCTTGGTCCTTTTTATGCTATGAGATGAAGAGGTATATTGTCACATCCCAAAAGGAGAAGACTAGAAGATGCCAGGAGAAAACAGAAACACCTGCAGCCCAGAGCAGAAATGACCCAAGGTACAAAAAGCAGGTGTTTCCACTCCCGATTGACAAGAAGAACGAGGGTTCAGAGAGCTGAAGTGACATGCCTAAGCTGACAGTGCCAAAAGGGACCAAAGGGACCGAAGCCTGGCCTCCTGTCTCCCACTGCACCATGAAAGATTAACCCAGGACAGTGGTTCTCAAATGTGGTCTGGGATCAGTATCACCTGAGAAATTGCTAGAAATGGAAATTCGCCGGCCCCCTCCCAGACCTACTGGATCAGAAACTCTGGGGGTGGGATCCAGCCATCTGTGTTTTAACAGGCCCTCCAGCTGACTCAGATGTGCACACGGTTTTGAGAACACTGACCTAGGATGTGGAGACGGCTAATGAGGTATATCAGATAAAAGGACTTTAATCCCACAAAGCCTGCGTATTGATAGGGCGTGCCTGGGAGCAGGTGGTGACTGCTTACTTCAACTGCACACAGCGTGGGCCCTCTTGCTGAAATTAACCTCAGTTACTCACTGAAACCTCCAGTATATAAGTCTGGACTCTGTGCATGGTTATGCGGGTTGTGCACTGCACAACTCAGAAGGAACAGTGCCCCCAGGGATGTGCTGCACAGATACTAGTGGTGCCCATGCTTATGGGTCTCATTTGGTGGCTGCAAAACTGAGATTAACCAGAAACAAGGTAACGAGGTGGACCCAGCATCCTCACATGCTTATTAACTATTTGGTTCTAATTCTAGAGCCTCTGGGCTCCTCAGCCCAGACCCAGTGCCAGCCCGCTCTGTGGTGGCACATCTCAATCCCCACACTGATCTGTCTGTTCAGACAGCTGAGCACACAACCATCACCTGTAGAGTTTAGGGGCTGTGATACAGACCAGGCTAGAAGAAGAACCAGTGAGTAAGGATTCCCAAAAGGGATGTTTTTAACAACCAGAGTGAGACAAAGAGAGGACAGACTGGCTCCGGAGGGAGGGGCTCCCTGGTCACAGGGAAGACTCAGGTAGAGGCTGAACCATTACCCATAACAGGGGAGGACCAGGCTCCTTGAACATATTTTTTAAATCTAATCATGGAAATGGTCTGGGCAACGTTCACTGTTAACCCCATTTTACTGATGAGGACAACTGAGGAGGCTTGGAGAGCACAGAGCATTTGTCCTGGGTCTTGCAGCCAGTTAAGTACCAGAGCCAGAATTTAGACTGGGGCCTGCCTCCAAAGTTCATACTCTTTGCCTTTATCATCCCACATCTAACACTAGGTGACCAACTATCCCAGTTTGTCTGTGGCAGGGGTCACAGGAGGCAGTTCCTAGGACATGGAACTTCCCAGTGCTAACACCAGGAAAGCCCCAAGCAAACTGGGGTGAGTGAATCACCCTAACACCGAGAGTCTTCCTTTTTGGAGTCTAGGCAGGAGCCCGTTCGCCGTCCCTGTCTATTCAGAAACCCCAGCCCTAATCAGTGGACCTCATTATTGAGGTTGAAAACCCCTGCTGGCTGCACTCTGCCCACGTATCCTGGGAAATCTCACTCCTGATACACTAGCTCTCTGACCCAACCCCTTCGTCTTGCCTTGTTCCCAGCCATCTCACAAATGTCGAGAAGAAACGAGCCTGGTCTCAGAAAGCAGCAAGCCTCACCACAGCCAGCCTGTCCTGAGCCCCCCTGGCTCCGAGGGTGTGTACGTATTGTTCAAGAAATGAGGCCTGCCGATAATCACAGCGTGCTGACATGCTCGTGTGTCCTGAGAGTGTGCTGCTGGGGAGCCATTGGGGCTCTACTGGGAGGAACTGCCCATAGGATGTGGCTCAGCCAGCCCGAGGCCAGGGGTGTCCCTGGGACAAGCACTTGGGCAACTGCAGGCACCCCCAGCAGGCCTTCTGGTTCAGGTACAGATGCCCAGCAAGTGAAAGGGGAAGGCCATTCCCCCAATACCTACTATGCGCTAGGTGTCTTTTTCCTGTGCTTTTAGAGATATTTGCAATAATCCTGGAGGTGTATGTTTTTGGCAGAGTGTGCTGTCCATTAGAGATCTGTGCCTCCCCTCTATGGTGTGAACTTGCTGGAAACGGCTGCCCGGTGTGGGGCTTCTTTTCCCAGATTTCCTTCCAACTCCCTGGAGGGGTACTGATTCGAGTCCTGGCCTGAGTGTGGGATGTGTGTGGAAGTGCTGACTGCCGGGCCTGGGCCTGGCCTCCCAAAACCTCCCACTTCATCCTCCACCCATTCTCTCTCCTACCATCTACCTCTGCATGCTGACATCCAGTGCAGCGTTGAGACAGATCGTTAAACGTAGGGAACCCCTGGTTAGTCTGGATCCCTGGATGACTGGGGGAAGTAGACCCCCACTGCGTACCAGATTCTCCATGAGCAAGAAATAAATTATGTCAAACCGCTGAGATTTGGGTTTTTTCTATTAAAACAGATTGTGTCACCTTAATGAATACAGTGTTATTCCCCCTGACAGACAAGGAAAATGCAGCTCAGAAACGCTCGAGACTTTCCAAAGAACACATGGTAATTAGGGGAGGTGGCTCCCCAGGTTCCTCCACACAGGCCCATGCTCTTCATGGCCAAGCCAGGCTGGCTCCCCTCTGGAGTCAGCCCCAGGTCCTACTGCTGGACACCTCAGCCTCACCAGGTCTGGGGTACCACCTGCATCCTGAGGGATGCTGGGGTTCACTCCAAATCCACTCCACACCCCAGGCAAAGCCCAGGCCAGCTCTGATATCCCCTTCCTTCTCATCAGGGAAGGCAAAGTGGACCATGGAGCCCACAGGGTGTGGTCCTTACTGGGTGGTTGGGTTGGTATTGCTTCCATGCTGCTGAGAGTTTACGCTGGAGGAAACAAAAGGAGCCATTGTGTCTCCTCAGCACCAGCTCCTTGACCATGTCTTTGGAGGGTGACTTGGCCTGTGGTTGGACAAGAGCACAGCATCTCCTACTGGCCTCACTTCTAGAAGCTTGGATCTAGGAGACTCTCAGGATGTGTGGTAGGAATTAGGAAACCCAACAAAACAACTTAACCCAAGGTCACACACTGCACTCATGAGAAAGCCTAGATTCAAACCTGCACTCCTGACTCCCAACCTAGTGATCACAGGACACACGTGGAGCTCATTCACCGATGCAGCTAAGTGCCTACCTTGTGCCAGAGGCCTGTTTTGGGACAGTGGAGGCTCCAGGTCTGTTGTGAGACGCTCCCGTTCACTAACACAGGAATCTCAAATGCTCTGAAGAATAGCAGGATCACATCTATCTGATGACACCCAGGGCCTGGAGGAGGTGAGGCAGCTGGGTGGGGCACGCCCAGCAGGGAGCCAAGGCAGCTTCCAGGGGCCTTACACTGTGCCCGCACCAAGTTTCCAGCTACGCCATTTACCTGCAAGCCCAGGCAGCATGTGGGCCAATTTATCCCTCCAGCTCCAATTCTACCTGCAGGGTCAATATATTTGGATCAGAGAAAAATATCTGGAGAAGGTCACCAGGGGCAGGGGAAGGAGGGGCCAATCCTGTCTCTGATCAACAGCAGGCTCTCTCCAATCCAGCCTCGGCACACCAAGGCACCCATATCAGATCAGACAGCAGTGATAAACACTAGGGGAGGTGGGGGATTTGTGACACCAGGGCCTCCAGCAGCCCCACCCGGTCTCCTGAGTGTCCTTTCTGGGAGCGCACCTATGGAAGTGGTCACTCTACTCTTCTTCCTTCCCTCCATCTGTTCATCCCACCCACCCGTCCAGCAGGTCTAGAGCATCCGCTGTGTGCCAAGCACGGTGCAGGCTGTGGGAATGCAGAGAAAAATAAGACATGGTTTCTTGCCCCCAAGGCACTCACGGTGCAGAGGGGAGACAGACAAGTAAATGAGCAATTAGAGCATAGTCTGATGTAGCACAGCTGAGGTGCAGACCTGGGGAAAAAGGTGGGGAGAGCGAGCAGGAGGCAGACCTAGGTCCCAGGGCACCACAGGAGATGAGCACAGAGGTGGAGGGAGAGCAGGGTACCTGGACAGGAGACCAGGCTCCCGGGGTGGGCTCAGCCCCCTGCCGGCCACAGAACAGCCTGCCTGCACACCCACAGCAACCAGGGCGGACCCAGAGCCCAGCTGTGACCAGCTTAGGCCCCAAGCCTCACAGATCGCATCAGTTCTGCACATCTCTCTCCACACCTGTGCACCCCGAGGGCCCCTGTCCTCCCGAGCTCCCCAAGAAGCCCACCAGTTCTTTGAGATGAAGGATGCCAAGTGGACTTCCATACTTCGGTGCCACCCCCTTCTCCTGCTCCCTGGCATAATGTCCCGTGTGGCCTCCACCCGGTTCCACCCGGTTCCAGGGCAACAGGTCTTTCTCGAAGCCCAGCATCTTCTGTAGACTCTCTTGCTGACCCTCTGACAGGCCTCTGCCTCCCTCTTTCTCATTTAATTTAGAGCTTGCTGGGAGAGAAACACCTTGTGCTTATCCTCAACAATTAATCCTGAGCAATTAACTGGCAATATTTAATACCCATAAACACACCAGCAGCCCACTTCCGGCCTGCAGGTATCACCTCCCCAGACCTATGTGGGGAGAAGGCGGCCCCTGGCCACCACCCCCAACACTCTACCCCACAGTGCAGGACAGCTCTTCCTTCAAATGCTGGCTCCTTCTACCTGCCACCTGGAGCAAGTGAGCGGCCTTAGCTCCTCCGTCTGAAAAATCTTGATCTATAAAATGGGCATAAGCCTACACTTCCTGTCAGGGCTTTGTGGTCAGATGAGATGATGTACGAATAGCACTTTGCCCAGTGCTGGACACCTGGTAAGAGGGGACATTTTTGCTCAGTGCATGCTAGGTGCTGCTTAAAGTAGTTTCACGTGGGTAATCTCACTGACACTCCCCCCTCCACCCCCCCATGGCAACGCAGTGAGGTAAGTACTATTGTTACCCTCCTGTTATGGGTAAGGCTCAGAGACATTAAGCCACTTGCTTGGGGTCACACAGCGAGTGGCTGAGCCGGGATCCAAACCCAGACCGCCTGACCACCTCAGCCTACTTGCTGCCTAAGGCAGGGCCTGTCCAATCTCAATGTGCAGAAGCAACAAGACAGATTAATGTTAAATGCAGATTCTTTTCCTGTAGGGCTGGGTGGGGCCTGAGACTCTGCACTTTGGACAAGTCCCAGGCCACACAGGGGAGGCCGCAGGGACACACGGCCTCTTTCCCTTTCATGTCCTGCAGAAAGGCAGCCTTCATGAGAAACCCGGATTCCCGGGATTTCTGAGTTGGAAGGAACCCTGGCAATCCCTAGTCCTGCTCGGCATCCCACCACGGCCACTGGCTGTTCCCTCCACTCTCCGACGAGTCCCAGCCATGGGTCCCCTGGTAACCAGAGCTCCAGGGGGCAAAGTCCACACCACCCACACCCTCTGCCAGTCTGTGCATCCCACTCAGGCCTGAGCCAGAGGCAAGGAAAGTGGACCTCGGCCCCAAGGCCCGGTTTTGATTCTAGACAGGGAGACCAGTAGGAAACCCAGGGGGTGAGACCAAGTTCTCAACCACAGGTGAAAGTGAAGGAATTCAGACAAAGCAGGTGGGCTCAGAGATAAATGGGCCCTGCGCCCAGGCTTGCCCCACCGCCGCAGGCCAGCCCAACAGAGGACGTGCGGAGGGGCCAGGACCGGGGGCCGCCTGGCAGCAGCCACGATTAATGACCGGGGACAGCAGGGCAAACCTCACAGACGTAGCGTGGAATAGGAGAGGCCAGGCTTGAGACAGCACGCTGCACGCTTCCATTTGCATGAGGTTCAAGACCAGGCAACACTAATCTATAGTGACAGGCATCGGGGAGGGTGGTCACCTTGGGGGGCGGGGTAACAGCTGGAGGGACACACGGGAGGCTCTGGGGCGCTGGTGAGAGTGATCTAGGGGTGGCTACGTGGGTGTGTTCATTTTGTAAAGACGCACTGAACCGTACACTTAAGGTCTGTGTGCTCTCCTGTATGTATGCTACACCTCATTAAAAAGTCAATTAAAAAAAAAAAAAAACAGGACCTGGCTGCAAAACAAAAACAAAACAAAACACAACCAGGGCAGGCTACCAAGGGAGTCTAGGCTGCTCCACCCCAGGGAGGTTTCCTCCCCTTAAGGACCAAGGCAGGGCTGGGCGGTGGGGGTGGGGGGTTCAGACAGGGATGACGGACTTAGCAGTAACCCTGCCACCCTCTGCCCTCCACCTGGAGGGAGGATCAGCACAGACCAGAGGGAGCCCTCCCCAGCCCCTGAACCCTTCCTGCCCCACATTCTGTTCCCCAGGACCACAGGCTGAGGGACATCGGTACCCGGAGAGACTCACGTCACCCCATGAGTGGGGCCCAGCATCCCCCGCCCCCCAGCCCATAAGTTACTCCTATCCTGCCTCCTTATGCTATTCTGGCTCAGCATGGGGAGGCTCAGCCAGGCTTCCTAGACTCAAACCCCAACTGTATGACTTACTAGTATGCCTCTGGGCAAGCCCCCACCTCCCACCCCGCTTGGTGCCTCAGTGTCTCCACCTGTACCATGGGGATAATTTAGCACCCTTCTCATAGGCCATCCTGAGGATTAAGTGAATTGATATATGTTAGTGCCTAGAATAGGGCCTGGCCCACAGGAAGTGCTACGTAAATGAATTCTTATTACACTCGGCATTTTGCAAATACATTAAATTAAGCACCTCAGATATGGGCATTTGGGAGCAGGCCAGAGGTCAGGGGACAGGGACCTAGGCCTTGCGCCAGGGCTATCTGCAGCTGGCTGTGTGGTCGAGGGCTCTGCAGCTCCCTCTCTGTGCCTCTTGCCTATCACAGGACCTGGGAAGCCCAGGGAAGTGCAGTGGTACCTACAGAAGTGCTCAGAGCCCTCAGGAGAGGAGCCAGGCTCCACAGGTCCAAGCCATCCTCCCCTGCTGACTGCTATCAGAGACATCTTTCTGAAATATTCATCTGGGGGTGCCTGGGGGGCTCAGTTGGTTAAGTGTCTGCCTTTGGCTCAGGTCATAATCTCAGGGTCCTGGGATGGAGCCCCACATTGGGCTCCCTGCTCAGTGGGGAGTCTGCTTCTCCCTCTGCCCTTCACTTTGCTTGTGCTCTCTCTCTCAAATAATACAATCTTTTTTTAAAAAAGGAAATACTCATCTGACTACATGACCTCCTCCTCAGAATCCCTCACAGCTTTGGGTTTGCCAGTGGTCCCTGGGGACCACAGGGAGCTTGCTCCCCAAATGCCGGGTACGCTCTCTCTCTCTCTCTCTCTCTCTCTCTCTCGCTCGCTCGTCCAGGCTCTTTCACACTCTGTCCCTAGGGCTGGGATCCACTCTCCCAACCCCACTCCTCATCTGGTAAACTCCTGCTTGTGCTTCAGGAGTCAGGTGACCTGACCTCCCACGTCTTCCATGGACCCTCCCTAAGCCAGCCTGGGCCCTCCCTTAGGCCCTAGACATACCTCCAATGTAGCACATAACCACCAGGTGGGAACCCGTGGTTCTGGATGGTGGCTCCCTGAAAGCACCCAATACATGAAAGATGAATAAAGAAACAAAGGAATCCAAACTGAGGGCCACACAGGCTTTACTGCCCCCCCCCCCCCCCCGGGGCCCAGATGCCAGGCTCCCTGTCACCTGCTCCTTCCTCTGCCAGCCTTTCCTCCTTACCTGCAGCTCCCAGCTGTGGCCCCACCTTCAGACCCTGACCTTACACTACCCCAAGGCCTTCTCTCCACAGCAAGATAAGCACCATGGAGATTTTGTTGTTGTCTTTTAAACCTCAATCCCAAACCCTAAGCCCCAGAAGTGATGCAATCACGGCCTGGGCCTGCTCATGGATGCCCCCGTCAAGCAGCCTTGGTTGTTCTGTGGCCTGGGTGACCAGAGGCCAGTCGGTCAATAAACACTCACTACAAACACGTGCCATCAGCACAATGCTAAGAGCAGGGCTGGAATTCCAGCTGACTCCATGCAAACCCATCCTACTCAGAAATAAGGACATGAAAGAAATAAAAACGCCCTACAGAGTTGTTCAGAGGAAGAAGCCAGTGACTTCGGGTAAATGATTTAACCTCTCTGAGCTTACTGCCGCCTGTGCAAAATGAGGTCAATAACACCTGAATTGTGAGTTGTTGTGAAAAAGTGAACACAGAGCAAGAACATCCGGTACTGAGTAGGTAGACAATAAATGGTAACTAATATTATTATTATCATCTGGCTCTGCTTTGGAGACAGTAAGGGCCAGTCCACAACCTCATGAGGGAATCTAAGCCACTGCTTGACACCTTGAAAAGTCCCATTGACACTGAGCTGCCTCTGTCCTCCCCACATCTGCCCACAGGCCCTCATTCTGCCTCTTGGAGCTTCCTAGAACAGGTCTGCTTCCTTTTCCTTATGGTGGGACACCAGACACTAGAAAGTAGGCAGGAGTCGTGTCTCCCCAAATCTTCTCACCTCCAGCCATCCAGCCCAGACCCGCCCCTCCCCATGCACAAACCACTAGCACCCTGCAGGGAGCAGCCCAGGCCAGAACACCTGTTCTAGCTGGCACGTGGTACAAGGGCCCAGGCCCTCTCTGGCCTGCAGTTCTCTTGGTGATGTGATTGGGCTGGAACTCCAGCCCAGCTACTATGCTCAGGAATCTGGAGCTAGATGTCCTGCTGATCCCCATTCAGGGAGGCCCAACTACCTAGGGAAGTGGACTAGGGGCTGCAACATCTCCCTGACCTCTGCCCCCTCGATCAGGACAGGCCTACTACACTGCTGCAGGCAGACAGGAACCAGTCAAGGAGGTTCCAGCTGGCTCTGTGGTCCTGCAGCCCCGGACTCACCTTTTTTACAGGCCTTGTGTGGGCTCTGCCAGACTCTGAGGGAGGGGTTCTGGGGCCTTCCTCTCCTATGCAGGTGGAACATCCCCATTCCCTGAGAGGAGCCAGTGCCCAGGGATGCAGATAAGGGAAGGACGAGGCCCAGAGCTACGGCTTCCTCCTCCAGCACCCTGCACCCTGGTTCCCTGGTCTCATCTGGGCCAGATGGGGCATGAGCCAGGACGAGGGCCTGGAAACATGCTGAGAACCAGATGCTGCCGCGGAGCTGTGCCTTCCCAGGTAAATAAATTACACACCAAACACAAACAATCTGCTGTCTGCCTCGCCCCATTCAGAGGGCGGCATGTACACAGGAATGAGCCATCCTCTGAGAAGTGGCTTTATATCCTTGGGGTGGGGTGGGGATGGGGTTGGGCCTGGGGTAGGGGAGGCTGGCACTTACCCCACGCCTCCAGTGCTCCATGTCTAATAGCCTGGCCATCTCAGGTCAATGGCTGGAAAGGGAACTTTAGAAGCGCTGCTGAGAGGCCAATGGAGAACAGCACCGTGCAACCAGCAGACCTTAGCCTTCAGAGCTGGCCCATCTGCTGGGGAGGAGGTGGCAGGCAACCTGAATCCTTGGAGAGATGCAGAGGCCCAGACACAGAGGAATGCAGCCTGGCAGCAGGGGTTCCTAATGGGCTGGAAGCCAGTCAGGCTGAGCTGAGTCACAGGGAAGCACAGGTGTGCAGGGAGCAACACACAGGCATAAAGCGCACCCCCTCAGGAAGCAGGGAATGCGAGGGGCTCCCCTTCCAGCAGGGAGAGAGTTGAGACCAAGTCCAAGGACCGATCAACAGGAGGTGGTGGACGAGATGACAGGGTCTGTGCACACTTGAGCTCTGATGGTCCTTCATGACGCAGACCCCCAGGCCAGGGGGGGACCCTGAGCAGAGCACAGGGACACACAGGGTGACAAGCCTGCATCTGGACACTGTGTGATGCATCAGGATTGGATCTGGCTGACAAGAGGCCCTGACAGCTCATAAGTTGGGAGCCTACATTCTTCTTCCCCCTTTGCCTTCCACAAGCCACATGACCTTTCTGGGCCTGGATTTCTCACCTGGGAAATGCTGGTTCAGGGGCATCTGTGGTAGAGGTGCGAGAACATGGGGGACCCATCCTGTAAGAAGTGGAGGCAGCACCAAGGGGAGCCCATGCTCAGGGGCTCCCCGAAGCCCTAGGGGCTCTGTCTCCCTCCCCTTGCCCACTGGCCCCCCTCATGCTGCACACCCTGGCAGTGCCCTTCCTCTTCACTGAGAGGACTGGGACGGGCTGGTCTGGGTGGGTAGGCACCTGTCTCTTTGCTGGGCCTGGGATGGAGACAGTGTGGAGGACAGTGCCCCTCCAGCAGAGTGAAAGGAGTACTTTCAATCTCTACCTGGGACAATAAATTATGAGAGGAGTCACTTTGGGGGAACTTTCAATGGCTTGAGACCAAGAGACTTGTCAGCTACTCAAAGGTGGTAGTACAGGCAGGCACGCGTGTTGGACAGAGAAGGGTAAATGGTGCCCAGTAAACATTGACGAAGTGTCAGCTGGGTGCATCTACCCTGCCAAGTTCATGGGCTATTGCATGCATGCCAGTCTTCCCTGGGGTAAGCAAGAGAAGGAAAAAAGAAAACAGAGGGTAGGCCTCTGTGCTGATTCTAATCCCAAAGTAAAGCCTCTAGAGGAAAAACACCTGGCTTGGGGGTCCAGAGACAGCTCAGGTCTGATCAGAGAATAGTACCTCGAGCAAATAAGCAGAGTCCTGTAATTTATGAAAATACCTGACTGAATCAGCTAGGTTGGACAGAGATTGTGCAACAGGACCACCCATCCCAGCCCCTGTCCTCCAAGGGCTGATGCTCACCAAGATGGCAGTGGGCTCACATGGGCTGGACAGCAGAGGGAGGGTGGTCCTGCTACCTTGCACCCGAGGGGGAAAAGCTTCCTCCCAGGGTGGGATGTGTGCTGTCTTGACCTCGGCCTTTGGCCCCAGCCTTTTCAGGGTCCCTGTCTAGGCCTTGTGCTTTTTGGGGGCTTCCCAAGGTTTCCATCTGGGGGAGGCCAGAGGCTGAGGGTGGGGGCCGGGGCCGCCCATGCATGCGTGTTTGTGTGTGTTTGTGTGTGCGCAGGCGTGTTGTTGGCACGGACGTGACTCTGCATTATCCAGGCCCGTAATGAGTCCTCATTGCAATGGGTTTGATGGAATAATTATATTCTGGAAAAACTGCAGGAAATTGCGTCCCACTTCTTAAAGGGCAGGATCATCAAACATTTGTGCTACATTATTTGCAGTCACACCTTCTGCTGCATCTGCTCCCTTAAAAAAAAAATCTCCAACTCCAATCTGATCTGAATATATAAATCTGAATTATCACAGCAAAGGCGATATGCTCACACCTTTTTTTCCTTTTTTTTTTATCTGTTGCCATGGTGATTAGATAAAATTCACGCCAAGTCTCCAGGGAAGGATGGAATCATTTCAGACAGTTTCTCACCCCTCTCGAGCTACTTCTCCCTGTAACATGCCTGGGCACCATCTCTGGGCTTGGGCAGGAAGACAGGCAAGAGAAGTCACCACCTCTTTGGGAAGCCATGGATGAGCAGAGGAAAGAGCTCCTCTTTCAGAGGTGTTTTTGGTGCCAGGCAGGGCCCTGAGCCACAGAGCCAGCAACATGTCCTCAACTCACAGCTTCCTCGGCAACCCTGGAAGCCACCTGGGGAGGAAGAAGGAGGCTCCGGGGGGCGAAAGACAGTGCCCTCGTTCAAGGTCAAGGCCACAGAAATTGCAGAAAATAACCCAGGGCCATAGCTCTGCCCTCCCCAAGTTCAGCTAAGCAAGAAAAGAGGCTTTCCCCCAAAAAAGGAGAGTTTCAACCACACCAGCACTGGGTCTGTGTCTCAATCCACTTTCCATCAGGGCTTCCCTGGGTTGAGATTCTCACCGGGGCTAATTATCAATGGACGTAACTTATTAAAAGGTTTTGCAGAAAAGGCACTATTGACCTAATTGTTATTTAACACCACCAGTTCATAAACCTCTGCCGTGTGTGTGCACACGTGCGAGCGTGTGTGTGTGTGTGTGTGTGTGACTTAAACAATCCCGAGTATATTACAGAAGGCAGAGTCTGCCTCCCTAACACACACCTTCTCATTTCTATCAAAAGTCCCAATTCCAAGGTAGGGGAAACAGGCACTCTGAGCTCAGATTCTAGGAGGCCCCTTTACTGAAGCCTCAGGGAATTTGTAAAGGCTGAGAGCAGCTTCGTATCAGCCACAGCTGAGCAAATGGGGAGCGCTTGGTCCGCCCAACCATACAGGATGGGACAATACTGTGTTTATTTACTCAGAGGCTCGCATCATCAGTCTCATTAGTAGTTCCACCGCAAAAGAGGAAGGGGGTGGAGGCACATAAAATTTTAAGTGTACCTCTCAGCAGTGTTTTATCCCATGATGAGTTAGGAGAGAGAGGCCTGGAGGGCAGAAAAGGATGCTGGATCTACCAGGGGGCTCCATCCAGACCCCTCCAGGCCAAGAAAAAGGCCACTGAGCAGGTCACGGGGCAAAAAAAAAAAAAAAAAAAAAGATATCTTTAAGGATTAGGCAGAGAATGTGTCTTTTTAGTTGCTCACCGGGACTGGGGACTCAAGCATGCATCAGGGCAGCTTGGGGAGATGACGGGCCTGGAGGCCTGGGGACCAGGGCGCTGTGGTCCACTAGAGGCTCTGTTTTCTGCTCTGGGCCTCAGTATCCCACTCTGACAAAGAGGAAGCTGCAGCCTATTTCTGTCCCTGTGAGGAAATGCTGCAAATTCCAACATCAGGAGTGAGTTGGAACAAGGTGGTGAAGGACACCAGGAGGACTAAGCTAGCCCTTCCCCACAAAGGGACACCGGGGTGGTGAGCCAGGGAGAACCAGCTGTCCCAGGGGGGCTGTGACCCCGGGCACGGTGGCAGGGGTGGTGGGAATGCAATGAATGACATGGGCATGGGGGCTGAGTGGCCCCGGCTGTGGATCCTGCCCAGCGACCCATTGGCTCCCCACCTCAAGCAATGCAACCTCTCCAAGCCAGTTTCCTCAAATGTAAAATGGGAATAAATTTAAGACCTACCCCATAGGGTTGTTGTCAGGTTTAAATGGCATGCAAGCTGTAAAACTTTTAGCATAGTGCCTGGCATATAGCAAAGGCTCCACACATGGTAGCTGAGATGATGATGATGATGGAGAAGCATAAGGGTGACATCATTTTAGCAAAACTTGATGCAAAACAGCACCGGCTTGGGAGTGAGGAGATCTGCGTTCTTGTTCTCTGCTGTGTGTTGCTACCGTGTTTGGGGGGCATGTCACATAATCTCTGAGCCCTTTTCTCCATTTATAAAATGAGAGCCTACTCTGTTACAAGCTTATACAATAAGTTTTATTATTCTCCATCCTCAAATGAGAAAAGGTGGGCGTTGAGAAGTCAAGCACCAGGAGTTGCACAAGGTCATGTATCAGTTGGTGGCTGAGCTGGGATTCAGACCCCAGGGTAAGAGGGTCTTCCCCGGGCCTCAAACACAACCATGACAACCTGAGACGACGTGTGTACACTCTTGTTGATGGTCAAGCGTGATACACAGCTAAGTTGCCACATTTCAGCAATGGTCGTGAGAATCACCTTGAATTGGCAGCTGAGACCTGTGACCTAGTGGGGCTTAGAAGCAGCTGCCGCTCACCCTGCCTGCTGCCAGGAGACAGACAGGAGGCCAGGGAGATTATTCTAGAGAGCCTGGTTCTAGTCTCAGCTCTGTCACTAATTACTGGACTCCGGACCCAATTACCTACAGGTCCCCTCCCAGGAACTAAGCCTCTGTGATTCCAGGATGCATTCATGGGGGACCAGGTGAAAATGGCACTGCTTGCAAAGGAGGGCCCCGGGTCTGAGACCCAGGGACACCGAAGGGAGCTGGGGGAAGGCGGGGCCGCCAGGGATGCACAGAAGCAGCTGAGAAAGATGCTGGGGTCCTTTCCCTTTAAGAGGAGCAAAGATCCCTGACTTCTGGATTAGGCTGTGCAAGCCAGGAAGGGGGAGGGCTCAGAAAAGCCCCCTGAGTCTAGAGATTCAAAGGCGCCCTGCCCCTGTGTGATGCAGAAACTCTTAATTGGAGCTGTGCGCGCATCCAGCACCGATCACTCCATGATGTGCCGTTCTGAAGCACAGAAGGCAGCCCTTCATTAAATCCGACACCAGGGAATTAATTCAACTCACTGCCATCATTCTATCTCCGTCATCCTCTCCCCTCAACAGCCATTGCTCCTTGATCTTTCCCACCTTGGTGTCGAAAGTTCTCCTTGAGAAGGGACGCTTCCCCTGACCGTCCCCTGCGCTAGGACCATATCTAGGGCCAGGCCCCGGGGCCCAGCTGGGGAGCGCAGGGTGGGTAGGGCGGGTGGGTAGGTGGGCGGAGGGATGGCTCAACACACAGACGCTGTCATCCAGAGATGAAGGAAGGAACACGGGCCGTGACGGATCCTTCTCCACCAGCAGCAGCAGAAGGGAAGGTTTGAAAGCTGATGGTGACAGCTTCCTGGCTCACCCCCTTTTAGCTATTCTTGACACAGTGACTTTATAATTAAAGTCCCCTCAGGAGGAGTCACGGGAAGATGGAGGAGGGAGGGAAAGAAGGAACTGCAGGGAAGCTACCTGGGCCACTCTGCGTGGTCACAGCACCTCCTCGCCTGCAGGGAATCGGCTTCAAACGGACCCCCTCAACTACCTACAGCTACCTTCCTCTCTACCTGGGACATTCCAAGTTTCCTCTGGACTCCAAAACAGGTGACCCATGTGCAGGGATGGGGCAGGGAGGACCTGGGGTAGGCAGTTCCCCACCACCACCACCTGTGAGACTGGTCATCCCATCACAGGCAACATCCTCCTTTTGCCCCCAGTATGCCAATCCCATATTATCTTTCTTCCACCTGCACTGACAAGTGCAAAACAGTCAGGAAACATTGCCCCAGGGCACCAGACTCTGAGATCTGTGGGTCCAAGGAAACAATGCTTCAAAAGCCTTCAATGACTTTCAGTAGAAGTCAACAGGCAGCACTGGAGACTGGCTTCTGCTTCTCCATGGAGCCCCAAGAGACTTGAGTCCAGGGTTTGTAAGGAAATAGAAAACACTCATAAGGCCAGGGACAGAGAACGTGGACGAGGTGAACGCTAATCAGATGATGATCAGGATTTAAGGAAGAATTTCCGTCAAGGAAGGAGGCAGATACCCCAGTGAAATCCCAGCAGCTGATCCAGGCTCCTTGTTGAGGTGAGGGTTAGCCAAGGAAATAACCCCAGTGAAATAATAACCTCCATCAATACCCACATTCTATAGGTGAGAAGGCCCTGAGAGGTATATAACTCAGTCCAAGGTGAGAGCCAGCCAGGATCCAGGTCCTGGCCTCCTGCCTCCTACCTCCTCTGGCTTGCTTGCTCTCTCCTACACCAGAGCTTTTCCCCTTTGGAAGATTCCTACCGGCTCAGGAATTCCAAAGAGACATCTCCTCGTGACTATAATCAAACCGTGGAGTCAAGTCAGAAATGCAAAATGAGACATTTTAAGGAGTTCTTGTTTTTTAACCTTCCTAAGAAATTCTGACATTTCCTCTTCTCCGAGTCAGAAAACCAGATGATGAAGTTTCCCCACTCATGGTTGGGGGCAGCCTCCACGTGCCAGGGCTGACACCACCACAACAAGGGCACCCCTTGCAGCAGAGTAAGGAGGGCAGCCTGCAGCCTGTCCCCGGCCCATCCCTGGGACGAGACCCTGCACCTGAACCCATCCCACCTGTGCGCCCAGAGTCCCTGGTACAGCTCCAAGACCAGGAGGAGGGAAGCCCACATTTTGGTAAAACATCGGAAGGGAGAGGAAACAATGCTTCTGTGGGCCTGGGTGGCGTAGTTGGTTGAGTGTCTAACTCTTGGTTTAGACTCAGGCCATGACCTCAGGGTCCTGGGAATGACCTATATTGGGCTCCATGCTCAGTGGGGAGTCTGCTTGAGATTCTCTCTCCCTCACCCTTTGCCCCCTGTCTTGCTTTCTCTTTCACTCTCTTGTTCTCTCTCAAATAAATAAAGCCTTAAAAAAAAAAATTAAAGGAGAAGAGGAAAGTACATCACCATGGATTTTCTATTAAATATATTAATACTCATCAATGTCAACACACTCCCTGAAATTGTGTGAAAGATCCAAATGACCCTTTGAATTCTCCCTCTTAGGAAGGTTAATTTGGGAAGTGGGAGGGAGAAAATTGGCACTGGGCTCCTTTCGGATATGGAATTGGCAGCCCCTGTTGAGAGTTGGTGACAGGGAGGAAGGGCACGCCACATGGAAGGTCCTAATGAACTCCCCAGGAAAAAGGATGCCTTTCTGGGGCCATGCTGTCCTGTCTCCCCAAGGCCCTTGGGAAGGTCTGCAGGGGGCATGCAGGAAGAGTGGGATTTGGGGGAAAATCAGGAAGGAGTTTGAGGCCACTTTGGCTCTGCAACAGGACAAAGTAAAAGCACATCCCTGAAACACAGCGCATAGACTGAGAATTTGGCAGAGCTGAGAAACCGCAGCTAGGGACGGCTATGAGACCGGACCCTTCCTGGGGACTGCACATACCGTGGGGGAAGATACAGGACGTCTCCAAGAATGTGGAATTGAGATGAGAGGTGTTTTTGTAGCTTTTAAGGGGCAAGGGCCACTGTATCGAGATCTGGGTTATAGAAAAATATTATTGTTCTTATTTTAGAAATGAGGAAGTTGAGAAATTCAGGGCCCAGAACTCCTGAGCGCCAGTAAGCTCAGAAGGAGCCAAGGCCACAGGGTAGCTGATAAAAACCTGCTCCCAGCTGTACTGGGAGAAAGTATGTTCCAGTCTAGGAGGGAGCCCTCTGTTCATACCATTTGCAGCATGGGCCATCTCTCTGGCTGGGTTTTGAAAAAAAAAAAAAAAGAAAGAAAGAAAGAAAAGAAAGATGCTGACAAACTGGAGCATGACCAGAGGTGGCACCCAGGATGACATCAGATCAGATCCTAGAAGGGACGGCTGCAGAAACAGGCTGCTCCAGCTGGGAGAAAGGGACACAGGGTTGGGGGTGCAGGACGGGATGAGGTCTGTCTTCAGCTAACCAATGGGTACTACCAGGCAAGAAGGAAAGCTCAATCTGTGTTGGCCCCAGGGGTACGGAGGGGGCAGAGGAAGGCCTGAGGAGCGAATTTCACGAGAGCACATTTCAGCCTAACATAAAGAACTTCATAAAAGAGGAAGCTGCAGGAAAAACAGGAGTAGCAGCGACTTTGCAAGGCACCTGCACTCAGATATGGACTTCCCATTCCCAAACCACTTGGTGCTTAATCTCTTCAACACAGACCTGTAATATTTAGAAAACTGTAAGACAGAAAACAGAAATCGTTCCTAATCTCACTGCCCAGAGATAACCACAACAATCCCTAACAGCCTGGAAGCATTTCTTTCGAGATGTTCATCTATGAAATGTACACGTGTATTTTTTTTTAACCAGTTGGAATCCTATTACATAGATAAAATGTATTTTCCACTTAACATATTATGATCTTTTTCTCATATTAAAAACGCAGTGGAAAATTTCATCATATTATTGTACCCATAAACTATTTACTCACCCTCCTCCCTCTTATTATCTTAGTATTTGGGATCTTTTTAAGATTTTTTCACTGTTGTAAGTAACATTGCAGTCAACAGAAATCTTCACTGCCATCTTTGGTTACTTCTTAAGGAAAGAGCCCAAAGTTTACGGCTTTACGCTGCTGGCTTCACACTGCCAAATTGCTTCCCAGAAAGGTTATACCAGTGTCTGCTTGCATCGGCGGTGGGTGAGCGTGCCCAACGATTCACGGGCTTGCCAAGATCACCTCAAGGTTTCCCTGAAAAGAGTACTCCTCCATTTGAGATGAGATTGGATATGTCGCTTTTCAGGAATGCGTCTGTTCTAGGCCTACTTATGACAAAAAAAGGTAGGAACTCTGTCTCACACACACACAGGCTGGCACGCATGCTAATTCCGTGTTCTTTGGAAACTCTGGCAATACTTCCAGACCTCAGAGGACCTCGACACAAATCTACCCGATTGAAAAAGAGATGCATCCCTCCTTGTGTAGCAAGGCAGCTTCTTGAGGCCGGGATCCCGGGTCCAGTCAGGACCACAGAGGGCTCCGTGGTTTCCAAGGCCCTTCCCACCCTGACCATCTACCCGTTAGTCCACCTGCGTGTGCCTCCCTGAGAATCCGGGGATGCAAGAGAGCAGGGGAACCAGAGAGAGGGCAGGACAAGGGAAATCGCCGTTGCAGGATACACTGGGATAAAATGAGGTGTTGGGAGAGGTGCAGGAGGTGGTGGCAGCTGTTGAGCCCGGCCCCCTGCGCAGCACACCCTCTGTTCCCCCGGTCCCACAGGGGAGCCCCCAGGAGCACCTGGAGATCGGCTTTCCCTCTCAGCTTTCCCACTCACCTATGACCTGAGCTCCCAGCTTTCTCTTGTCATTTGAGCTGGAACTGTGAGTGGATGTCTCAAAGCAGGTAATTACCTAGGCCTCTCCCCCATCCCCAAGTCACTTGTCCCTCCCCAGCTGGCCTGTGACATTGACTCACTGCCCCGCAGGATGGAAGGACAGATGGACAGCTGCCAGGACCCTCCCCAGTTCCCAGCTCTTAAGGAGGATGGTGGAGCCAGGGGCCTCCCAGCCTCATGAATATCAGGTTTTCTTCATTTCCAGCAGCTTCCCGCTGGCTCTCCAGACTCTCATTAAACCAGGAAACAGATTACAAGGGGATCCCAGAGCGGACACATCTCTCCTCCTCTTATGTTTGTACCACTTTGAACCACTGCTGTTATCAGTTCTTGAGCACCAACCCTGCCCGAGGTGGCCCCAGGCAGAGGGCACAGGAACAGGTCGTGAAGAACATCCCTGATCTGTGGGTATGTGTGCTAGCCCCTCCCCAGCTCCACCAACAAAGACTCCCTGGGATCAGCCCCCACATCCCACACTCACAAACAATCCACTCTCTCTGCACTCCCAGACCCCTGGTCCTGGCATGTCACGGGTGGGGGGCACCCCAAAGTGTGACCCCGCCCTTCACCCCCACACTCTGCCTGTATCGTGCTGAAATAAGCGCTTGGCTAATGAACTATATCCCGCTTATAGAAAAGGGTAAAAATAATATAAGATCAGCCATGTTTATTTTGGCTATATTTTCTTCAGATCTTTTTAAGACATAAGACATTCTGCAAACAGTTGTATTTCCCTCAGCAAGAGCCCATTGCCTCCTTCCTCAGAGGTAAGCGCTACCCTAAATATGGTGTTTATCATCCTCATGCATGTTTTTATACTTTTGCTACATATGTATATATCCAGAAACAATGCAAGGGACTGCTTTGCATGTTTTCAAACTTTACACAAATGGTACCATAATGTACGCATCCTTCTGCGATTTGCTTTTTTTCCCCACTCAACATTTTTTTCGTGACATGTCCAGGCTGATTTGTAAAGCTCTGCTTCATGCATTTCCCCTGCAGTATAGTATTTCATTGTCAAAATCTGGGAGATTTAATTTACCCGTATTGGTTTCCAATTTTTTGCTATCACAAACACAGTTGCCATGACAATTCCTGTTTTGCCCATATGCAAGCAGGAGATTCTTTAAGGAACATACATGTTGGAGCTCTTTTGTTGACATGTCTGTCTCCCCAAGCAGGACACTGTCACTGTGCCCCCAGTGCCCAGTACGACAGAGGGCCCATGGGGCCCAAAGAGCATGTGGAATTGAACCAAGCTGAAAGGGATGTAGGGAATCATCTATTCCAGCCCCATCACTTACAGATGAAGAAATGGGAGATCCAGAGAAGGGACATAGAATCAGATCATGAGAGAGTGGAGCAGGAAACCTGTGCCCCTTCCCCCTTTCTGGCTCAGTCTCCATCACATTCTGGGGGGGGTGGTTGGTAACAGTCAGGCAGCGATCCAAATAAGAGAGGGAAAGGCAAAGAGCAGAGAGCCGTTCAAGAGATTGTACCTGGACCCAGGCACTCCCAGCCTGGAGGGTGGTCTCACACTTGGACACCCCCCGCCGCTCCGGATGAGGCCTCATACCTGGACATTCAGCTTAAGACCTCAGATCTGGACACCCTGCACCTAGTCCGAAGCCTGACTTTTGTGGTCTTGTTTGATGTAGCACTGCTAGCCCAGTGACCCGGGAGACCCAGACGTATGGCTTAGAGGTGAAGAGCAGGCCCAAGCATCACATGACTTGGGATTGAGTCCCCGCTGTACATCTTACCAATTGTGTGGCCTTGGGTGAGATATTTCATCTCTATGTGCTTCCTTTTCTTCATCTTTAAAGCAGGCTAGTAATCCCTGCCACCTTAG
The DNA here is from genome assembly GCF_048418805.1 of Vulpes vulpes. NCBI lineage: Eukaryota > Metazoa > Chordata > Mammalia > Carnivora > Canidae > Vulpes > Vulpes vulpes. The sequence continues at coordinate 117,078,999 of NC_132791.1, read as the reverse complement.
CATGACATTGGGAGGACTACACAAGGCCGTCTGTATAAAGTAATTCACACCGTGCCTGGCACATGGCAAGTGCTGTTATCACCCTGCTCTCCAAATTCCATGCAAGTAAGTGCAGCACCCAGGCACCCTGCGTAGCATCGCCTCACCTCCCACTCTGACTCTACTACCTGGCCTTGGGCAAACACTTCCCAGTTTCCTCATACTATCACTTTATTTATCCAGTTGTATAATTGCTGGTGGGGTAGAGCCTCTGCCCATTCATCATGGGCCACAGACTATGTAGAAACAGAAAAGATCTCTGTCTTTAAAATGTGAAGTCACATCTGTAATGGTGCCTGGCTCAGTATCTGGCCCACAGTCCAGAAGCTGAATCACTGCTGGCCCGTGGTGCATCCCCTAGTATAGGAAGGACTGGTGGGAGACCTCTCCAAGCCCATATGCTCATCTAAGCTGGGAATGACCATTCCATGCTGTGCAGAAACTTTCTGAGAGTCAAAGTATAAAATATATAAAGTGCACTATGAACTGTAAAAGCACAATACAAATTTAACTCACTAATATCATAAAAATAAAGAGACTGTTTAGCTTGTCTTTAATCCCTATACTGCTTAGACTCTGAGGCCAGCCGGCCTGCTTGCCTGCCTGAAGGATGGATGCCCAGTGATAATTCCTGGGAAGTTCAAAGGTAGACATAGACTTCAGGAGATGGAGACAGATGATCTCCACATTTCTGGGAACGTCCTTCATCGCTGAAGACCAAACTCCCCAAAGTCCTGACCATTCCCTGCTCACAATCTTCACTGGCTCCCCACTGACCTTTTGTTACATACAGTTCAGTACAGCATCAATGACTCCCCACCCTTAAATGTATCCTGAGCTCCCTGAAGAGCACACAGCCTTTGTTCTCAGCATTCTGGCACTTTACCCCAGTGGCCTCCTGTATGCAGAGCAGGGGTTTCCCACCCAGCTCTTCACCAGAATCACCTAGGGGGCTTTCACAAATACAGATGACTGGGTCTTACCCTCCAGGGACCCAGACTTAATTGTTTGAGATGGGCCTGGACAGTGTTTTTTTAAAGGCTCCCTAGGTGACTCTAAAGTTGAGTACTGACAGGTCTAGAACACTCTCCCCTGCAGGAGCACGGTCTGCCAAAACAATCCATTCCCCAGGACCCATGGGAAATGCTGCTTCTTATGTGGCGCCTGCTCTAACCACACGAGACAGGGCTCCCAACCTCTGAGTCCCCAGAGGCTGTGCCTCTCCTGTGCCCTAATCATACTCTGCCTTGTTGGGGTCACCTGTGTCTCAAGCTCAACCTGTTTACTAGGCAGCAAGCCCCTCAAAGGCAGGCTCAGTTTGCTACATCTTCTAGGCCTCCGCCCACCCTCCCTAGCCCTATACCTCATAGTTCTCATCAAATAGCCATTGATACGAGGCTGTCCACAAAATGCACAAAACCTAATTCACTCTCAGTTCAGCCCAGAAGATGAAGAGGGGAACAGGGTACTTTCCTGTGGTCAGGAGAAAAGGCTAATATCCGTACACTCACCCAGACACACTCCTGAGCTCCATGCTCCTATGGTGATGCCCTTCCCTTGGGTCTCTGCTCTCAGGTGCATCTGGGAGTGTACACAGGTGAGTGAGTCTCTCTTTCCAGGGGCAAAAACTATTAGTGTGAACACATGAAAAGATGCTCATCATCACTCATCATCAGGGAAATGTAAATCAAAACCACAATGAGATATCACCTCACACCTGTCCGAATGGCTAAAATCAACAAGAGGAGAAACAATAGGTGTTGGTGAGGACGGGGAGAAAGGAGAACCCTCTAGCGTTACTGGTGGGAATGCAAACCGGTGCCGCCTCTAGGGACAAGAGCATGGAGGGTCCTCAGAAAGTTCAAAATAGAGCTACCCTAGCATCCAGCAATCACACTACTAGGTATTTACCCAAAGGATACAAAAAAAAAAAAAAAACCTAATTAAAAGGAAGACACGGACCCCAATGTTTACAGCAGCATTATCTTATGGAAATAGCAACTTATGGAAACAGTCTAAGTGCCCAGGGATCAATGAATGGATAGAGAGGATGTGGTATGTATACACAATGGAATATCACTTGCCCAGAAGAAAGAATGAAATCCTGCCATTTGCAATGACACAGATGGAGCTAGAGAGGATAATGCTAAATGAAATAAGTCAGGCAGAGAAAGACAAATACCATGTGATTTCATTCATATGTGGAATTTAAGAAATAAAACAAGAAAAAGGACAAAAAGAGAGAGGCAAACCAAGAAACAGATTCTTAATTAAGGAGAATAAACTGATGGTCACGAGAGAGGAGGGGGGGGGTAATGAGTGAAACAAGTGATGGGGATGAAGGAGGACACTTACTGAATCACTGTATTATACACCTGAAACTAAGTTCACCCTGGATGTTAAACCGGAATTTAAAGAAAAACTGAGTGTGAGTACACACACGTACATATTCAATATGTACAAATCATGTCCTGCATACTATTTATACACATACACATTTTAATTAAAAATGAGTTTCTTTGGTGTGTAAAAAAAGGAATTTCTCCAAATCCCTTGAGAGCCTCAAGCAAAGACCCTTGGGAATCACGGTCTACATAACATAGCATCTTGCACACAGGAAGTGCTCAAAAATATTTACTAAATTAAATAATGAACTGAAAATCCAACCACTGATTGTTGCTCATGCCAGTATAGCCATTTAGACAGATTCAGGGGATGAAGCCAATGTAAGATATGGCATTGCCAGCTACAGCCTTATGGAGTCTGTGCCTTTTCCTGGGTGCAAGCCCTGAGGAGGTACAATCGCCTCTCTAGGCTTGTGTCAGTAACAGCAGACTCTGAAATACTCTAGGTACAAGCCTTTCCTGGGGTCCCACCCGAGGGGTGGTAAAGAGGGCCCCCAGGCATATGCTCTCAGAAGGGATTCCTTTGCTTGACAAAGTCTCAGCCAGCCCACCAGACCACCACGCAGAGGATGAGGGTCATCCGGCATCTGGCGGTCTCCAGTGCCCATAAGTAGCTGACCTCAAAGCCCAGGCTCCACTTCCCACTCCACCTCCACTCTCATAAGCTTTGCTCTTTCACTCTGTCATCTGCTCTGCAGACTCTCTAGGATTCCAGCAGATTCCATGTTCCTAAAGATGTGGGTGTTCAGGTATGTTCTGATCCTGACATGGAGGGGAGAAGCCTCTAGGTGTGAGAGAAAAAAAACTTTGAATTTAGAGGCTTTTGTGCCAACCTCTGAGCTCCCACTGCCAGTCTGGATGCAGAAGGCTGCTCCTGGTTCTACCCATTCAGCATTCCATGGAGAAGGACAGGCCTCAGCTGACAAAGGCCCATGCCTAGGTTCCTGAAGTTTCTGGGCACAACAAGATGCCTGCTAGAACACAAAAGCCAACATAAGATTAGGGTTTAGACTTAGGCCTTCGGGGAAATACCCTGCCCCGACATGAGGGTCTGTCTCCCCAACATTCTACCCCTCCCTATGCGTTCAGCCCTGAAGGCCAAGTGACACCCCCCACCCATGTAATAAGATCCCAGCTCAGGGATGCCAGGATGAGCTGGGATCTCAGGGATGCCAGGATGACTCAGTGGTCGAGTGTCTGCCTTTGGCTCAGGTTGTGATCTTGAGGTCCTGGGATCAAGTCCCACATCGGGCTCCCCGTGGGGAGCCTGCTTCTCCCTCTACCTATGTCTCTGCCTCTCTCATGAATAAATAAAATCTTCAAAAATTTTTTTAAAAATTTAATAAAAGACCCCAGCTCAGTTCCATATTCACTCCTAGTTGCTCACCCCTAGATACCCACAATCAGACGCCCACCCTCAGATGCTTCCACCAACTCGCTCACTCCTCCTGGAGCCTTTCCTGCCCTGGAGGAAATGACTAATCCTGGAACAGTTACCCTGCATGTCCAATCAGCCACAAAACAAAGTTGACAACCTACATATAAAGGATCCATAGGTTAAAAACAAAAAACATAAAAAAAAAAAACCCAGATCTATATAGAAAAATGTTAACTATACATGGAAAATAGATTTTTCTCCATACAGAAAAAGTACTTGACTTCTAATCTTCACAGCTGCTGAAAAGAAGGCTCAGACAGATCAAAGGACCCTAAGGTGACATGACAAGTAAGTGGAATTGGTCTCACCAGGCCAGAGCCTATATACTCTTTCAGCTTTGCTCTATAGCTTTGTTCCCTCAAGAAGAGGCTCTAAGCAAGCCCTGCTAATCTGAGGCATAACGGGATCAAACAAGGGCTTGACCAGCAGCCATACCCTTCCAAATCCGAAGGTCAGTCACCACCACCACCACCACCACCACCCCCTTAAACCTCCCTGGTAGCCATTCAACAAACCATGTCTGCATACCTACTCTATGCTGGGGCACAGTGAGGCTTGTGGCATTGTGGACAGACTCCGCGCCCACAGCTACACAGCACAGGCCCCTGCTTGGTACCATAGCCCTGTACCCACACTGCTCAGGTCCTAGCCTGTGAGGTCTCCTTGATATGCAACAGAGTTCAAAATCACAGGCTTGGCAGGACGTTCCATCTATACATAGCTCTACCATTCTGTAAGGTAGAAGAGGCTCTAAGCAAGCCCTGCTAATCTGAGGCATAACGGGATCAAACAAGGGCTTGACCAGCAGCCATACCCTTCCAAATCCGAAGGTCAGTCACCACCACCACCACCACCACCACCCCCTTAAACCTCCCTGGTAGCCATTCAACAAACCATGTCTGCATACCTACTCTATGCTGGGGCACAGTGAGGCTTGTGGCATTGTGGACAGACTCCGCGCCCACAGCTACACAGCACAGGCCCCTGCTTGGTACCATAGCCCTGTACCCACACTGCTCAGGTCCTAGCCTGTGAGGTCTCCTTGATATGCAACAGAGTTCAAAATCACAGGCTTGGCAGGACGTTCCATCTATACATAGCTCTACCATTCTGTAAGCACCGTTGGCTTCTTCTGAATAAACGCTACCCTACATTAAATGCCAGAATTCGGCAAGCAATACCGCATGTTTGCAATGAGATTGAGAACTAAAGGCAAGATTGATTCTGATGTGAACACCAGCAAAGCAAATGGGTTTTTGAAAACCCTATAATTTCCCTGCAACCCTTGACTTCACTAAACACACATTTTTAGACTACAGCACAGTTAGGTAGGCATTAAACAAAAATGAGGTAGTCTAATGATGATTTATGTGTAGGATAACCTTCTATAAAGAATCTCGCTCTGATTTCAGGGTAACTTACAGAGGTGCCAACTTAACCAAACAATGCCACTTGCTCCACGTCCACTGCCACGGCATGATCTCGGGGCAAAGCGTTTGCCTGCAATTGTCTTAAATCTGCAGAAATTCACCCAGTGGGGGCTCTGGAAATGCGGCACCTGCCATGAACTAAATGGAAAAGCAAAACACGACACATGCATACACCGCCAGAGGCACCTGTGAACACAGACTATTTTGCTTGACTGTGGAGCCGTGGCTGATGGTTCTGGAACCAACCAACTGGCGCGCAACTGCAGAGCAGCCTGCCTGCCGGGAGATTGGAAGGGGTACCGGGGAGCTGTGGGCCTGCAGTCCAGGTGGGGCCTCATGGGTTCCCGAGGTGCAGGCATCAAACTGGAGTCCCTGTATCCCCCTTCCTGGCTCCCTCAGATGGAATTGAAAGACTCAATCAAATGATGCCTATAAACGGGCTTTGTAAACCAGTGAGCTCTGTACAGAGGAAAGGTAACACAGGGCGCAGGGCATGGCTTAAGAGGTGGCCCGTTATCTCTAGGAGCTGACATCACACTACCCTGGGCCCAGATCCTCACTCTGTGGCCTTGAGCAGACGACAGAGCTTGCTATGCCTCAGTCTCCTCATCTGCAAAATGGAGCTCATAATGCCAGCCACTATACAAGACACTGTCGAGGATAAAACAAAATGACTCATGAAAAGCACCGACCACCTAAGAGCGCAATGATGGATCACTTCTTTTCTTACTAATCATGATAATCACCATGATTCTCATCTCAGTTCAGGCCCTCCGACTAGGGAGAGAATCCCTCTGCTGTTTCTGAATGTCTCCCTGTCATCTCGAACCTGCAAAGGGTGGTTTATGGCTTTAAAAGGTAGGATTTTCTCTCTGCACCCCAAAGGAAGAAATTAAGGCTGTCTGAACCTGATGCCCCTTCCCGACCAAAGCAAACAATAAACAAGCAACACCACCAAAATTAAGGCCGGCTGCCTTTTCCTCTCTCCAACTGCTTTGGTGAGAAAGTAGCAATTGCCTAGTGTTCCTGAGACTCCCTCAGGCTGGAAGCATGAAAGCCTGTCATAGGAAAAGAGTCTGGTGTTGGGGTCCAAGTGCAAGGCTCTGCCACTGAGAAGCTGTGTGACCTGGAGCAAGTTGCTTGGCCTCTCTGAATCTCATTTTCTTTATACCTACGATGGGGGTGGCAGACCTGCCTCGCAGAGTTAAGAGGAGAATTCAATGAGAGGCTATGCAGGTACCTGCCGCAGGGCCCCGCAGACACACGTGTCTTAATACACGTTTACCTCCTCCTCTCTTCCTTCTCTCCTGTGTGCGCCCCCAAGCCTCGTTGCACCTGCTTCCTCGCCTGTAAAGTGGGGAAGGCAATAGGGGTTACCGTAAAGAGCAAATGAGATCATGTAAAAGCACTTTCTATGCTGGATGGCGTCATGGAGATACTAGTGAATATCGAACCAGGGTTTGAGCACATTGAGATTAGACCAGGCAGTTTGAGGAAGGGATCTCTGCTGTGCTGGCACCAAACCACATGCCTTCATTACCTTCCCTCAACATAATTTTTATCGGATACCGTGCAAGGCACAAATAAATACAGATGAAAACCACAACATCTTGGTCGTTTGTTTCCCTCATTCTGCCCAGATCCCATCACAGACTGTTGGACTTAAAAATGCCACAGCAGCCCTCTATCTGGCCCTAGTCCCATATGGACACCTCGTGATCTCCTGTTCTGCTGCCAGCCCAGCACCCAGCACCCAACAAGGCCTAAGGCTGACAATGTCATGAACCTGGGGGATCATTTCCCCGCTGTGTTTAGGCCACTGCTTCCCCACCTGAGAATTCAAGTCTCCTCAGAGGCTTGATTTCTATCAAAAGGGTTCCACACACAGGCTTCATTATCCCCATTTTACAGATGAATAAACTGAGGCTTTGAAAGTAACTCACCCAAGAGCACCGATTAGGACTAGCAGACCACAGCCTGCCTTCTTCCTGCTGCATCCCACTACCTCTTCTAGCAACTGTCTGCTCCCATCTGTTACCCAATTTTCTACTGGGCTGTCTTGTGGATTTTTTTTTTAAGATTTATTTATTCATGAGACACACAGAGAGAGAAGCAAACATAGGCAGAGGGAGAAACAAGCTCCCTGCAGGGAGCCTGATGTGGGACTTGATCCCAGGACCCTGGGATCATGACCTGAGCCAAAGGCAGACACTTGACCACTGAGCCACCCAGGTGCCGCCTTTCTTGTGGATTTGCAGCAGTATTTATTTATTTATTTATTTATTTACTATTTTTTTGCAGCAGTTTTTAAAATACACTTTGCATGTCCTGTTTTCATGGGGCGAGAGAATGTAGTGCTTAGGAGCATAAATAATGGAGTCTGAATGCATAAGGTTAAGCTGTGGCTCTACCATTTACCAACTTTAGGCAATTCACTTTGCTTCACTGTGCTTCAGTTTGTCATCTCTAAACTGGGGGAGTAACAGTCCCCACCACATCAGATTGCTGTGAAGATCAAATGAGCAAAACACATGAAGTGCTTAGAACAGAGCCTGGCAACCGAAGAAGGGTTTAATATGTACGAGTCATTATTATGATGTTGCCCCTCCACACATACCTTTTTTTTTGTTCTAGAATTGGCAGGACGTTTGTGTCCTGGCATCCTTTTCAGACTGCTCTCACCACTTCACTCACCCTCCAGATCACCCCATCCTCTACTGCCTTGCCTGCCATTGCCTCTGCTGCCACCTCCACCCGAAGCACTCTTTCTGCCCCGTGACCCCGAGAATGTACTCCGAGACTGGACTGCAGGCCTCCCTTCCTCTCATGATGCCTCACTAGGCCACCATCAGAAAGCATCACGACACATTCTCTTCATGGGAAAATACTACAACTCTCGTCTGGAGCTGCTAAAGGGAAGAAGCAGGTCCCAGGCAAGTGCGACTCCTCTGCAAGGCTTGACCCTGTGCCCATCACCTGGCAGGGGCCCAAACCCCATTTGTCAAATTGCCTTGAGCACACTATTTCACGTTAGCCCAGACTGACCATCCCAACTCTTTTTCTCTGTGGCCCTAAATAGTCAAGAGTGGAGATCCTCAATTTAAAAAAAAAAAAAAAAATTTTTAATTTTTAAAAAAAATTTTTATTTAAAAAAATAAAAAAATTTTTTAAAAAAATCTATGTATTTGAGACAGAGAGAGAGAGAACAAGAGAGAGCCTGTGGCGGGAGGAGCAGAGGGAGAAGCAGACTCCCAGCTGAGTAGGAAGCCAGATGTGGGGCTTGATCCCAGGACCCTGAGATCATGACCTGAGCCAAAGGCAGGCACTCCACTGACTGAGCCACCCAGGTGGCCCCCAGAAATTCCCAATTTTGTATCTAAACAGCAGAGCATCACAGGAGGAACCCATAGAAGCCATCTCTCTCTGAGTCGCTCTGAAGCAGCTCAGTGAAATAAGACCAAGGACCACCCAACTTAAACCCTGTGATGCCACGGAGTTTCTTTGTGACCTTACATAGGCCTGCCTCCTTCTTCCTGCCACATGACAGTTCAGTGGGGGAGAGACTGGTATTTTGTCATCTCCGTTAATCATCTTCTATGAGACTGGAAGGGAGAGGGGTCTGGATAAAATACAGAGCCTGCCCTTGCTGGTTATATATTCTTGTAATGAATATAACACAGATTTCAAATATTACAGGACAAAACACGGTTAGTGCCTTGAGCAAGGAACCCATAAAGTCTGGAGGGAGTTCACAAAAGGGTCCCCTCAAAGAAGGTTAATCAGGGTGATTTTTAAATCCATTCAAAGCAGAAATTGGGCAAGACATCATGGAAAAAGTGGTATCTGAGCCAGACTTTGAAAGATGGGCAGGTTTTAGATAGACAAAGAAGCAAGTCTGACAGTAAAAGAAAAGCACCCCCTGAACAGTTAAAATAACATACCATGAGAATATCAGGAGAGAGGGGGTGAAGAAGTGGGGCCTGAGAACATATCAGTCTGGACCTGGGTTTATCAGTAAGTGTGGAGGCTGGGCTCCAGGACCTCCCAGGCCCTTCCAGCTCTGACAGTCTGTGACTCCATTCGTTTGTGGCCTAGATGCATCCAAACTGGTTTCCAGGCACCACCCAGCTCACTCCTGTCTGCGCCATCCCCTGTTCCAAGTTGGTGTAGACATATGGGATCGGAGGTAGTCTCAGTATCAGCCTGAGTGAAATGCAATTAATACGCTGAATCTGCATTCCAAAGCAAACCACGATCGTATGTGATTGTTTACTGTGTTGAGATTATCCATCCCTGTCCGTCAGAGCTGACAACATGAACAGAATCCTAAACTCTCAGATCAGGACGGTCTTTGTGTCTCCCCCTGGGCCAAAACCAGAGCCAGCGCCCAATAAAGCCTCCTTGTTAGAATAGTTGTTTTGTTCACTGATCTTTCAGCTGGAGATCTGCTGCCCTTCAGAGAAGCCAGAGCCTCTGGTCACTGAACACACAGCCAGAGGTCGGTGCAAGGGTGGGTGACACGTTTCGATCCCTGGGCAAGTGCAGAAGACAGGTATGGACCCTCCTCCCTTGTGAGAACCTGAGGACCGTCCATTCTCAATGAGGAGCCTGCTCTGGAGAGGTAGCAGAAAGCAGAACCTGGAGGACCTGGGTTCAAACCCAGGCTGCAGCCTTTATAAGCTGCGTGACATTGGGTAAGTTGCTTAATTGCCCTGGACTTCCGTGTCCTCATTTATGAAATTAGAAGGAAAAAAAAAACCAACAACAACAAAGCCAAAAAAATGTTATCTCTTAAAGGGTTATTGTGAGGATTAGAGATAATTTAGGTCTCAATACATGATAGATATTATCATTAATCTTATTATTATTATGCTGTGACAGGTGCTTGGAGAGCCCTGGGGATAAAGAGATGGAGAGACACAGCTGTATCCCCTCCTGCAGCGAAGCAGACACAAACCACCACCTATCACACAAGAGGAAATGGCGGAAGTGCGCCAGAAATGGAGCCAGAGGAGCAGGAAGTTCCATCGGAAGGCCTCCTGGAAGGGGACACACGGTGGACCAAGCTCAAAGGCCAGAAGAGGAGGAAGGTAGCAATGAGGAGAGGAGGGGAGAGGTACAGAGGAGAGAGGCAACCAAATGAAAAGAGGTGTGGAAACCCAAGAACAGCCTGGAACCCTGAGGGCCATCAGGAAGGTGGGCTCACCGACTCTTTCCTCGGGCAAAGGTGGGCTGCGGTCCAGGAGCACCACCCGCTAGCCAGAAAGGACCCCTCTGACCAGATTCCTCCCTGCCCCCGCCTCTCCCCTCCCCCAACGCCCAGGGTTCCCAGCCCGGCCTTCCAGAGCCCCATCCTCACAGACGAGGGAGCCGATCCAGGCTTGTCTTCCAGAGCACCGCGGACACATCTGGCCCGCATCTGAGCAGTGTCCAAAACTCCCCTCGGGGGCCCAGACAGCCAGTCAGGATGCTGGTGAAGAGCATGCTGGGAAACTCCCACAAGGAGCCCGCATCGATATAATCAGGTCTGGTGGAAATTAAAAGCTATTAGGAACAGGGCTGGATTTATCTTTATATCCAATAACATGCATCGTAATGGTGATCATGCAGATGGGAAATTAAACCGCATCTCGGCTTCACTGGAGGCCTTAATTTTTATTTATGTTTGTGCACAGCCTTTTGCCCTCTTACCCCCACCCCACTCACTGTGGAGAGCCAGTTCTCCTCAAGATCAAGGCCCCCAGGAGAGCAGTAAAGGGTAGGAACCTGCCAGCTCATAGGTGAGAGGCTCTGTTCTCTTACGTCTTTAAACAGCCCAATGGAAGGAAGAAAACCAGCTTGGAGAAAGGGAGTGGAGGGGCAGATAGAGGAGGTAGCTCTGGAAAAGTACCATTAGGGGGAAAGGTTGCATTTTGGTCTCTCCAGCCTCTACCTGGGGAAAGCACGATCAAAGAGCTGCTTAGAGTTTCAGCAGGGAGGTTCACCTGCCCCTCCCAACTGGGGACAGCTGGGATGGCTAACCTGCGAACAAATACCCAACTCACAGAGCTTGTTTGGGCACCAAGCCTTTAATTCCTTCCAAACCCCCTCAGAGAGAAGTGTTGAAAGGCAGGCTCCTCGTTCACAGGCCACCCCCTTGGGCCCTCTCCTCGAAGGGCATCTGCTCTCCTCAGGGAGATGTCTCCTGGGACCCTGAGTGACCTGCATTTCCTCCCCATCCCTCCTCCTGCTCTCCAGCACCTGCTCCTGTTGGCCCTGTGGTCTGTGGAGGATCTGAACCCAGACCTGCATATCCAGAGATGAAAGTCAGCACTTTCCCTCTGCTCAAGAAGCCGACCCTAAGGCATCAGGGAGAAATAAAGGGCTCCTTGATCTTTCCTTAGCTCCAAGGCAATCTAATTATTAAATCTTCCCCCACCATGAGAAGCTGCCATCCAATCTCCAGACAACACACACACACACACACACACACAGACACACTGGGTACAGTGTAAGTATGGATGGCAGAGAATCCTATTTTTATGAGGGGAAAAAAAACCAACAACAATAAACAATTTGCATTTTCCAAAATTACAGCATGCAGCATGTGAGCCCAAGTTCTGGCCTCTCATCTATGGAGGAAGCAAAACCCCAGTCTCTGGTTCTCATGGATTCCTCCAGGAACGTGTTAGTTGGATTTGTGTGCTTTGGAAAGTCCGTCCCTGGATCTAAAACATAGCTGTAGAAGGATCTAGAATGATTATGGATGGTGCCGAAGGGCTGGGCAGGGGAGGAGAATTCTCCAAGGCTATCATAAAGAAAGGGGTGCTACCAAACCAAAGTTTAGCGGAGTCCTGCAGATTAGCATCAAGCCCCCTTCCCTGGTAATTATGCCCTTTGGGGCCACCAGCCATGTCTTGACAACAAAGATAGCCCTGAAGCACCAACTACAAGGGTCGCCTTAGGGAAGCTCACTGCCTCCAGCTCCTATGCACAGGAGTCAGGTAAACCTTCCTTCTCTCCGGTCTGAGCTGGACTTAATACCACCCCATGCCCGTCGCACTCACCCTTAACATCAATACTGTTCCCACATTCCTCCGGAACTCTTCCAACCATCTGCTCCTGCTCCCCTGGAACATTTAGTGAGCATCTGCCCTGCACGCACAAGGTGGTGCTTTAGAAGCCAGGGATGTGTGGATGAAAACAAGCCAGTTCCCACCCTGCAAAACTCAGTCTAAGGCGGGGGGGGGGGGGGGGTACCCAGAGCCTGTTACACAGGAGAAATGGATACACTGCAACAGGAAAGAGCAGGAGAAAGAGAAAGCACTCTTGCTCTTCCTCCTGCCCCTCCTCCTCCTCCTCATAATCACCATCATTGCCAACAGCTCTCCTCAGTGGGCGGAACATTTTATATATATTAGCTTCTTAAACCCTAAACAGTAGGGTCATCATCCCCATTTCATTACAGTTGGGGAAACTGAGCCACTGTGGCACAAATGACTCACCCAGCTGGTTAAACAGTGGAATGAGTCTCAACCCAGGCAGTCTCATCCCAGAGTCCAGGCTCTCCATCACCGTACTCAACTCGATTCCACAAAGCCTTCCCTAAAATCCAACACGGACTATTTTTACCCCCTTCCTGAGAGGAAATGTGTGCTGTAGACAATGCATGCCCTCCTTGTCAAGAGCCCACGTTTAAAGCCTCAGAGGAACACTTTCCTGGATCCATCTGTATGGGTACTGGGAGGCTGCTGTGTGCAGGATGAGTGCACAGGTTGAAAGAACAGACATGAGTTCAAGTCCTGGTCCCCTGCTTAATAGACACATTACCCAGAAGTTACTTGACTTCTGTGAGCATTTCCTCTTCTGCAAAGTGGAGGGGAAAAAAATACACTTATGGACTTTTTAGGAGGATAAAATGAGATCACACATGCCAGTGCCTGGCATATAATAAGCACTCAGAGGAAAATAATTGTTATTTAATAATAATAATAAAATTAATGATCTTATTTTAACAAGTAGAACTCTTGGTCCATGCACTCAAGTGTATAAGAAATACCACATTTCTTTATGTTCTGCCAAGCACCTTCAGTCTGATTCTGTTGGATAAACAGGACAGTCAATCTTCCTCATTGAGGCTTCCCCCAGGGATATGCCAAGGTCCGGGGTCTCTCACCAGCTGGGTATCCCTGCCTGCGTGATCTCTTTGGGTCTTGAGCTGTGCACCTCATGCCTTATTTGGACACAAGAACCCTGGCTCCAGTCCCAGACCCCATGGAGCCACACACAGCCATCCATTGTGGGGTCCAACTGCTTCCTCCAGCTGCACCCACTAAGCGGCCCACAGTCCCATCCCCATTCCTGGGATTTGTTCGTCTCCCGTTTGTTCCTTGTCCTCAGAGACTCTCTTCCCCAGCCAGAACACCCACCCTAACCTTTCCTATTAGCTTCTGGTTTTACAAAAGGCAGGAAGAGCAGCTGTCTTAAAGTAGATTCCGATTCCCGTCCTGCTACAAGCTCCGAGGCCGGGAAACATAATGGCCTGGCCATCTGCTTGGAACTGAGAGTAGGAAAAAGTACCAGGAGCAAAACACAAATTAATGTCTCAAGAAGAGTATCCTGCCATGTTAGCTGTAAATATGCCTGAGCATTGGCGCTTCTCCTAGCTATGCATCAGAACCATGTAAAGAGCTTTAAAAATACCAACACACAGGTTCTTCTTCTGAGATACTGACTTGGGGTTGGTCCCAAGCATCAGTGTTTTCCAAGAGCTCCCCCAGGACTCAACCGTGTAGCAGGATTAAGAAGCCCAGCTTTACAGGTATCACGCACAGATGTCTGCCTCCCCCTAAGTAACCTGAAAACCTGGCAACTAGAATCATTTCATACGACCAACAATGGGACATGATTGCTGCAGGGGCGTTCGGCACCTGGTCAAATTCCTCCATTTCACAGAAAGGAAAAACCAAGGTCCTCAGCCGAGAAAGGAGGAAGCAGCAGGAGAGTCCACGCAACGTGCTGAGATGAAGACAGCGATGCTGGACCAGTGGGGGGAGGGGGGAACACCAGAGGCCTATTGGTCCTCTCTTGGGGGTTTCCAGACCTGATTTCCCCATAGAAAAGACAACCCTGTGTAGGGAAAAGGAACCAGTAACAGAGGGCTTGCTCTAACAAGGTGAACCTACAACACGGTACTAACCTCTTCCCCTGACACCAGGCAAGAGTGAGGCAAGAATCCTAATGGGGATCTTTAGCCAACTCATGATAAAAACAGTCCCATGTGCATGAAACTCAGGTCTGGTCCTCTGAGGATCCAGTGCTCAGTGCTCTGGTCATTCCATGCAGACCACAGCCAGCTCCTAGCTCACCTCTCCCCACAGCCCTTCCCAGCGAAGGTGCTTCCAGCCTCACCTCCCATCACAAGGAGCAAGGGCAAGCGAAGACTCAGGAGCCAGGAAGGATGAGGACCCCACTCTTTTGGGGGAGTAGGGCCCATCCTGTGTCAGATGGGACATCTGCACACCCAGCAGAGGCCACCGGCACATGGGTTTTCAACGCCCCACACAGAGATGCACCAAGCTGAGACCAACGACGCTTTTCGGCCAAAGCATCACCAGGACAGTAAGAATGAATCAGTCACCAGAAGAACCAACCTCAAGAGCTCAGGTCAACAACCAACTCAGCACCTCTGCTTCATCTGCCCCTGTTTCACCCCTGCCCACCATGGCCCCACAGTCCTGCCTTACCTGGGATGATGGAGACCGTGTCCTTCTCCCAGGACACAACGCTAACATATTCCTGCACTGAAGAGGGGATGAGGCACTTGAAGACGGCCACGTTTCCACGCATTGACCTTTGATCCTCCACCCGAACGGTGTAGGGTTCCCTGAAAACTGCAGAGAGAGAGAGGAAGGGGGCGGGAAAGAGGGGGTGTCACAAGCCTGGGACATGGTGGGGGCCCAAGGAGGGAACAGAGAGCCAGCTCAGCACCCCCAGGCCTTGCTCCCCATCACCTCCTCCCCCACCTCCCATTTAACCAGCCCAGAACTTCCTGCTGTGATCTGACTCCTGCCTGAGCAACCTCTTCCCCGTTCCACTGGGCAGCCTACCTCAGAAATATCTCATTTCCTCCTGCAAGGTCGTAAATCTGACGTCTAACCTTTCTAATTTGAGTTTTTAACAAGCCATTAGATTGGAGCACCCTGAGGGCAGCCCCTAAATCCTGCATTGGGATCTCACCCAACAAAAGGATATATAGGAAACAAGGAAATACAATAGAATTCCTCTAAGGAAACCACACTCAACTTCTTATCTTATTCCTGGGCCCAAGGTGGCAATTGTTTGGGGGCACGGTGACCATAATTTACCAAAAATAAAAACTGTGACACATGATCTAACCCACAGATTTCTGTGCCACTTTGATGTGAAAGGCAACCTGGGAAAAATGTCGTTGACGCATCAAACTTTCTGGAAGGGCTTGGTGGTGTAGAAGGATGAGGGAAGAGAATGTTTAAAACTGTGATTGTTTCTGAAAATGGATGGTCTTCAGGATTCTCCAAAACAAACAATCCTTCTTGTTTTTCCTACCTCCTGACACTGCCTACAGCCTCATCCCCAGCCTTGCCCCTCCCTCCAGAACTGTTCCTTCCTTCCCCTGCAGCGTGTGCAGCTTGGGGTCTTCTGCCTCAGTCCCAAGGCTGGTTTTGGGGGGCACTGTCACCTACAGCCACTCCACGTCAGGTCCCATGGGTGGGCCAGCCTCTGCCTCTCCCATGTCCTCCTCTGCTTGGCCTCTTCCAGGCTCACTCCATCCTTCCACCCCTCCTGCCAAGCAGAGCTAGTGCATCCAGATCTCCACTGCCTCCCGACCTTGTCCCTCAGCAGGCACCTGGGCAGCGTGCCCTCCTGCTCTCCCTGCCACGGTTGCCAGGGTGATGCTCGGGGCCCTGCAGCCCCTCTGGCTGTGCACCTGCAGCCCCTCTGGCTTCATCAAGAGCCACTTAATTGGCTGTGTCTCTAGTCAGGCCAGCCCTGCCTGGCCTCCCCAGGCCTCTCTCCTTTCCCGTCTCCCTGTGTGGTGATTGTGGTGGGGAAGAGATACAGCTGAGGTGGAGGAGAGGCGGGGAAGGCAGAGAGGAGTAAGCTGCTGTCAGTTCTCTGGGGTGAGCACACGGGAGGCCGAGGGGGAGCCGACATAGGAGGGAAGCAACGTGGAAGAGTAGAAAAAAACTGGGATTTATGTGCTGGGAGTCCCAGGGAGCCAGCAGAGGCCAACGGTGAGAAGAGAGCAAGCATGCCCTGCCTCTTCCTCCAGGCAGCTGAGTGACCCTGCACTACAGCCAGTTAACCTTCGGAGCCTCAGTTTCCTTATTTGTAAAAGGACACAACAATGATGATGATACACATAGAAGATCTGACCCAGGAAAGCACCTCAAAGATGTTGCTTGTCCTTACAGCTACACAATGGGCTCAAATGTGCCCTTAGGCAAGCCACCTAACCCCTCCTTGTCTTAGTCTCTTGTTTGTAAGAAACACTTTATAGGATTATTGTGAAAAGTGCCTCCTAACTCGGTGACAGGCACATAACAGGAAATAGGCCATTATTTCCTCTTAGCCCAATCTTCCAGGTGCTGGAGAGGCCAGAACTGCACCAAACCCTGGCCTCAGGGCTCCCACCCCAGCACCTGGTGGTGTCATGGGAACAGTGCAGAGGACCTACTCCTGAAAAGTAGTCCCATGGGGAGCCCCAGGATGGACGCCCTGAGCACGGTTCTGGGTTCTAAGAGCTCACATCTATCCCCAAGCAAGCCCATAGGATGAAGACCAGCTCTTTAATTAAGAGTGCCCACCCCACTTCACCCTCTCTATATACCCATTCCTAGCTACTTGGAACCTTGGACTGTGAGAGACACTCCTGAAGCAGAAGGACCCTGGAAGTAAGAGAACTTGCAGGATCTGTTCCTAGGCAGGCAGGTTGGGAGGCCTTCCCTGGCACCTCCTCTTCTCTGCCCCATACATCCACCAGTAAAGATGGTGCACCTAAGCCTGGTGTCATCACGGTGGGCTAACTAACACACCACCTGTCCTCTCCCACCCAAAAAGCCCTTCTAAGAGGACCATTCCCCAAACTTCAGGGTTTTCTTACTCTTTAAGGCACACCTTACAACTGATCATACACACCAGTGTCTCACGACATCCTAATTAAGAGGAGCTGATCTAAGCCAATCCCTCGCCTCCTGACCCAACCCTGAGAAATGAGATTCTCTGTTTTCTTTAAAGACAACAGCTGAAAACTCCTTACTTCCTTGCCTCCACCGACCCTTCCAAGGACCAATGTCCTTCACTGCTAAAATCTTGCTTTAGGAATTTTACCTAAATGCCAGTTCCCATGAGATATAGTTTACTCAAAGATCCATCAACAGAATGGAGAAATAAACATGGTAAAGTCGAACAACAGAACAACTACACAGCCATGACAATGAACAACCCCATTCAACGACGCACAGCAGCAGGGATAAATCCCACAAACATAATAGTGAGCAAAGGATGCAACAGAATACATACTGTAGGACTCCATTTATATAAAGTACAAAAATAGGCAAACACCTGTATTGTTAGAAGTCGGGACAATGGTTTCCCCCAGGGGAGTGGTGACAGAAAGAGTGTGAGGGGGGCTTCTGGGGTGCTGATATTGTGTATCTTGATCTCGATATTAAAGTTGGTGAAAATTCACCAAGCTATCTACTTATGTGCACTTTTCTTTAGCTATTTCAATAAAGGGGTTTTGAAAAGAAAGGATCTTGCTGGGTGTTTTCCAAGAACCAAGCACTGAAGCAACCACGTGATCTACATGAGCGCTATCTCAGTTAACCAGCCCAGGGAGTGATGATCGGGGCAGGTACCGGCATCAGCTTCGCAGAGGAGAAGATGCAGGCTCAGAGAAGTGTTCTCTTTGCCTAAGGACACACAGTAAGCAGGGAGCTAGGATTCCAAAGAACTAGAAAACTTTCCTTGAGAGAGGGACTCCTTCCATGCACCCACCCCCACCTCCCGAGCAGGGCACACATGTGTCTTCAGAACGAGGGGCTGTAGCTGCTCCCCATCACTACTGCCCTTAAGACAGAGCTCCCCAGCAGGAAGCAGGTGGCTGGCGCCTCACCTGCTTTGACGCGGATGTTGGGGCTCCGGATCTTGCCGGCCGCATTCTCCGCGGTGCAGAAGTAGTCATTGTCGTGGATAAAGCTATTGAAGGCGGAGGGGGAGAAGGGGTAGAGCTGCAGCGTCCCGTTGGCGTGGACGTGCCGGATGTGCGGCACGTCGTATATGTCGTCCCCCGTGGCCAGGTACCATCGAAGGGCCGCGCTGGGGGAGCCCGCGGCCGGGCAGGGCACCACCACCCCCACGGAGCTGGAAAAGGTCACCTGCTGCAAGGAGTCATTTACAAAGTAGAGGCTGGTGCCAACATCTTCAGGGCGAGCTGTGGGGAAGGTGAGAGGAGAGGTTGGATCAGCCACGGTCCCATACTCACCTCCCACCACCCAGAGGCGTGTGTGCCCCATCCTCATTCATGGTTCAAAGGCCAGTCACCCAGGAAGCACTTACTGAGCGCTGACAAGCACCAGCAAGGAGAGATGTGAGACAGTTCCTGCCCCCTCCCACGAGCTTCCAGCCTAGCCCACAAATGGCAAAAGTTATAACATCTCACTTTCCAGGCCAAGTGAAGCCCATGGAGAAGAAGTTGGCCATCACTCTGCTAGACTGAAGGGTCTGAAGCCATGATCCACTATTGGCACCCACTGTTGACATTAGGAGAGATGCTAATACTGCTTAGGTCATAAAATTTCTTGGGCACCACTATACGGCAAGCAAGTACATGCCCATAACCTCCATGCGTCTATCTGCACAACCCTGAGAGGGCCTGGCATCAATCGCCTCTTTTGTTTTTTTAATCGTTCCCTTTTCTTAATTTTTTTTTAAGATTTTATTTATTTATTCATGAGACACACACAGAGAGAGAAAGAGGCAGAGACACTGGCAGAGGGAGAAGCAGGCTCCATGCAGGGAGCCCAACATGGGACTCAATCCCGGGTCCCCAGGATCAGGCCTTGGGCTGAAGGCAGCACTAAACCACTGAGCCACCCGGGCTGCCCTTCTTAAATTTTTTTTAAAGATTTTATTTATTTATTCATGAGAGAGACAGAGAGAGAGGCAGAGACATAGGTGGAGACAGAAGCAGGCTCCCCTCGGGGAGCCTATGCAGGACTTGATCCCAGGACCTGAGCCAAAGGCTCAACCACTCAGCCACCCAGGTGCCCTAATCATTCCCTCTTATAGGCTGAGAATAGTGATGTGACTTGCCAGACATCACACAACTAAGAAGCAATAGAATTGAAATTTGACCCCATCACTCCCCATAAGGATCTTCATGCACTCTCTATCATACCATAGGTGAAAGGTGCAGGGTGAATGGAGAAGGAGAATGCTCGCCTGGAGCAAAGAAAACTGCAGGAGACCCTGAGAGCAGTCTTCCACCTCTCGAGGCCAAGGGCCAGCAGTACTGTGGGTGGATAAGATCTAGGTCAGGAAGCTAGAGACCCACCCAGGTTCTTAACCTGGTGCTGACACTGACTGTGGTGACACTTGCCCTCCCTGGGCCTCCACTCCTTCACTTGTGAGATGCGGGGCAGGGCGGGGGGGGGGGGGGTGGATGGACAGGGCTGCAAAGACCTCACGCATCTCTGGCCCGGTCCCACTGTAGTGCTCTGTCCCCCCGGAGAACAGGCTCAGGAGGGCAGCTGCCTGACTGCCTGGGGCAGGGCCACCTGACTGGGAGCACAGCTGGCTGTACCCCTCACACCAGCACGTGGCCTCAGTGTCTCCTGTCCGATGGGACGCAGCCCTGAATGGTGGAATCTGGCCCGCCCTCCCTGCTAAGGGCCACCTCTGAACAAGGGGGGCCGAGGCAGGAGAAGAGAGGGGCCCAGTCCCAGGTCTCCTGCTGGAGGCCCCTCCCTCCCCACCAGGAAGACCAAGGAGCAAACAAACCACTCTACTGCTTATTTAAAGAACGTTGCAGGGGACCTAACTTGACCTCAATTTCCACAACTTTATGAGAAGGAGGAGGACCTGCATCCGGACTGTATTAATATTCTTGGCTTAACTCTGAGCGGAGCCTCCAGGGAGAATATACCGGGCAGCTCGTTGAGGGAGGCCATTAAGCCTCATTGGTCAGAGCAATTCACATCATCTCATAAAAAGCCATGATGAAGCCATTAGCAACAGTGCTGGAAAACACATTCATGGGCTCCTTGCTGGGGTGTCAGGGGCATCCTCCCGGCAGCAAATGCATTTGCTGTCCCCACCAGGCACAGCACCCTTGGCGGCTGAAAGGCTCTCCGACAGGCAGCGGTATCACCTTTCCATCCTCCTCCTCACACTGCCTCTTGTGATGGCCCCAGCATTGGTGGTGGGGCAAGGCTGCTCTGAGGAGGAAGAAAGTGGCCCATCTTCTGAGGGGTCCCTCAGAAGCTCAGAAACATGCCTGACTCACAGTGACTAGAGTATTCTCCAAGATCGTGAAATCACAGCCTTTCATGGGTCAGCAAAGAAGGCTTAGGAAGGCTTCTCTTAAGACCCAAACTTGCCAGGCTCCCTTTCCATGGACCTACTCATCTTCTGTGAAATTTCCTTATTGAGATTCATTCAACAAACATTTGAG
The DNA here is from genome assembly GCF_048418805.1 of Vulpes vulpes. Taxonomy (NCBI): domain Eukaryota; kingdom Metazoa; phylum Chordata; class Mammalia; order Carnivora; family Canidae; genus Vulpes; species Vulpes vulpes. Next base: position 117,057,990 of record NC_132791.1, on the reverse strand, counting down.
AAGTATCTTCTATGTGTCAGGCACTGTTGTAGGCTTACTTATATGACTTCTTTTAACCTTCTAACAACCCTACGTGGCAGGTACTACTATCATTCCAGCCTACAGATGCGAGAAGTAAGGCACTGAAAGATCAAAGCAACATATCCGAGACCACACAGCCCATGAGTAAGGGCTCTGAGATACAGACGCAGACAATCTGAGCCCAGAGTCTGACTTCTGAACAATTAGAAGATGGTAACCATTGCAATAAAAACACCGCCTGGCCACCAACATCTGTATTTAAATGGCCAAGTACAGGATTAATGTACCTGCACACCTGCAGGCGCACACACACTCTTCATGGGAGGGGACCCTGATGAACTCGACCTTTCAGACAATGCTTAGCCTGTGGGAGCAGGGACATCACTCTGAGGTTCTGGATGCTTCCTGAGACAACCCAGTTAATCAGACACCCTCTCCATGGCAGCTTTATGGATTGGGGGAGCCAAAATCCATCAAGGTACAGAAAGATTCTACATTGTGCCTGACAAATGGACTTGGGAAGCTGAGAAAGATTCCTGACAAAGAGGAATTCAGGAATTATCTGATTCAAGAACAGGGTAAGAAATTATTGATGATGTAGCCCTCCGTAATAATAATACCAGCAGCAACCAGAACAGCCACCACGACTTTTACGCTTAACTATAGTCCAGGCTCGGACCTAGACCCACTATAGGTATTATCTCACACACACAAAAAGATATTATCTCACTTAATCTTCATGACTCCCTAGCGGATGGTATTATTGTTATTTTGATCTCACAGATAAGAAAATGAAGACTCAAAGTTAACTAACTTCTCCAAAGTGTGAGTGCCGGAGCTGGGACTGGAACCCAATGTTGCCTGACTTCAGGGCCCAGAGACAGAGCTGCTCTCTTGTGTGAACCACGCTGAAGACAAACCACAAAATCTGGTTTTCTGGACGAGGTACTCCTCCGCATCCTTCCTTCCATCGCAACCCCACCCCACTCTGTCCTAGTCTCCCTCTCTCCTGGCTGGAAATCCATGCTACGTCCCCACTGCGAGACTACCCCTCCCCAGGGCCTCCTCCGCTCCCACCAGGAGCACCAGCCCGGGGTGAGAGCAGCCTTCCTGCACTCTGAGCCTTGGATCCTTCCAGAGCCAAGGACACAGGGTTCTCAGCAACTACAAATGGGTAGATTTAATTGATGAATTGACTGGGATTGTCCAGCCACCTGTCAGGGCTGATGAAACGGCAGATTTATAGCAAAGGGTGAGTAGCCTCATATTTCTCCCACCCCGGGATGTGAGCTGCTGTCTTCTGAGTCTGGGGGAGCTGGGGAGGATGAGACAAACCATTCATTTCTGCTTACGGCTCTGACAGTGCATTGCCATTATGAAACATCACCCTCAGGTGTAAAACAATAGCATTTTGCACTTACATCAGGCTCATACTTTACCATCACAAGGCACCTGTCAGCCCAGAATGCAGAAACCCTCTAATAAACATTAATTTAGCCTCACCCCACCTGCCAAGAGAAAGGAGTGAGCAAATCTATAAAGGGGAAACTGAGGCACTGACCACCAGGAATCTCAAATCTCTGCCTCATGCCAAGATGAAGTCGGCACAAGGGTACCAGTGAGTGGCCACAGCAGCAATGGGTATGTTCAGTCACCCAACCATAAAAGAAGGAGTAGCAAGGGCCTCACTCCAACCTCAGGAAGTCTGGCAAGGCCTCTATGGTGGGGGCTTTCCCTCCTTCTCAGGCCCCCGTTCGAATCTTTGGAGCAGGGACAAAGCCTCAGAAAGCTTTAAGGGGGGAAGCCCAGGTGGCTCAGTGGTTTAGCGCTGCTTTCAGCCCAGGGCATGATCCTAGAGACCTGGGATCGAGTCCCATGTCAGGCTCCCTGCATGGAGCCTGCTTCTCCCTCTGCCTGTGTTTCTGCCTCTTTCTCTCTGTGTCTCTCATGAATAAATAAATAAAATCTTTAAAAAAAAAAAAAAAAGAAAGAAAGCTTTAAGGGGAGCACAGAAGTGTATAATAGAGCCCTCGTAGGAGCCTAAGGAGCTGCCTTCCCTCCTGGGGCTCACCCCAGACCTGCTGTGTGACCTCAGGCAAGCCACTAGCCTTTCTGAGCCTCAGTGTCCTCACTCACTGCACCATCTTACCTGCCCCCTGAGACTGCAGAGCAGGGAAAAGAGAACGTGGAAGTACTTGGTTCCCCATAAAGAGGATGAATAGGAGGGACAAGACTGCGATTCACATCCCAGTGACCCCTGAGGGGTCCAGGGTGCCTCCAGTTACTACAAAGGGTGACCAGGGCACAGCACCACTCAGCAACCCTGCAGAATTCAAGACCCTCTCCACCCCTACTTCCTCTGAGCTGACTCCTGCACCCTACCAGGCTCTCCTTCCCCAAGTCCCTCCTGACCTGGGGATCAGGAAAGTCCTGTTCTTTCAGGAGCTATTTACAGAGCACTGGCCACATGCTCAGCAGAACTGCACCCATGGGTGGGAGACGCCAGAGACAAGGAAGAAAGGTGCCACCTTCCAGGAGCGTATAAAGGAGATGGAGAACAGGAAAGAGTTAATCCAGAGTCCAGGGCAGTGTGCATGGAAAGTATCCCTGAGGGGACATGTTAGTGACTTAGTGACCAGGGAACAGCTTTAGGGTTGAGGGCTCCAGGTGAGCCTCAAATAATGATCTAAACAAAGGCCTTCCCACAGAGAGGCCAGCCTGAACAATGCCTCTGTGGCAGCCATGGGCACAGCACATCTGGGGGACCCCGCAGGAACCTTCCAGGCAGGAGCACTGGCTGGGCTTGGGGAGAAGAGGCAGAAACAGCTGGATTGGCATATTGGCCCTTCAGTGGTAGAAGGCAATGCGGAGGTTTGCAGGCTCGGTGCCTGAGTTCTCGCAAGTTCTTGTAGCCCTGTGTCTAACTTCATGTTGACCTTACATTTATTTCCCTGAAATAATAGTGGTTTAGCTAACGGTACAAGTTCTCAACAGAGGGGAGAGTAACATTGATTGAGCACCTGCTGTGTGCCTGGCACGGGCCTTGCTTGCAGGCTTCCAGGGCATTCTCTCACTGAATCCTCACACAAAGGTGCAAAGTGGCCCCGTTAGGCTCATTTTACCAGTGAGGAAGAAGAGGCTCACAGGGAGATGGTACAGCTAGGTAAGTGGAGGCACAGCCAACACTTGGTCAAGGTCTGTGTGATCCCAAGCCCGAGTCACAACGCTGAAGAGTTCAAAGTTTGGGGCCCTGGGAGCACACCCCCACCCCTCCGCCCACCACTTCTTCTCTGGAAGCCAGAGCCAGTTTGGAAAGCATGTCCTCACACAGAAACTCCTACTTCCCCTCAAATCGCAGCTGCTCCCCCTACCCCAGCCCCAGCCCTTTCTTCCCTCTGCAGACAGAAGCAGGCATATTTACAGAGAGAAGGAGAGGAGGGGGGAACACTTCATAAATAAAGAGAGAGACATTCAGATCAACAGCAAAGCTTCTTCTGGTCAAAGGGGGAAATGGATTTTTAATAGAAAATGGAAGTTATGGGCTTGGATGTGATGTGACAGTCGCCCAGACTTAAACCCATTTAATCTTCTCTGCCGTTTAACGTGGAGCACCACCCCGATGCCGTGTTTCAGGAAACAGGCTCCAAATCGCTGGGAGATTAGAAGCGTAGAAATAGCAGCGCAATATTTTTAAACCAGAAATCGCCCCCAGGCATTTGGGCTGCCCCCAGGGTCATCACTGAAACCTAAATATCCATCACGTCAACTCACTCGCTGGCCCTCCCGCCCGTCTGGCCATCCGGATTAGTTTGGCAAAAGAAACCCGACACCCCGTGTATTTGACACCCGTGGGCCCCCACGCCCCCGCCCGGGCTGGGCTGAGGGGCTGTCCGGCCAACTGAGGCCTCCTCCTGGGTGGGCACTGAATTATCCCCATGTCATCGTCCCCAGTCATCATAAATGACAACCCAAGGGAACTGAAATATTAACACCTCGCCACCTCCACTGGGGAGAAGTGAGTCATTTTGTTCTCTTCCTTTACAATATTTACTCATCTCATTCACTGGACTTTTCAACCAGGAGCAACTGGTCAGTGCTAGACCTGCAACCTGCCCTACCCTCAGAGATGGGCAAGAGCTGGCAAGGGGTCCCCATGCCTGGGCACAGCAAGTAGGTCCCCAGGGCAGCAGGAGCAGTGGGCAGGGCTCCCCTGGAGGGCTGTGTGAGCTCCCTGTCCTGGTCACCACTCTGTCCCCTGAGCCTCGCCAGGCAATTCGCGCAGTGTTTCAAGGCCCAGACTCTGGGGCCAGGATCCCCAGGTCTGAATCCCTGCTTCTGTCACTCACAAGCAATGGAACCTCAGGCAAGATAACCTCACCTGTGTGCCTTAGTTTCTCCATCCATAAGAGGGGAGTGACCTCAAAGGTTGTTAGGTCGGGTACGTTCATATAAAGGACAGTTGGTGGTAACCACAAGTGCCTAGCAGCACAGAAGTATTTGTTGCTATTGTTAGGAGTATTCATCGTAACAGGCAAGGGGTATTTGTGGAGTAAATAACCCACAAAAAATACTCACCTCTCAACTACAACAATTACTTAAGGCAGTTCTTGGATGTTATTCTGTATAATCAGCTGGAGGACTGGTTAAAAATGCAGATCCTTCCCTAACAGTACCCTCAAATCTATCAGAGGGCCGGGAAACTATTTCTGAAGCAGGTGGTTGTCTGCCTACAAGTCAGAGTAACACACCCCAGAGAAAAGTAGATTTGCCACATTGGCCTTCAAAATCACCTTTTCCAACAATAGCCAGTTTCCATGGGCTTGGCTGATGGGGACCGTAGCACCACTTAATTAACTTAATTTGGTGATCGAGTTAATAAAATAATAGTGGTGTGATCAATAACAACAAAGCATTGCAATAGCCACATGCTGCTGCCCCCAGGCCTCACACAGAGTTGTGTGTTTTGTTTTGTTTTGTTTTAATGCAGATGTGGCCTGGTGAGTTTTTTGGGTTAATTTGCCAGGTTCATTACTGCACTGCATTTGCACACAAAGGTTTTCACACAAGATATATTATTTGCCCTCACTCTGATTGTTCTTATCCCACAGCTGGAAAAACTGGGTCCAGAGATCAATCAGTGGGACCTCAGCTCAACCACCTCGTCCATCCAAAACCTCAGTCAGGACCCATGAGACAGGGTCTGGCTCCTGTGTCAGAGAACCTGCTTCTTGTGCATTCACCCCTTTGAGACAGTCTGAGTCTACACCCTGAGGAGGAGAAGAGCAAGTCTCCCCAGACAGTGTCAGAGCATCTCCAGGCAATTGGAGTTGGTACTTGCCCTGCAACAAGATGGAGCAGCCAAGACCAAGTCTCATGCCTTCTGTCTGTGGCTTCCCCGCAAACCTAGCACACCTGCTCTACCACTAACCTTCACCATCTCCATTTCTTTTTAGCATTTATTTTGTGCCAGGCACTGTGAGCAGCCCTTTCCTTGCATTATGAACAGTTAAGCCCTACAACAACCCCCAATGTAGCTACTGCACAAGACCGCATTTTATAGATAGCAAAATAGGATGTTAGTTGATGGAATGAGCGCTGGGTGTTATATGCAACTGATGATCACTAAATTCTACCTCTGAAACAAAAAAAAAAAAAGAAGAAGAAGAAGAAGAAGAAAGAAGAGGAAAAAAAAAAAACAAGCTGTTAGGTCAAGGAGTCTCCTAGGGTCACACAGCTAGCAGTGGCAGAGGCGCATGTCAAGCCCAGGCCTCCCACCTTCTGGGCTACATTTCTCAAAGGGCACACTACATTCTAGACTCAGACGGCCTCCAGGGTGCACACATACCACGAAGGGGGTTTCTGATGAGGGAGAGCCATTTGGGGTATGGTTTTTCTTATTTACTTGGGACTGTCCCAGGCTTCCAACCTTTCATCCCCAGTACATCCCCCACCCCCACAACTAAATGCCAGCAGCCTTACCCTAGTCCTGGAGAGAACCACAAAATCTCCATCTCCAAATCTCCCTAGGGAAGCAGTCCTACCTCAAGGAGCAGTGCTGCTGCTTCAAGCGCCCGAGTCCTCCACCTCCCCATCAGAAACATAGGGTTTGGGTTTTGGTTTTTAAAGATTCTCAGCACAAACATAGCCCCTATCACTAGCAACCAGAAATCTGTATGACCCAGTAAAGATCAGCTATTCTTCAACCAACAAGGCCCCTCACCACCGGCTCCAGGAGTTATGAGCCAACAGCTGACTGTCAAACAGACTCTCTAATCTCCCAGCCCCTTGTAGACACGCCCTGGGAAGGGAAGGCCCCTTATGGCCAGAAGGTCTTTCTAGGGAGTCAGCTCAGACAGCACAGTTGTCTCTAGAGATTCCTAGATTTAGATTGCTAACGCTTGAGGGATTTAAGAGATTATTTTGTCCAATCTCCTTCATTTACAGATGGGGAGTATGAGGCCTAGAAGGGCAGAGTAACACCGCAGGTAGACAGCGAGCTACCCAGCGTCCTGTTTGGGACTAGACCCCTGTTCTCTACTATTCTTTCAATTCTGGCCCGCCCACCTACAGAGCCCAGCAACCCAGGATGGAGGGGCCTCATGGAGAAATGACAAGACATTGACGAGGGAGCCTTAGAGGAATCAGGGGTGCTGGATGCCTGCAAGAGAGGCCTCCGGTGGGCAGCCATCTGTCTGCAAATGGTCAAAGGGTTGTCAAAGGGAAAAGGGCTTCACCTATACCCCTGTGGTTTAAAAAGGCAAAACCAGGGCCAGTGAACAGAAGGTACAAGACCCAGACCACTTGGCAGATTCTAAAGATGAGCTCTGTAATAGAACTGTGTGGCCAGAATGGGCTGCCTTCAGAGAAAGGTATTTGCTGTGGCTACAAGTACTGGAGCATCTGGTTAGGGGATGGATTCTGTGTCCTCAAATCTCCTTCCAACCTGGAAGACTTTTGCCCATGGCAGTCATCTGATCTCTCTCACACACCCCCAAAGCAGGTCCTTAGACCTGAGACCCATAGACCCCATGGCTCTGGAGGCCATCCCAGAAGCAAGGTGGCCTTGACTCAGCTGCATTCTCAGGACCTGGCTTCCAGTAATGGCTGTCACCTCAAATGAGGTCACCCAAGGTAGGACTCTATGCCTTCTGCTCTTTCCACAAAGGACTGTGGATTCCCAGCAGTGAGCATCACCCTTGCAGAAGTGTGTCCAGAGGACTATGGAATAAATCTACATCTAAGGACCTGGGGAGGGAGCAGAGGTAGGCTCTTCCCACACCCAATGGGGGCAACTGCCAAGTCTGCTCCAAGAAAGACTATTGCCAGCCTGGCTGTGCCTTGTCAGCTGTTCCCCATGTTGCTAGGAAAATTCTCCATATGTGGGGGGCCCAAGGAGTGGGGAGACAGCCACACACAGCTGGGAGACCTTCGTTGTTCCTGTATGATGAAGTGACAGTAATTATACCTCACATTTCAGCAAAGGATTTATAAGGCTAAAAGTGGTTTACTGTGGTTTTTACATGTGTGTGTTTACATGTTGCCCCGGTTGATTTACAAAGCTTTGTCACATGATATACAAGGATATGCCCCTCATCCTTCATGTGCACACATAATAATAGGTGCCCTGGGGAACAGTCAGGGCACTGTTATTTTCCCCATTTTACAGATTACAAAATAGAGGCATGTGAACGATTAGGTCATTTGCCTAAATTAGGCCGAGCTTTGTCATCTAGGTCCACGGACAATGTTCTTTCCAACACATACACATACACACACCAGTGTAATGGATATGCAACCAGCATTTGAATAACCCTGTTCTCAATGAAGATGGTGGTGACCTTGGAAGCTGTCAATGTGAGCATCAGGGAGACCAAGGGCATGGGGAAGTGGGGCTGAACGGATGAGGGAAGGGAGTAGCAGCTGGGTGGCAGGGGTGGTACCCAAGGCTAATGCTGCTCACGCTAAAGCAGCCCTGGACAAACATCTGTTAAACAGGGCACACAGGCTGTTGTGCCCCCCAGCCAGCCCTACCCTCATGGAACCCACAGGCCACAACCTGCCATGGGCAGCACCTGACCTCTTGATCATATGCTGCTTCCCTGCGGCTGACTGGGTCATTTAGGGAGAAGTGGTCCAGGGACCCCCAAGGTCGTGGGACCAACACCCCAAGTCAGGGGTATTCTCTACACACAAAACTACCTGCAAAACAGCGAGGCTCATCCCAGCAGGGAGGGACACAGATATCTATCCAGCTATAAGACACGGGGGCTCATCCTGTGTAGCCCCTATATATAGGCTTTATGGTATTAAATCCAGAATAGTCCTTACTCTGGCCAACCATTGTGGAGATTTAACAACCAACCGGCCTTCCTTTGGCAGACGTGCAACTGGACTTTCCCTCATCCTCAAGTCCAAGTCCACAGCCAACCTCTGCTCTCATCTCTTTTCCACTGGTGGCCTAGCTGTGGCTGGGGAAAGGGAGTGGGCTGGGCTCCCCAAGGACGTGCCTGCATGGCCTCAGCTGACTCATTGAGGATGGGTCCTGCAGGCTACTGAGCTAGGTGACAAAAGGAAGCAGCAATGTCCCCGCCCTGGTCAGCACACAGTCTTTCTTACAGTTACAAGTCTAAGCCAGCTGGCTGGGCCAAAACTGCAGCTGATTGATTCAACAACTCAGGACAGGACCCGATGATCTATTCTGAGGTATGGGCAGAAGGAGGCAGGTGGGAGCAGTGCAGAAAAAAAAGAAGACATCTAGTATTTATTGAGTACCAGCTGCTCTCTGGTTACTTTATGTGTATGGTCGCCTTTAACCCCAATTAATAGATGGAGAGAGGCTCAGAGAGACCCAAAGTCACATATTTAGTAAGTGCAGAGCCAGGATATAAATGAAGGGTTCACTTTGACTCCAAATTTCCACCACACCAGCAGGTTGCAAATTTTTTTTATTTTTCCTTACAACTCCAATATATAAAATGCTCCAATTGAAAGACTTGAGGATGGAGGTGCTTGAAGCTCTGCCTGCTGGTCCTCCCCTCTCTACCTGCAGCCATCCCCCAGGCTCCACCCAACGCTCTAGGGCTCTATACCACCTCCTTCAGAAAGCCCTGGGTGAACCAGGGCCCTCCCGGATAGGCAGAAAAAAACTCTGGGAGGCCTCGGAGCTGCACCTGCCAGGGCAGGATTTGTTCCTGCCCCGGAAATGCAGACAAAACCATTCCGAAGCCACATTCCCGCTGCAGGGCCTCCCAGCTGGCTCCCTGGGAAGGAGCACTCCAGCTGCCCTGGATGTTTGCTCCTTGAGCATGACTCCAGACTCTTGCCTCAGAACTTCCCTCTGTGGCCCCGTGCCTGTCGTTCCACTGAAGCTGCCATAACACTGTTAGAATAGGGGCCCTTCCCCTAATCTCTCGGAGACCACAATCCCTTCCAAAGCTGGAAGTCCACAAACCAGGAGGGTGAGAGAGCGTTTTGGCTCCCATCACACCTCTTCCCATCAGTTGCTGCTTCTCCCACGACTGTCCCCAGCCCTACACATCCAGCTTCCTTCATTCTGAGGGTACATTTACCAGAAACCTAGCCCTCGATTCTCATAGCAGGCATGCCCACCCTCTTCACCCTCTTCTTCCTGCAGCACAAGAGGGACAACCCACACCCCAAGCTTGGTCGGCCTTAGGGTGTCTCTGCGCATCACCTCTCATCTTATCCCAGTAGCAAGCTCCAGGGCTGCCTTACCAGGTGGGCTCAGTGCTGAGCCCCTGTAGGCCTCAAACTCAGAGGCAAGAGGGAAGCCCTACCAAACACACCAGTCCTTCTTCCCACTCCTGCCCCAGCCCCATGCCACACCAGGAAAAAGTGAAGGGCTGCTACTGAGGCGGAGATCAAGAGGCTACTCACACAGAGAGGGCGAGGCTCTTGGCCTGGCTAGGTCAGCATGCAAATCTGTATGCAAATCATATGCAAATCGCAGGCCTGCCCTTGGGTTCCTGGCACCCTGCCATCTCTGCTGCCTGTGGCTCACCCCATTCAGGCACCTGGGTCCTGGCTAAATCTACTGGGATAGGGGCTGAGAAAGCACTTTGGGAGCTGAGGGCTCTTCCTCTGGACTGCTTCAAATGTCTCCAAGAAACACCTCTTCCAAGATCATGTGGGAGGGAAAAATCTCAGCCTGGTATCCCTACCCCTGAAAAAAAAAAAAAAAAAAAACAAGCTCTCTGAACATCAACCTCCCCTTCAATTCATCCACAAATAAAATCCACCTTCACCAGGCTGAGTAGGGGAGTAAGCAAGTGACAAGGGTGGAGTTCCTGAAGACATGGAGACGGTTAACTGGGGCTTGAGGTCTGCACCCCGCCCCCCAATCAAAGGCCTACAGTCCAAGAGGTGTTCTCGGCAGCCTCCCAGCCTGGGTCTGGGGTCTTCCAGTCTGCTCGCTTGGGGGCTTGCTTGTTTGGCAAAGCACTGCTGGGCCACACGCCCATTCGCTTGGCCACCCCCTCCCCGTTCCTCAATCTAAGAAAAACAAGCCTCTCCAGCCAGTCTCCCGGGATCTGTTCAACTTAAGCGCTGCCTTTGGGTCAACCGCTTACTTGCTTTTCGTTTCTAATTGAGCCTCCCCATTCTGCCGCAGAGATATATTAAAGGCAGCGACTTTGATGCCCAGAAATACGAAGCCTCTCAAAGGTTTGTCGGGCGTGATGGCAACTCCATTCTCCCCCGCGGTATTCTAGCAACGGGGGCCCCTCTGCCCAGCTACCCCCTCCCCGGGCTCACCGGTCCTTCACCTGCTTCCCCAAAGTAGTGTCTGCCATTTCAAGATCTTCAAAACACATTCCCCCACTGCCTCCCCCCGCCCCACACACTTCTAATTAGACACCGAACAGAGTGTTAGAGATTTTCTTAATGGCTTGACGAAGCCTTTTAATTCAGTCTCCTCAAGAGAGAAGAACCCTGAGTCCCCGTCCGAGAGGTTGGGGTGGGAAATGAAAAAATCAATGCAACCCATTATTTTGGCTTTTAGAAAACAGGGATTTTAGTGCCGGGGAAGCTTGTTCTTTTACACAGTAAAAATGCAAATGCAAGCAACACAGATGCTGGCCCGCTGGATGTAACAACGGAGAGAGCCTCACTGGGGTTCATCTGGCTGCCCGAACCTGGATTTGTTTTGGCAATAATAAGGCAGTTATTGGAGACTCGATAACCGATTATTAAAACACCTTCCCAGTTCGGTTCTGGGGAATCCGTCTGAGCTCAGGCTTCATCAAAAAAAGGTATTTCGAGAGGAATGGAAATAGCAGAAGCTTAAAACACATTCAATAACTGCTTAATCCCATCCAGAGGACGCTCTATCCCATCTTGTTTTCTTCTCTCTCTCTGCCTCCTCCCGCTCCTCACAGATGGACGTACAAATTATTGCAAGAGGATATTGTTTTCTGTAACAGGCTCGAACATTCACATTTACATTTTCCTTGGTGCCGTGGGGGTGACTGGCAACGAGAGAGAAAATACACCAAACCCCATCTTCCCCGCCTCTCCCGGCGTCCCATCTTCTCCCAGCTGCCTCTCGCCAGCCCCCGCCACCGCGCCACCCCAAGCGGAACAGGCCCTGGGGACCAGCCTGGCACCTAAGACCCAATTAAGGCACGAAGGAAAAGAAAGGACTGTCTGGCGAGTCGCCCTGGCGCCCAACACAGATGCTGGAGCCTCTGAATTGGCAGGGCCCGCCAGGGCTCTGCAGACCAAAAGGCCACCGAGGTGCCACCTCACCTGGCACCTCCAGCCTTACCCAGAGGCCCAAGGTCAGTGGCAACTTTGCCTCAAGTTGGAAAGGGTTTTGCCCCTCAGGCTGTCCTGTCACCTTCTGGGCCTTTCTCTGCTAGCACCCCCCCCCCCCCCCCCGCATCTGCTTCCTCCCTATCAAATAGCTTGGGCTTCATTTATTAATGCCCAGCTTCTGGGGGTGGGAGGGGTAGGGCTGTATGCTTCAGGTATTTGCTGGGGGACTGTGGGGTGTGCAGGGCAGAGGACAAAGCTGGGCAGGAGTGTGCAGAAGCTCTGGCCTGTGCTCTCCGCCTGACAAAATGGAAAGGGGATGGGGGGCGGAGAGAGAACTAGAGAGAGAGAGAGAGAGAGAGAGAAAGCTGCCGCTCCTCACCTTATGTATTTTTAATATTAATGTAATTAAAGCTGCGAGCCGAGCCAGCCTGCGGGGGCGGAGGGAGGCAGGAAGAGCCTGGGGAGAGGGAGACTGGGGGGTGGGGGGTTTGAACAGGAGACAGGCTTCTTGCTCCGCTGAAGTGGAAGGAGAGGGTGCTCTGTGGAGGACAAGGGGTTAACCAACCTAGACCAGCCTTGGCGTGTCACCCAGTGGGCCCCATTGGGTCTGAGAAACTCAACTACTTTGTCCACGATTCACAGGCCACCTCTCGCGCCCCGCACCCCTGATCTGCAAACCCCAGCAGTATCTCGGTCTTCAGTCTGGCCTTAGCCCGGTGGTATTTACCAATAAAATAAGGGTCCCCCTCCTCCCCCCCCCCCCCCCCCCCCCCCCAGCCAGGAGATGCTGCAGTCAGCTCCGGCAGGTTGCAGACTCCAGACCCCTGGGGCATTGACACACGGAAAAACGAGACCCCTCCCCGAGCGCCCCCCTCTGCGGGATCGCCCTTCCCCCATCGCCCAGGGGTCAAGGGCTGCGGCTCGGCCAGGGCCACCGGCGGGGCAAAGGGGGGCGAAGCCGCCCCCGGGGCGCGAAGGAGAAAAGTTAGAGGGCTGAACAGGTAAAGCTGAGCTGGTACGAGCGTGTGTGCTCCGCTGCGCAAGGGCGCGGAGTTGGGCCGCCTCATCTCCCGCCATCTGCGCGCCCGGGGGCACGTCCTCTGCCACAGCCTGGAAGCCCCAACGCCGGCGACAGCCCGGTCCCGGCTCAGTGCCCAGGTGACTCTGGCCGGAAATATGTGCCCCCTTCCACCCCCGGTCCCGGCTACCTCGAGGATCAGGTGCGCGGCGCCCCGGCAGCAGGTCCGGACATGCCGGACACCTGGACCCACCCCTAGCAACGCCTTCTCTCCGGGGACAGCGACACGCCCCCGCCCCCCGCCCCCCGCCCCCCGCAAACTGCAGACGGTCCCGGTGTCCGGCTGACCCCGCGGCGCGGAAGCGGGGAGCCTCGCACCTTGGGGCGCGCTGCCCGAGGTGGCCCAGGCGGCGCCGCGCAGCCGGGGCTGGTGCCGGAGGGGCCCCGGGGGGGGGCGGGGCTGGGGGAAGGCGACCTCTGGGTCCGGAGGGCAAACTTGCCAGCGAGGGACCCCGGCCCTCGGAAGCCCCTGCTCCCCGCCCGCCCTCACCCAGCCGGGGCGCCGAGGAGCGCCGTGCGGTGCGGCGCGGGGGGTCCGGGGCGGCCGAGGGGCGCAGCGCGGCGGCGGCGGAGCGAGCCGCGGGGTCCGAGGCCCGAGGAGCGAGGAGCGAGGGCTCCGGGCGAACGGCCACGGCCCCAGGGCCCCTCCACTCGGAGGGCGCCCCAGGGTCCCAGCGCCAGCGAGCCGCAGGGAGCGGGCCAGGGGCTGGGGGAGGGGTCCGGGGCAGAGCTGCGGCCCGGCCGGGGGCGGGGAGACCGGGAGCCGGGGCGGGGGGGGGCGTCCACCTCCACCCCCGGGCGCGCCCCGAAGCGGCAGGCGCGCGGCGACCGGCGGGGCGGCCCGGGCACACTCTCACCTGACCGCTCCCCCGGGGCCTGCCCCGCCCCCGGCGCCCCACCCGAGCGGGGTCCCCCGGCGCCCCGAGCCCGCCGGGCACCCCCCGCCTCGCCGCCTGCCGCGCGCACCCCGGCCCCCCGCCCCCCGCCCCGCCGCCCCGCCGCCCGCGCGGGTCTCACCTTTGTGTAAAGAGTCCAGGAGCAGGAGGAAAGTTACCAGCCACATGCCATAAAGGGGCCCTATTCTCCGGGGAGGTGGTCCTGTGGCCGGCCGTGCGGCAGCGCCTCTCCCCCGCTCAGCGCGCTCCCAGCCGCCCGCACTCCGCGCCCGCTCTTTCTGCTCCTCAGCCCAGCGCGCGGCGGCTCCTCCCTCCTCGGCTCCCTGGCTCCTGTCATCCGCGGGGCTGGGCTAGGCGGCCGCTCTCCCCGCCTCCCCGCGGCACCCCGGGTGCGGAGCGCCGCGCCGGCCGGCACCCCCACCCCACCCCACCCCACCCCACCCGCACCCGCACCCGCACCCGCACCCCCACCCCACCCCGAGCCCAGGGCCCGGGCCTGGGATCGCGACCGCCCGGCCCCCGCCGGGCTCCGCCGTCCAAAAAGCCGGGGGTCCCCGCCACCCGCCTGCTCGGAGCCTGTGGTCGCGCACAGGCATGTGTCATACGTGTGCCCGGAGCCCGCCATGCTCGGGCCAGGGACGCCCTGTGCCTCCCGGCTGGCCCGGTCACCTGGGGCCAGTGCTTCCTGCGTCTTTTGGACTCAGTTTACCCATGGATGCTCTGTATGCAATTCAGAGGTAGAGCCTTTGGGGGCCTCCCGAGCTACCCCCACCCCCCAGAGCTCAAAGCTGCATGCCCTTCCAACCCCTAGTCCTGCAAGCCTGCCTCCCGGGGAGCCTCAGCTGAGTCCAGCCACCCCCAGACCCCCGGCCCAACTGTCTTCAGCACTGGGCACATCGTGCTGATTTAAACAATTATTTGCAATGAATTGTTTGATGTCTGCTCTACCTGGCGGATCTTCCTCCTTTATCCTCACCCACCCCACCCCCACAGCTTTCTCACCAAGCAGAAATCAGTTTATTCCTTATACCCATCTGCATAAAGTTGGCATGGAATTGAACAGGGCTGAAGCGAGGGCATCTCGGTTACAAAATGAATGTTAAGGCCCTGCTGTGTGCCAGGCACTGGGAATGGCAGTCAGGTCTGCTGGGACAAGGTTGCTATGGTTAGAAAGCCCTCCTTATGCCGGTAATTCCAGAATAAGGGGGCCCACACGGGATCCAGAGAAGGGGTTCACAGTAGCCCTGGAAAATGGAATATGAGCCAGGACTGGATCTCCTCTCACGCAGGATAATGGAGGCCACCTCCATGTGCTCTGGACACCTGGCTTGGCTCACTTTGACCCATTTCCCTGGGCTGTGCAGGGACAGGGGGAAACACGAGGGAGCGAGGGGGGTAGAGAGGCCACTGTTAGCTCCATTTGGCAGAGGAAGAAAATGTACTTCCTCAAAATGTCTTACCTGAGTTCAGACAGAAGAAGTAGGACTCCTCGTTCCCAGGTTTTGCCAAGATATCTCTAGACATTTTACCTAAAATTTTCAAAGTGTGCATTTACTTTTTTGAATGTTAAAATGTACATCACAAAATTTACCGTTTTAATCATTTTTAAGAGTACAGTTTAGTGGCATTAGGTCCCTTCACGATGCTGGACAACCATCACCACTATCCATTTCCAGAACTTTTTCATCATCCAAACAGAAACTCTGGATCCACTGAACAAAACATCCCCGTTCTCCCCTGCCCCCAACCCATGGTAATCACTACTTTTCTGTCTCTGATTTTGCCTCTTTCAGGTACTTCATATAAGTGGAATCGTGCAATATTTGTCCTTTTGGTGTCTGGCTTATTTCATTTAATGTGATGACGTCAAGAATTCATCCATGTTGTGACCTATGCATTTCCCTCCTTTTCTTGGCTAAATAATATTCCACTGCATGCAGAGACCAGACCACATTCTGTTTATCCATTTATTTGTCAATGGACATTTGGGTTGTGCCCACCTTTTGGCCATTGTGAATACTGTTGCAATGAACATGGGTGTACAAATATCTCTTTGAGACCCTGCTTTTTTACTCCTCTAGGTTTATACCTGGTAGTGGAATGGCTGGATCATAGGGTAATTGAGGTGTTTTTTTCTTTTTAACTTTTTGGAGGAACTGCCAGGTACATTCACTTTTTCTGCAGTGTGCTTTAAGAATTTGGAGGACTCACACCTGCAACGACTATGTATAAACTTCACACTATCTGTTGAAGCTTTATCAGCCCCTTTGAAAACAGGTGAGAAAATCGCAGCTTAGCTTGTTCAGAGTCAACCAGTTTGTATCACAAGTGACACTAGAACCCGCATCTCCTGACCTGGGAGCAGAGCTACTTGCTCTGCACACTGTGCTGCCTCCCTGGTGCTCAGCCTTAGGATGCTAAGTCACCTCTCTGAAGTGGATGCTTTTTCACTAGGGCTTTCACCCTCTGTAAACAGGCAGAGAACAGAGACATGGGGTAGACTGCAACAGGTGTTGGAGATGACCCAGCCCAACCCGCTGCTTTCCAGAACAGGCAACTGAGGCCCAGAGCGGGGAAGCAGGGGAGCTGTCTGAGGTCATAGAGGCAGTGACAGAGCCCAGATGTCTCAACCCTTCTAGATTAGCTTCCTTCCCTCACCACCCCCAGCCTGCTGGGCTCATTCTTCCGTCATGTCCCTTCCCTTCGAACGGAGACAGTCACTGAGAAGAATCCAGTTATTTAAAACTAAGCCTATTGACCCAGAGCACCTGGCCGGGCCATGCCTAAAATAACCTGCTCAGTCAGACACGGATGGAAGGGGCTGCCGTCTGCTGGAAGGGGACAGGCCCCAAGTGGGCCCGGGGCTGTGGCACATCTGCTTGTGCCTGACATGCTGGAAGGTGAGAAAAGGATCCTCCTCTCTCCACTTACCTGAAGTATGTCCTGTAAACTGGGTGTCTCTTCTCTGCTGGTTACACCTGCCAGCCTAATTTAAAGGACCACAACACTGGGTGTAGAGCGTCATGTGTTACCTGAAGGAGGAGGTCAGTCACTGTCAGTGATGACAATCTGGCTGTCCCCTGAAAAAGGTGTGTATGTGGGAATGGGGTGGGAGGGGCTGGTGGGGAGGGGAGACCTGGTGACGCTCTCTAGCACAAGGAAGCTTTACAATGTCATGGTTAAGAGTGTGGCTCTAGGAGCACCCAGGTGGCTCAGCAGTTGAGCGTCTGCCTTTGGCTCAGGTTGTGACCCCAGAGTTTTGGGATGAGTCCCGCATTGGGCTCCCCACAGGGAGCCTGCTTCTCCCTCTGCCTGTGTCTCTGCCTTTCTCTCTTTCATGAATAAATAAGTAAAATCTTAAGAAAAAAAAAAAAAGGAATATGGCTTTGGAGTCCGAGCTGAGTTCCCAGCCCAACTCTGCCATCTACTAGCTGTTTCACCCTTGGGGAAATTACCTGTGCCAAGCCATGGTGCCCTCACCTGGAAAGTGAGGACTGCTCCAGTATCTACTTCAGGTGGCTGTTGTGAGCAGGAAGAAAGACAAGCTGATGGCCCACATGTCATAAGCACATATCACTGCTCAGGGGTTGGGGGAGAGACTGGCTTGACTGGGGAGATGTGGGAATGACACCCTGTAGCCCATGCTGCGACATGGCTGGAGACCACAGAAACACAGAAGGAAGGTGCCTTCGGGGCGGGAAGGGTATGGGGAGACCGCCAGCAAGGGAAGGACCATTCTCTAGCTTTTGTCCCTCTTTTAACATTTAGGAAACTATCTTTGAAAATGACAGCCTGGCTCAAATGCGTTCAGAGATCCCCTCTCAGCTGGAGATGTATCCAGAACTAGCTTGTCAGAATCAGCAAGAATCCTAGTGAGGGAGACCCAAGAAAACAGCGTGAACCTCGAGGACAGAGAGTCAGCAGCTCGTTTCACCCACGCGCACCTTGAACGCTGTGGCTCTTCTCCCATAGCTGACATTTGGAGGAACTATTTTTTTATTTTGATGAAAGAGACGACCCCTTAAGGTCCCCAATCAAATGGAAGCCCTCACACCCACACACAAATATATGTACAGTGAAGTGAGAACAAACACAGTCGCCCAGGCAAACATTCACATGTACAGGTAAACATAAACACTTAACGGCGGGCACACCTGTGCTCAAATGCAATTTGAACATAGTCCAAAATTCTGCATTGGCACCAATGCATATGCCTTTAATTTTTTTTTTTTTTACAAAAGCCTCAAATGCGTGGGACTCATCTACAGTAGGGTTACACCATCCTTTAAAAACAGTGATTAATTTTGATATTTTTGTTACATCAGGATGCTGGATGATAATGTGGCTGTTGTGAGTGTGTGTGTGTGTGTGTGTGTGTGTGTGTGTGTGCGTGTTTTATTAATGCCAGCTATATGAAGGCACTGGGAGGCAAACCCTCTCCAATTCAGGTTAATCATGGATATTTGAGGGGTATTATTTTGCCATGTTATATTAGGACTGGAGCCATCATGAGAAACAGCAGATGCTTTTTTATTTAAATTCAAACAACAGCTTATGTATTTTGGATACCTTTCTTCAAAAACAAAGGCATGTAATTATTTTAGCAATGCCTTCACATGTGTTCTGAAATTCTTTAACGACTTCTTTATAAATATGGTTTTCATAAAAGAAGTCAATGCTGAATCAGATCAGCGTTGAAAACTTAACATTTGGAGTTATATAGCTAATTCAGGATTGACCTTCTTAGTACTAATTCATTGACTGAAGGAGGGAAAACAAGTAAGGATTCCTCCTCCCTTTTTTTTGGTAATTGATTTTAATGTTATAGAAAGAGTCCTTGGACACCCTTAGATTATGAATCAGAAATCCTGGGTTCTAATCTCTCTGTCACCTTAAACAGCTGTGTGATCTCAGACAAGTCACTTTACCTTTCTGGGCTTTAGTTTTCTCACCAAATGAGTTGAGCTAGAATGATGACTAAGGCCCCTTCCTAACACCAGAGATGAGGTGAACACAGATATGCGTGCATCCCAGTCCTATCCTATATGTGTGTGTGTGGGGGGGGTGTGTATCCATACACATATGTAGGCAAGGAAACAGAGATCCAAATTTTCATACCCAGATACTCAGAAGCAAACACCAAAAAACTCACACAAAATAAACAGTTTTTGCTTCAAATGCATGCACATATTTTTAAAATATTTCCATCTTTTTGAGGTGGGATGAATCATTGCAATTCATAAATAATGATGCCTATATAAAAAGGTAGCACATGTCCTTAAATTACCCAGGCTTTCCTTAAGCCAAATTCTATTAGCTTATCTAGGGGGATGCCTAGGTATGTTGTACCACTCAGTCTCTCACCATTTGGGACTGTGACATCATGGTTCTAAGTTCACTGGAACAAAAGGTTCAAAGCCTGGATGTTTCCCCCCAATAGATGGTGGGGCACAGGGAGGTCTCTGGGGTCCCACTGCCCATATTCAGGACACTGTCTATGCAGGGTTGGTCAGGGGCTACAGAAGCCCCCAGCAAGGCTAGAGTCTCCCCAAATAACCACAGCCTCCCTCCTGCTGTTCTCTCTCAGCTCACAACTCCCAGACTGGCTGAGAAGCTGACCCAGAAGGGTTCCCTGAAGTCTATTCTGTGGAGCCCAAAGCCCATGGTCACGTTTCTCTCTGGGGTGGGGGTGGAGTGGGGTGGAAGCAATCCAAACTAAGAGGAAAGTTCTGTGAGTGGGAGCTAACTATGCTGGCTCTCCATTATCTGCAGTTCTTCTGGCCTATGAGACACTAATGTGTCCATCAAATTGTATTTGAGCACCTTCCATCCTGGAAAGCGACCTCATGCTTCTCACTCCTTTCTGAAGGGTTCAATGTCCCTTCTCCACCTGCGTGAGCCTTCTCCCCACCAGGGCCTGTGGTTCTCATTTCTTCGCCCTGTACTGTGGCCATTCCTGAGCAGGTCAGACTTGTCTCCTCTTCAAGACCCAGGCTCTTAACTCTGGATTTACACCTGCAGAGCCTTGAGCCCCGTGCCTCCTCACACTAGGGGCACTATGTCAATGTTGGCTTAGTGCCTGGATTAGCTCACCCCTACAGAGTTATAAACACCTGATTACAACCTCATGGGTCATGCCTTCCAGAGGTCTGTCCTTCAACTGGAATCAAAGCCTTCAGCTTCCCAGTACTCATACTGGGGTTTCCAGCCTGGACACTAATGCCAGTCTCAGCAGATACCTGCTCGGCTGCCATCACCATCGACTTCACCGTTGCCTCATCAAGCCAGGTGTTTGGGATCCAAAGGCTTCCATTTGCTTTCATTTCTGATCCTCGCCAAAAAATAGATTGGCCCAGAACTGTTTTGCCCGATATACAGGGAGGTTTGTGATGCCTGAGAAGCAGATCTACCGGGAGGCTAACATAGCCCAAGCTCCAGTCCCATGGGGCCCCAGTCACGTGTTCACACTGTCAGCTGTTGTAGGTAATTTGGTAGATAACTATAGTTCAAGTGTAATCAATTATGATCGTTTCTCTTCTCCACTCTGACTTTTGGGGGTCTGATGTGCTTTGGGGGGATCTGACTCAGGATCCCCCGCAGTGAGTGAGTGATAGGTCCCCCTGACTTGGGATCAGTGAGATACATTGCTGGGGCCTTCCCTGCACGAGTGAGTACTCCCACTGCCCACCACGCCAGCTCACGTAGCTTTGTCACATAGGAGGCTGTGTCACAATCTGACCACTGCCCGAGGTGCCTGCACTAGACATACATGTGTGCTTCCTGGAGATGCAAAAAGGGACCAACATATTTGTGCAGAGCCAGAGGCTAGTCTATGTAAAATTGTGATAAGTAATTTTTTTTAAAGGCACTACAGAGGTGTGTCAGGCAATTAACACAAATATTTGTCCAGGTTTTGCGATACTTATGGTATTTGTGAGTTATTTTAAGATTTATAATTTTTTTGCAATTCCTTTTTATTGTTCTCAAGAAAAAAATCACATTTGTGCCTGATTTTGTGTTCATAATCTTTTTAAAAAAGATTTTGTTTATTTGAGAAAAAGAGCGAGCACATGCACAAGCAGGGAGCAGAGGGAGAGGGAGAAGCAGACTCCCCACTGAGCAGGGAGTCCGAGGGGAGCTCGACCCCAGGACCCCGAGATCATGACCTGAGCTGAAGGCAGACGCCTAACCAACTGAGCCACCCAGGCGCCTCTGCGTTCCTAACCTCGTACTGTTTTCCTTAAAGTCCCACCAAGTGGTCTAAGGTTTCTGGTCCCATGAAACCTGAGCCCATCCCAGGAGCTCTCCTTGGGTTACCCCATGGTGGCTGAGCTGGGCCTAGACCCAGGTTTTCTGGATTCTGGCCTAGGCCTCTTCCCCCCACAATCCTTTGCCTCAGAGACATAAGACAGTAATTTGTGTGTTTCTACAATTCTATGCACACTCAAGGTACACAAAAATGCCACAGCTCCCCGAAGAGACTGTCCTTCATGGTGAAGGGGAAGTCAAGGCTGGGCCTGGGGCAATGACCTTGACTTGATGAAAGTCCTCTTCCTGGGAAATCTGGCCATTTCACGATGGCTCCGACCCATCAGTCCACAAAGCAGAAGATCCCAGGGGTGGAAGACAGCTTAGTGCTGCCTTAATCCCCTCTCCACCCTCTCTGTGGACAGCACCCCTCCTGTCACTGTGATGGGGGCATAAACACAGAAGACCGAGCTCCCCCTCCCAGCCTGAGCACCATGGAAGACACCAGTGAGCCCCTCCAGACACTCTGGACAGGGAAGTCCACTTGTTGGAGGTCAAAGTCACATAGCCAGGGCCACGCAGTGGTGGGTGAGAGGACGTTTGGCACAGCAAAGGCAAACAAGGACATTCTGTGGGGACAGCAGGCTCTCTCAGCCCGACAGCCATACACTCAGCAGTGGGTCAGCAGTGCCTCAGAGCTCAGCTCGCCCAGTGCCATCTCACACCCGGGGGCTCTCCTTACACTGCCAGACAGGTGCTAATGCAGTCAGTCCCTGCTTGAATGCTTCCAGGGACCAGGGGCTCCCTGCCCACCCAGAAGCCCATGCCAATTTTACTACCCGTGACCACGTACACACTCTTTTCTTTCCTGAACCCAATCTACCCTGGCCTGCTGGGGTTCACAGGATGTGCCCAATCTCTGCCCGATGACAGCTTTTCAAATATTTGAGAACAGCTACCACCGGCTCCCCCCTCCCAAGCCTTGCTTCCGCCAGGCTAAATATTCCAGTTCTGTCAGCCTCCTCTCTTCTGACATAATTTTCAGACCCTTCACTCTCGTGGGTTCCCTTTTTACACATACTCAACTTTGACGACAGCTCTCTTAAAAACAGAATGGACCCAACACTCCAGATGAAGTGTGAGCGGCCCGGAGGACAGAAACTGTCACCCCCTCAATAGGTCTCTAAGCTATTCTTACTGTTGCCCAAGACTTCGTCGGCCTTTTTGGTTGACACGCCAAAGACCAGGCCTCCTTGCCATGAATTTCGGCTGAGCCAGTCTCCTCAGCTCCATGCCCCTGATGTGGAACATCTGGAAAGGTGAGCATGATTAGGCATACTTGTTGAATGTTGGGGGCTGAAATACCTCGTGAATCAAATGGCACCACTTGCACACTCGCTGGGTAAGACCATCCCTGCGCCCGAGGTCCTCACTCAGCCCCAGTGAGGGTTGCAGATCTCAGCTGGGAATGCAGGAACGAGGAGCCAGAGGTCCCAATTTCAGGCCACATGTCATTGAGAGCTTAGTATCTGCATCAAACTTGACTTTATTTTATGATTATTTCTTGTAGAGAGAGAAAGAGCAGTGGTGGGGGTGGGCAGAGGGAGAGGGAGAGAGAGAGAATCTGAAGCAGACCTCCCCCCCCACCTGCTGAGCACAGAACCCCATGTGGGGCTAGATCTCACGACCTGGAGATCACGACCTGAACCAAAATCAAGAGTTGGCACTTAACCGACTGAGACAAGCAGGTGCCCCTAAACTTGACTTTCTTTTAAACAAACCATCTGAAAAGGCAAATAGATCTAACACCACATTCCCCAAGTGTGTCATGAGAAGGAAATGGGTTATATGCAAAAACTAAATTATGGCCAAATAGGTTTGGAAAACACGAGTCAACCAAAGATAAATAGGTGCCCAGAGCTCTGGAAACACTAACAGGCATGGCCAACCACCAAGTGGTGGATACAGGATGAGGTATTTGGAGATTGGTTTCCCATATCCCCTGGTCTAAAAATTCTGTCCTTTCACTGGCCACCGCCCACATCTTGTCAGTCTATTTATTCCTTCAGCAAAGCTGTGCCCAGCCCCCACGTAGGTAGCTCCCAGTGTTCCTAGAAATTCCAACATGGAACTGCTGCCTTGGGGGAGCCCGAAGCCCAGTGGGGACCACCTGCAGAGGGCAACAGAGGGAGGTCCACGTGCTCAATCAAAAGGTCAGAGTGGGGGATGCCTGGGTGACTCAGTGCTGGAGCGTCTGCCTTTGGCCCAGGGTGCGATCCTGGGGTCCTGGGATGGAGTCCCACATCAAACTCCCCGCATGGAGCCTGCTTCTCCCCCTGCCTATGTCTCTGCCTCTCTCTCTGTCTCTCATGAATGAATAAATAAAATCTTAAAAAAAAAAAAAAAAAAAGGTCAGAGCGGGAAGGGGCCTGGAGACCATCTACTAGGAGCAGCTTGTATCACAAAGGAGGAAATGGTGGCCAGATGGATGAAGAATATCCCTGGCCACATAGCCTGAGGGCTAGAATGGGGTTGACTCCTGGACTCCTGATTCTGGACTCCATCTACCATGGTGTTCATGGTCTCTGTCATGAGGATTGGGCTGGATGACTTTTAATGTCTTATCTAGGGTTGAGAAGTGATGAGTCTATAAGAAGAGCTCCGAAGGTCAAAGAAAGGTGTTGGCTGGAGAAAACCAAGGCAGGTTGTGGGTGGGCTTGCACCCCACATGATGGGATGATGGGAAGACCCTGGACAGGCTAGCTGGAAGGAGAAGGACATAGCAGGCATTGGGAGGAGGGCCTCCCTGTGGGGTGAGAGCTTGGCTCTGTGGTGTGCGTTCACCCACCTGAGACACCCAGCACAAGGGAGCCAGGGCAGTGTCTTCCCAGACTCACTGGTTAGAATCTTGGAGCTGAACTCAATTGGTCAGTTGCTGGTCTGAGTCAGCTAAGCTAGCTTTTCCGTTTGGCAAATATAACCAGAGCCATGAACTCTGGATAATGATTATTATAATCGAACACTTGTGGCAGGTCTAGCACTATATGCTAAGTACTGTAGATGCATAATCTCAGTTAATCCTCAAAACAACCCTATAAAATCAGTATAACTATTGTTATCCCCATTTTACGGAAACGAAACTGAGCCACAGAGAAATTAAGTAACTTGTCCGACACACCCAAAGTCAGACGCCCAACCCTTGAGCTGGACAGTCTGGTTCCAGAGGCTTCATGCTATTTTACTGCCATTGGAGGTGGTTGGTAGTGTTTCTGCTGTCACATTTTTAAAAAGGTTTTAACATGGAAAATTTCATATCAAAAGTAGGGGGAATAGTATAATGAATTGCCACATACCCATCTTGTCGCTGCTACAATTGTTGACTCATGGCCAATCTTGTTTCATTTTTATTCCCACACTCCCCCCTCCACTTCCCATCACTGAGGATTTTTTTTTGAAGCAAATTGCATGCATTATATAATTTCATCCGTAGATCTTTTTAGTGTGCCTCTCCAAAAAATAAGGCTGAATCTTCATTTTCAATCACTACACTTCATACCTGAGAAGTAACTTAGGCCAGGTACCCCCCCCCCCCTCCCAACACACACATATATACACGCACTGGACTTCAGGCTAGCCACTGCCTACAACAGCTGAACTTGCACCCTCTGGGCACAGAAGCAACCCGCTGAGTGGGCAGCCTGTCCCAAAGCCCTCACCTCACAGCCTGGCCAAATGGCCTCTCTGACCTCCTCAGGGTGTCTGGCTACAGCTGAAGCTGGCTACAGGAGCTGAAGCCCCTGCCCTCAGTCTAGCTTCTTTGGAGTTAGAAAACAATTACATGTGGTGGCCTTCTACCCAGTGGGGTTGTTGCCACAAAAACAAGTCTTTCTCCACCAGCCTGGACCTGGCCTCCAACCCCGGCCATTCCCCTAATCCCAGTTCCTATTTCAAGATGTTTTGAGGTGCCCAGGAGGGAATGATTCCCTACCCTGCCCAGTCTAAGAGCAAGAGGTATGGAGGAGATGTAGCTGAAACACCTGGATTCAGTCCACAGAGATTCACTGCGCCTCCCAAGAAGTGGGAGTATGATGTCTCACTTTCCGCATCTGTCAAATGGGAGCATAACACTTACCTGGCAGTGTGGCTGTGAATGTCCGAAGAGATGGGGAAGGGGACCCTGGCTGGCTCAGTGGGAAGAGTCTGCAGGGTCATGATCTCGAGGTCATGAGTTCGAGTCCCACATGGGTGTAGAGATTACTTAAATAAGTTTTTTAAAAACTTTTAAAAATTAAAAAAGTAACGAGATGGGCAAGTTTTCTCTGTGGATTTGCTTGGCTAGGGTAGGATGCAGTGCCTGCTATAGCCAGCAGGTGTCACCCAAAGACCAGCACCTAACGGTAGGGGCGAGATGGGTGGGTGGCTACTCCATTGAGAGGATTATCCCTATTAGAGCCAGTTGGACTTAAGGAGAGTGGAAGAAAGTCTAGCCTGTGGGAGTTCTCCTTGGAAATTCAGTCTGGGGGGCCCCCTGGGGCGACTCAGTCGCTGAAGCATCTGCCTTCTGCTCAGGTCCTGATCGCAGGGTTCCAGGATCGACTTTGCATCAGGCTCCCTGCTGAGCACGGAGTCTGCTTCTCCCTGGCTCCTGCTTGCCCTCGCTTCTCTCTCAAATAAATAAATAAAATATTAAAAAAGCAAAAGTAAAAGGCAAAGAAAAGTCAGTTTGGGTCTGGCTGTACCCAGAATTCAAAAAGTAGAACTGTGTCACCTTCGAAGCATGCTCAGAGGAAAGCCCCACAGTGAGCCAGGCATCAATAACCCCATTATACAGATGAGAAAATTGAGGCTTCATGGAGATAGCGACTTGCTAAAGGTGATACAGCCCCTAAATGATAGATGCTGACCTCTGAGCACATCTCCCCTCAGTGGGGCTCAGATTCCACTGTTGAGCGAGGGCCTCCGAGGGCTCGCCGGCTAAAATTCACAACCGCACACACATGTGCATGCACACATGGGCATGGGGAGTTGGGGGGGCTGGGAGACAGAGAAGTCCCAGACTATAAACCAGGGATCTATATGATGTCCCGGGCCATTGATGCGCATGTAAACATAGCCTGGGACTAGCGACTGGCATCTGCGAAACACTGGACTAGAAGAATCCTTCATGGGTTTAGGTTCTGTGGTTTCACAAACAACTTCCATGTAAGCTTGTCGAAACACCTAACACCATGCCTGGAACATCCTCGGATGTTTAAATGCTTAAATACTTTGCTGAATGAGTGACTGAAAAAGAATGCCATCACCCAACTCAGTGAAAGCCTGGGCTGACATTGCTGCATCCCTCAACCCCGCATTGCGTTCTCCTAGTACTCTATGGCTCGTTTATACGTGATCTCATTCAATCTCTTTAATGAGTTGAGTAGGGGGATCCCTGGGTGGCTCAGTGGTTTGGCGCCTGCCTTTGGCCCAGGACGTGATCCTGGAGTCCAGGGATCGAGTCCCGCGTCGGGCTCCCAGCATGGAGCCTGCTTCTCCCTCTGCCTGTATCTCTCTGCCTCTCTCTCTGTGTCTGTGTCTATCATGAATAAATAAATAAAATCTTTTAAAAAATGAGTATTATGAGGCTCATTTTACAGAGGAGGGAAGGGGGGATCAGAGACACTAAGGCGCTTGTCCAGTGCTGCCCAGCTAGTCGGTGGCAGAGGCGAACCCAGGTCTGTTTGCCCCATGATCAGCACCCCTTCTACTTACTATTCCCACTTGATCGCGTTTTCATTGCACAGTTTGAGGGGAGGGAAAATATCAAATCTAGAAGACAGTGAGTCTTCCTAAACTGTCAGGCATCACCTCACATGTAAGGAGAGGTGACCCCAGGTCAAGAGTGGTCCTGCCTCATCTGCTGAAGGGGCTCATCGTGGAGCTCCAGGAGGGTGGATGGGTTCCACTTAGGGTGGCCCAGAACATGGGCTCTCCATTCCCTGGAGAGGGCGGTTTGGGAAGGATAGGAGTCTGCCTCCTCCCTCCTCTGTCTGGGCTCTGGGGTGTGCTCTGCTCTCTGGAGGGGCACCCGGCTGCCTTCCCACTGCTCACCCACAACCTCTGCACAGGAAGTCTGGTCACCTGCCTCCCCTCTAGTGTCACAGGAGGGGATAGGGTGCTGCAAGGTGCCTACTCCACCACACAGCTTGGGCTCTCCACCCTACTGGCCCTGCCTTCACCCCACATGGTACCTCACAGGCAGAGCTGGAGTCTGGGCTTGCTCCCTGCCCTGGCTGTTTCCATGCTGGCATCTAAGAGTTACTGGAAGGGCTGAACAAATGACCTTCTCCCATCCAGGTCCCGGCTCTTAGTTGAGGGGCCAGAGAGGAGTCTGCAGAGAGGCAGGGTGAAGACAGCCCATCCCCCAGGTCTCCAGAGGCTGGGGCCACACTCCTGTCCCTCCAAACCTCCCGGCCTGCTTGGCTCCCCCCAGTTCCAACACCACTAGCAACATAGGTGCTTACACACCCTCGCCTTCACACACACGCACAGGGGAAACCTGTAATCAAGATACTTTTTTCCACCAAATCCTCCTGGTGTTGGCCCCAGAACCATAGAGCACCTTCCGCTGGTCTCAAAGGAGCTGGGGGCCCACAGGGAGCCCACACCAAGCTGGCAGTGGTGTCCTGGGGCTGGGACCTTCTCAAAAACAGGCCAGGCCAGGTCTCCATGGTGCTCAGGAGTGTCTGGGGCTGGGACCTCTGGTTGCACCAGCCTCTCCTTGGGACCTGGTGAGTCTGAGGGTGGGACTCGGGGGCCCCTGCCTCTTGGTCCTCCTGGACAGTGTCCTGAGAAGATCACACTGAAGAACAAACATTAAAGCAGTTAAGGGAAGGGGCTGAGACGCCTGGAGGGCTCCAGGAAGATGCCGCAGCATTGAGTGTTAGCGCTGCGAGGGCCTTAGGGACAGTAGTCAATAGCCTCGGCTCGTTACAGACTAGTTGGGAGCAAGGAACCACCAAGAGTTAGAAATTGTCTCTCCACTGAGGAAACCGAGGCTCAGGAGGGACTTGCCCAGGGTCCCTAACAGTTCACAATTAGTGTAGCCAAGGATCAAAGCCTATGATCTTTACCACGATGCCAAGGAAGAAATGCTGGCCGTCCCCGAGAGAGGTGCCCAGTATGGCATCCTGAGCCATACTGTGCACGCACACCACCACTCCAGCCACCCGCCCAGATGGCTAAGCCCAGCGGCCCTCCTCGCCCCTTGGAAAGTGGGAGGGTGGTCAGCCAGTCATGTGTGCATTCAGCAAGCACTTACTGAGCACCTACTATGTGCCAGGGACAGGCTGGGCTCTGGGGGTTGGTGGGTGAACCATCAGACAGGGGCAGTAAGGCAGGCCTCCTCTACTCCCCTTACAGAGGGATGATCAGAATCCAGAGAGATGGGGGGGGGTCCCCCCAGCAGGTCTCTGGCGGTGCCGGGGAGGACAGGTCAGGAGGTCAGGAGTAGCTGAGGCCCAGCTGGGCCTATCCCACTCACACCCGGGGCAGGCATGTAAGGGCTGCAGCCATTCCCTGATAATGTTATTAACGGTGTTGGGAGCATATGGTCCATGGACGTGAGACCTGAAATATTATTTACTTCAGAGCAGAGGACACTCCACTCCCATGCAGGCTGCATTTGGCACGACTCTGT
The DNA here is from genome assembly GCF_048418805.1 of Vulpes vulpes. NCBI lineage: Eukaryota > Metazoa > Chordata > Mammalia > Carnivora > Canidae > Vulpes > Vulpes vulpes. Next base: position 117,029,294 of record NC_132791.1, on the reverse strand, counting down.
TGCTGATGGATAGGCCTTTCAGGAGACAAAGACCACGAGAGAATTCAACATGCTCCTGGCTCGGGGCCAAGCCAGCCTCATCTCCTAGGCTTTGTCGAGTGTGGCTTTTTGTCTGCCTTCACCACTTGCAGGGTACCTCTGCTCTCACCACCGGGAGGAAGCAAGTGTGTATACACACACACAAGTACACACACGCAGCTGTCTCTGAGCACGGCTCTCCTGGGGGCAGGAAGCAACAAGGGAACTGCTAAAGCCCCCCCATTAGCCCTTTCCTTTGGCCCTTTGGCTTCTGAAGCCGAGACCTGGGGTGTTGTCTTGTGTTTGCCTTTCGTGAACCCAAGCCCAGAGACAGTCTAGGGCCCTCTCAAGGTCACACAGCAGGCTGAGGGCAAAGCCACCAGAGAGGCCAGTTCTCCACCTCTCAGGCACCGGCTACGCTGAACTGCTGGGGCCACAAAAGACTGCCTCAGCTCGGAGCTTCCACCCCACGTTGCCTTCCCCTGCCACCGTCACCTGGGGAACTCCTCCTGATGACACCAGAGAAGCCCTTTGGGGAAGTGACGGAGAATTTCTTGAAAAGGGAACCAAGTTTAGAGCTCTACAGATATCTATACAGATGCAGACCTGGGGGCCTCTGGGTTTGGGGGAGCAGGACTCGGGGAAGTCACCCAGGGTGGGAACAGGCAGGCCAATACGCTGGAAAAATAAGCTGCCAGGAACACCTGGGTGGCTCAGTCACTTAAGAGTCTGCCTGTGGCTCAGGGTGTGACACCGGGGTCCGGGGGTCGAGTCCCGCATCGGGCTTCCCGGAGGGAGCCTGCTTCTCCCTCTGCCTATGTCTCTGCCTCTCTCTGTGTGTCTCTCATGAATAAATAATTAAAATATTTTTAAAAATAAATAGATTAACAAAAAATAAGCTGCCAAAGCGAGCCTGGGGGCTGCCAACCCTCACCCCAGGCAGCTCCTTCCAATCACAAAGCCCATCCACACCTGGAGGGACAACCCCTCACTTGGGTCTCCCTCACCTCTCCCCAACCCCTCTAGTGTCTGGGCTGAAGTCCTGGGCACCGAGGTCCCAAGTTCTAAGTAGGACGTCTTCTCAAGCCCTCAGTGGCTCAACCATCAAACTGTCAAGTGTCCCCAGTCCGGGAGGGGGGCACAGAGCCTCAGCCAGGGCTGTCTTCCATGGCTGGGTCACTTGGGTGCCCCTCTGGCTCTCACAGGCCAGCTTAGGGCTCAGAACCGCCCTCCCGAGGGCCTGGATGGAGGCCCCTATGGTCCTGGCCCCAGGTCCCTACCTGTTCCATCTTCCCAGCTGCGGACTCACCTCCATGACCAGACAAGGCCTGGCGGCTGTGGCATTTGCCTTGATCTCCCCCTGGCTAGGAGCGTGTCCAGCAGAGGATGGAGAAGGGGCACACCGCTGCCACCCCAGAAGCCTCAGCTGAATTGCAGTTCAGGGCTGAGCTGCCTGGAGCCGCAGATCAACAGGGAGGCCTTTCGTCCCTCCAGTGGCAGCCAGCCGGAGCAAGGAGGAGCCCTTAAGGGGAGCACCTGGGGCGGGGGGTGGGAGGGAGACTCAACTCCCCTTTGCTCTGGGCCCTCTTCTGCTAGGCCCTCCGGCCCCCGTTCCATCCCTGTCTGCCCAGACGCACCACTCCCTCCGACAGAGGTGGGACCAGAGTAGAAGCTCCGGGCAGGTTCTTTGGGGCACCCCCTCCTTGCTCAGCCCGGGAGAGTTCGGGATTGCTGGGGATGAGGGGGAGTATCCCGAGGTCCAAAAGTTTAGAAAATCAGAGGCCTGTGGCAGAGGTACCCTCACTCTGGAAGGGAGGTCATCTCAGCACCTGTAGGATTAGGGACCATCTGGTCCAGGCCCTCCGTCCCTCTGATGGGGAAAACCAAGTGCAGGGAGGAGGGCTTCGCCCACCCCACCCAGGCCACCGAGCCAGAGGATCCAAGAGGGAATCTCCTGCTCCCCTGCCCCGGATCTTTCTCAGCCCCCACTCCACATGTACGGGAGCTCCCCAAGCCCGAGTGCACAGAGGCTGGGTGAGGTCGGGCAGCTGAGGACAGGGGCACCACTGACTGATGGGGCCACTAGCTAGCACTGCCCCACCCCGACCTTGAGCCCAGCTCTGCTTGTGTGTGGAGGCTGTGAGGGAAGGCCAGGGCAGGGCAGGCTCAGGAGAAGACCCCATGACCCTAGGATTATAATCCAAGGCCAGTGCGTACCTTTTACGCCCTGAAAGCCAGAGCAGGGTTTCCTGAGGGTGCCGGGGTGAGGCCACCACTGGGCAGGTGGTGCTGCCTGGCCCTCTCCCCAGACTGTGAGGCCGGTCAAGTCTGATTGGGACCTCATATCTGTTCCCCCCGTCTCCCATCGCCCACCCCACCCCCTAGCTGTGCCCACCGAGGAGGCCAATAACTTGCAACTTTGCCTCCAGAACGAATTCTCCTGGGGGGTGGGGGGTCAAGCATGACCGGCATCTCGTCCATGAAGCCAGAGTCTCTGTGGCCCAATCTCTGTTGGGCGGCACCACTGAGACCACCAACCAAACTCTTCCACCTGCCGCCTCCACCTCTCTCAGGTCCTGCTCATGACGTTGATTAGCTCAGACTATGGGGTTAGAGGCTTTGTGGTTACCCCGAGCACTGGGGGAGATGTGCAGACCGCACATGATCACTGCCTTCCCCAAAGAGAGGGCCCGTGACCCACAGCCAAGAACAACCCCGGATAGGGCACCTGTTACACCTGAGGGATGTGCAAACAGACTGAGAAGAGCTCTCGCAGCTTTCCCAGGAAGCCTGGAAGACCATCCAGGGAGCCCAACTGTCAGCAAAGGGCCCCAGGCCTTGGAAAGGACCAAATTTGAAGGAGCTTTTAGACTAAGACACATGCTCTCTCTGGTGGTGATAATGGGAATTGCATGGCCTCCGACCAGGGGGTTTTGTTGCTGTTGGTGATGGAGAGTAATTCATTCAACCACTACCAGGCTTGGTTGCTCTTTATGACCCAATTTGTGTCTGAATCGTGAAAAATCCCAGAGTGAGGTGAACGTACAGTAGCTCCCAGTCCCTGTGACCTTTGTGGAGAGGGAAGGAAAAGTATTCATAAAGACCCTGGACCAGGAACGGGTCACAGACCTCAGAATGTCACTTAGATCCGTGGTTCTCAGCCCCAGCTACCCTCCAGGGCTACCTGGGAGCTTAAGCATCAGCATTCAGGGGCCCCACCCCAAGATTCATATTCGATAAGTCTGCAGGGAATGCTGGGTGTCTGGTGGTTGGGTTCTCTGGGGTACACCACCTGAGACCCAACACAGCCTCACATTTCACAAGGACGGAGGATTTGCACCAGGGCTGGGAGAGCTGAGTGATGCACCTGGGACCATTTCCCCTGTGGAGCAGTTAGAGTTCCCTTCCATTTTTGGTACCCTCCGAGGTCTGTGATAGAACATTCTAGAAGTGTAAGCCCTCTGCACTGCTCTTATTTCTTCCCAGGTGGGCCACAGACCTAGAACACCCCCTCCTCTACTTTGTCTTGCTGCTTCATCCAAGAAGCTTCAGGACCCAGCCTCCTTCAGGAAAGTGCCCCTGGCCAGACCCACCCCATGCCTGTACCTATCTCTCTCCCTCCATCATGGGCAGGTCAAGTACGTGCTCCATCTTGTGTCTGGAAATACTGAATTCCATCTAGGGGTGCAGCCTGTCACATTTTATTTGTCCTAGGGGAGCCCACATTTGGAGCAGGGTGTCACAAAGACCTTGGCCCCAAGTTGCAGGCAGCCAGACCCTCTCTTTTGTCCCTCTGCTTTCCTAGCCCATGGGGGCCCGTGGGGGGTCTGCTCCACCACCCCCAGGTGTCAGGAGAAGAATGCTGGAATGGGAGCCAGAGACCTGGTTTCTAGCCCTGGCCCTGATACAGGGCTGGCTGTGTCACCTGGACACGTCACTGCCCTTCCAGGGCCTCAGTCTCTCTTTCTGAAAAGTGCAGCTTGTCTATTTTGCTCCCTAAGGACCTTGCGTGTCGAAGCCTTCTGTGACGCTGTGACGGCTGGTGGTCTTCAGGACCTGGGAGTGGTACAATAAGGCAAGGAAACTAATTTGAAATGGAACGGTGGCCTACTCTGCCTCTGGCCCCAAACATGCCCTGCTCATTTTAAATGTTTTAACTTTTTAAAAAAAAATTTTATTTTAATTAGGCTCCACGCCCAAAGTAGGGCTTGAACTCACAACCACTCCCCACCCCCACCCCAGTTCATTTTAAACTCCACTAATGTGCTGCTGTGTGGGTTCCCCTGCCAAGTTCTCCTCTCCCTCCCCGGCATGCCTACAGACCCGGATGACGAAAATGGACACTAGGTGGTGCCATGATCCAGCCACCCCATCCCTTCCACAGGAAGAGCAGGAGAGGGAAGATAGGCTCCTTCGGGTGCAGAAAATGCCAGAGGGGAGCACGCTGCCCTGCAAGGGGGCCACAGGCTTTAGGAAGTCGGGGGCTGCTAGGAGAGGCAGCCTGATACCCTCGTGGCTCAAGTTGTGCTTGGGTGGGTGCCTGCCAGCATGGACAGGGCTAGAAGAGAGGGTGCCAAGGTCACACCTTCACCATCCACACCTTGGCCCCGGGATCAACCAAGGCAGCACCCAGACAGGTGGCTGAGAACAGGCCCAGTGGGAGTCCCCAAGGCCCAAGAGTAGAAAGGGAGTGGCCTGAGCTTAGCACCAGGGTCAGGAGGTGGGTAGGGGGACAGTGTTTGCCGAGGCGCTTGCGCCAGGCCCCCCAGACTCATCCTGGCGTGCTGGTGCTCATGGAAGGTAGCAGAGCACACACTGTGGTCACAAGCAGCTACAACTTTGGCAGCTCAGGGCACGTCTGCAGAAGCTCCCAGCAGAGAGCTCCAGGAGCAGCACCCAGGGCCTGAGCAGATACCCAAGGAGCACCCAATTGTCATGAACGCTTCACCTCTGCCTGGCATTCAGAAGGCAGGCTGAGTCCTCTGCCCACGGGGCTCCTGGCAATTCAGGGGTCAAGGAGAGGCCTGTGACTGTCATACTGAACTTCCTGCCACATGGGCACCTGAGCGAGTCACTGAAAACCAAGAGACTGGGCTGTATTGTTCTCCAGCTCGGAAGGGAAGGGGAGTGGGTCATGGCAGGTACAGGAGCCAAGGAGGGAGGGAGGCAGCCGGGGAAGGAGCCTCTCTGAGGCTGGCTTTATTATTAACGTGAGGCGGCCTGGGTGGGAGGAGGCTGAGCATACCCAGAGGTCACGTGGAGCCTGGCTCTTCCTTCAGCCCCAGGGCCTGGCCATGCTGGTGACAAAGGTCACCAGCTCAGGGAAGGCTTCCCAAAAGGCCCCCCTGCCCTGGGAGCACCGCTGACTCTGAAAAGACAAAGACAGGATCTGGGCTGCAGGGATTTTTGTTTTATCCCTTCCTCATCTCACCTTCCTCTTTGCCCCCTCCCTGGGCCACCCACGCCACCCCAGGCGCTTGGCCATCTTTTGGAAACCCAGGGTGGGTTGCAGACCACCTGACATTCTTCCCAGCTTTCCTTCTTTCTGCACGGCCATCGCTGGCTCCCCCCTCACCTGTCACTCCCCAGCTTACCTGTCATTACAGATCATCCTCATTGACTTGCCTGGGGCGAGGAGGGAAAGACAGGTAAGGAGGTCAGAGGGGGAGGTGGCGAGTCTGGGGCCCCTGAGGTCTGGGACCCCTCCTCACAGGCTTGGGAGACCTGGCCCCCCTTTCCCGCCCACTCCTGGCCTGGTGTCCCCACCTCACTCCAGGACCCTTAGCCGGCACTCACCGGTGCTTCTTTTTGCCTCCACAGCGGAGTCTTTTACCTTGAAGAGAGAAAAGAGAAGAGTTCCCATCCACTCTTGCTTCCAAGGTGAGCCTCTCTGCCCTGAAGGATGCAGCACTGTAGCCTCTAGTCTCTGCTCCACCCCCCCCCCCCACCCACACTGACTGTTGTTTTGGTCTGCATATAGGGCTGGGCCATAAGCATTCAGTCAGCTGGTCTGTCAGTCAATCAACAAACATCTACTGAAGTGGCTCCTTGGTAGACTGTGAGTACATCGAGCAGTGACCGAGCCTGGGCCAGGGCGGTGCCCCCAGCATGGGGCTGAGGACAGAGTAGCTGCTCAGTACGCTCTCGGAGGAGGACATCTGGAAGTCCAGAGCCAAGATCTCTGCTCAGGCCTGTGGCACCTGTGTGCAGGCCCACAAGACACTTCCGAGAGCTGGCGAGAGCAGCCGCGTCTGCAGACGGAGGCCCTCAGATGGAATGGCACTAATCGTGGATGTGCTAGGATCCCAGGCCCCAGAGGAGGTCGTGTTTCTGTTTATTTTTCTTCTGGCTGCACCAGACCAAGTCCACAAGCATTTACTAAGCCCCTGCTGTGTGCCTGCTGGGGCTGGGAGATACACAAGGACCTCTCTCTCCTCTAGAACACTCTGTGCCTATGTCTGGGTGCTTCCTTGGCTGCCATGTCTTTGGACGCTAGCCCTAATTTTATGAGATAAGTAGGATCATCCCTATTTAACAGATGAGCAAACTGAGGCCCAGGGAATCGGGGGGCCACACACGGTAAATTAGCAGTGGGGTCCAATGCCCTGGCTCCCAGGCACGCTTGCTTGGTCAGCTGCACTCGGCTCTGCTTCGGATTGGCTGTGGAACCACAGGGGCAAGCTGGTGCACCTGTCACCAGGTGGGTGGTGGGTAGATTTTCCTCCGACAAGTGTGACCGTAGTGGCCATGCCTCCGTGTTGCTGAGAGGATTAACTGGATTGAGACGCAGCTCATGCCAGGAAGGGAGAGTGCCCAGATCCGGCCAAGGGAGGTGTCCGGTGGAGTCGGTTCCCTCTCCTGCCGTGAACCCCAGATGGCTGGAGTGTCCCAGGCTGGACGCAGCCGGCTCTCCCCTCCCAGTGCCACCAGAGGGCGCACGGGAGGAAAGGGGATTCCCTCTGCATGGTCCAGGGACCCAGTAGGGAGGCATCCCAAGGCGCAGGGGTCTATGGGGTGGCCCTCAGTTCCCGCACCCTGCGTCACCCTGCATGGGGGAGTGGGGGAAGCGGAGAGACTCACTTCCCTTCTGGCATCTAGGAAGTGGGGTGAGAGGACTTCCCCCCACCCCCACCTGGGGCACCAGTACTCGTGCGGCCCCCCTGTGGCAGCCCTTTCCAATATGAGGCCAGCCCCACTTACTGAGGATGATAATGAGCCCCACGACGAAGGCCAGGGCAGCAAAGATGAGGCCCCCGTTGCGGACAGTCTCGTAGTCTGAGAAGGAGGGGGCAAGGAGGTGGGTGGCTCGTCCCAGGCACCCCTCCCCACAGCCCACCCCAGCAGCAGCCCCAGGCTACCAGAGAAAGATAACCAGGAGAGGGGGGCAGCTGGGGGGCTGTGGGTTGTGGCAGGCTCAGGAAGGGGGGGAGGGGGCCCCACCAGGCTTACCATAGTAGAATGGGTCCACGTCCTCCTTCGGGCTGCCACCTGAGGGGAGAGCCAGAGGCAGGCTGAGCCAGCCACAGAAACAGTGGAACTCCCATCCTTCCCATCCCAGGGGCCCAAGGGTCCAGGTGGGCAAGAGGTGGGCCTGCTAAGGCCACTGCAGGTGCGAGCACCCGTCCTAGGCCGCTTTGGATACAGTGAACCCAGGACCACACACCGAGCATCCGAAGCAGGGTGCTGTGCTGCCTGCGGGGCCTCTGGCAACCCTGGGTGGGTTGGTTCTTTCCCCTCCTTGCTTCCTGCAGTTGTAGGAAGGTCGACAGAGACCTCTCCCGTCGGACTCACCCGTAGCCTCTCTCTCCCTGTAGACTAATCAACTGCAAGACACATCTCAAATATTTGTGGAATGAATGGACAGAGAGGCCCTTCGCTTCCACGGAACAGAAGAAGGAGAAACTGAACCTGCTTAAAGTCCCCCACGGAAGCTGGGGGCGGAACTGGGTCTTGGACTCGGGTTTCTAGATTCTTCTTTCTTATGTTTCCATCCTCAAAGGGAAGCAAATTCTTTTAAGAAACAATGTATAGTGTTTACCACATGCCAGGCGAAAGCTAGGAAAACATCAGCTCCTTTAACCATTGCAACCTCTCCCCATGAAGCATGAATATGACCCCAATACAATCCCTAGAAGCTGGAGGCACAGGGGGGTTAAGCGATGCTCCCACAGTTCCACAGCATGAAGTGGAAAGCTGGGATTTGAACCCAGGCAATAGATTGCTAAGAGTGCAGGAGCCTAACCCCCTTGCTACGTCACCTCTCAGATGGTCAGAAGGCACGAGGCATTTCCAGGCCAAGTGTGGTCCAGTCCCCATGCCTTCTGGGGTCTCACCCACCCGAGAAGGTGCTGCTCAGCACCAGGTGTCACAACTCTGCCCTCCAGCCCTACAAACTGAGCATGCTTGCTTCGGGGCAGCCCAAGGGCGCCGGCCAGAGCTCTGCTGCCCTGTCGGAGGATGGTCCCTCTTTCCTGCCCTGCTCGAGCCCCGTCTTGGCCCTGTACGGAACCGTGCCCCGGGTAGTGGGTGACCCTGGGGCCTAGGGAGCCCAGTTGTCCCAGGGCAGCCCCTCTGGCCAGGAGGGGCCAGTGCCTGGTCCTATGGGGAGGTGGCTATGGGAGCCCAGGAGCCTGTTCCCATGCAGGAACCTATCAGCGTTGTTTCCAAGATTCAGTTCAGGTCTTGTTCAAGGTCACATGGGGGAGTTGGCACCAGAACCATGACTAGGCTGGTGGCTCCCCTCATACCAGGAAACCGCCTCCTCCCTCATCCTTTGTCTCGAGCCATTCGATGAGCTCCCCCCAACCAAACCCTCATGTTTTTTAGATCTGGCTCTAAGCCCACCAGAGTCAACAGATGGCCCTGTTGGCTTCCAGACCCAAGTGACCCCCATCATGCGATCCCTCTGGGGGCATCCCACACTTGGGAGCTCTGGCCCCAAAGCCAGCCTGAGCCCCTCCAGCTCCTGCTCTGAGCTTAGACAGTCCAGAAAGATACCCTGACCTGGGATAGGTGCATGCCAGAAGGTCAGGATGGGAGCTGGTCCCCACCCCTACGCCCCAGCTCTCACCTGGCCCCCAGTTCTGTCTGTCGAGCTATACTCCTTTGGAGTTAAAGCCGGATCCCCTTTTCAAAGCAATTTTTAGAAAATCCTCTTAGGAGGCTGGCAAGGATGGGGGAGGGGTGCTGGGACTCCGGAAGGCAGGGATGCTAGGTGGCCCCACTCATCCCTCCAAAGGTGGGCCAGGGAGAGGCCACCGCCTGCCTCACACACGTACACACACTCACCGTTGTCCATCGACACCCCTGCCATCCCCCAGCAGACTGGGCTGGTCCCCGCTGCCCTCTCCTGCCTGCGCTCCGGGGAGAGTGGCTGGCCGTGAGGTGGCCGGGGATGAGGTGGGGGCATTAAACATTAACAGTGCCAGGTAATATTTACCCGAGTCACAAGAGAAGCCCTCGTGTGAGCGCAGGGGCTCCCTCCGAGGCCACAGGAGGTGTGCGGGTAGGCAGGGGCAGGGAGGAGCTGGCTGAGCTTCCAAACCCTCCCGAAGGAAATTTCCAGAGAAGGGTAGGGGATGGGTAGGCCACAGGGCTCTTCCACCTGCCAGAGAAGCCCTGGCAGGGGCTGCAGCACAATAAGAGGAGGAGCACTTCCAAAATCCACTCGGGGTCTACTAGAGCTCAAGGGACCGTGTCGGGGGAGGCCCCCAGGGGCCCCCACCCCCAGCGGTGGCCCACCTCCCCAACCACTGTGGAAACCACTGCTTCGGGTGCCTGGTCTTACCTGGCACCCAGGGCTCCTCTGAGGCTGCCCCCGGGTGCCTCCCCATGGCCCACCATGCACAGTCACGTCTCAGGCCTCTGCTGCCCGGTGCCTGCTGCTTCCTTCATGCATCGGGGCTGCATCCAGCAGCTCACACCTCAGGCCAGAAGGCTCCAGCCATCCCTAACTAATCTCTCTCCCTGCGGCCTCTGGCTGTTTCCTTCTACAATCTAGCTTTCCTGGGCCCCAGTTGCACCGTGGGCTCCTTCAGGAAGGGATCAGGCCCCAGCACGAGGACAATGTCTTCTTTTCTAACTCACAAAACACTTTCCCGTTGTCTCTTTGTGCCATGTGTTATTCCCCTTTTTCCAGATGATGCATCCGAGGCATAGAGAGGATAGGGTCCTGGCCCAAGGTCACACAGCTGGTGAGGGGCCAAGGTGGAAGATAACAGGCAGGACTTAGGGTATAGAAGTCAGGTGCTTTCCCCCACCTCCGAGGCTGCCTCCCTGCTCTGTGGTGGCCTCTTTCGCCTTGGGGATCCCCGGGCTGGGTACTCCAGGTGTTTATAACCTTGAGCTGGGTTCTAGTCCATTGAACTCGCTTCCAGAAGAGGTTAATGCTCAGTGGTAGCCAAGGGGCCCAAGCCAGCAGTCAGCAGCCAAGGATGGGCTGCTCCTTCCAAAGGGAACTAATCCATCCGTTAACCCTCCTTGAGCGGCGGCAGGGGATCCAAGTGTGAGTTCATCCCCTGGCTTCTCTGACTTGCTAAGTAAATGGCCTCTGTGGGCTTACTGAACTTCTCTGTGCCTCAGTCTTCTCGTCTGTAAAATGGGACCACTCCTGACCTCAGGGAATTGTTGTGAGGAGAAGGGAGATAATGCAGGTAAAGAGCAGGGCACGGAGCCTGGTACACAGCAAGTGTCACTACTGTTACTGTCATATTTGGGTCGACTGGAAAATAAAGGGCATTAACCTTCTGTTGAACATTAGCTGTTGGGCACAGGAAAGCCAACTGCCCTACAGCAAAAATTAGCTTGGGGGTGAGATGGAGACAGAAGGTCATGGCCATGACCCTGCACACCAGGGGCCGACACCCATTCCACTCTCCTCTGCTTTCAGAGCCAAGCGATGAATATTCATGAGAATATGACAACACAGCTAATGCTTAGTAGGGACTGACCATGTCAGGCTCTTTTTTTTTTTTTTTTAATTATTTATCTATTTTGAGAGAGAGAGAGAGAGAAAGCACATATGAGCAAGGGGCAGAGGGAGAAGGAGAGAGAATCCCAAGCAGACTCCCCATGAGCACAGAGACCATGCAGGGCTCGATCCCACAACCCTGAGATCATGACCTGAGCCAAAAAAAAAAAAAAAACAAAAGTCAGACACTCAACTGTCTGAGCCACCCAGGCACCCTGTGTCAGGCACTTTATATGCACTGTCCCCACTGATTCCATGCTTGCTCCATTTTACAGATGGAGAAGCTGAGGCTGAGCATTCTCTCCCTGCAACGACCGCTGGAGGGGACCAGAGCAGTGGCATCAGCCCCACTGGGCAGACCAAGAAGATCAAGGGATTGGCCCACAACATCCCTTTAGTGACAAAACCAGGGCTAGAAAGCCAGACCCCTGAAGCTGTGCTCCCAAAGCTACGGTAGCTCTCCACACAGGACAAAGTGCCCCTTACTACACATTCTCGCAGTATCTTAGTGCCTTTTGTCCATTTTTGTAAGGTACTGAGGATTCTATGCAATAATGGATATAAAAATAGGTGGAAAGTTTAGGTAGACGGAAGGAGGTGTGGTGGCAGACAAAAGGGACAATAGGAAAAACAAGTTGTTAATCTGCATTTTTAATGCCATGTGCCAGGCCCTGTTCTGAGCACCTAACAAAAATTAAGCCGTGTGATCGTCACAACGGTAAGGAAGGTAAGGAAGAGGTAAGGAAGCCGTCGTCAGCATCCTCATCTCATAGAAGAGGACCCCGAGGCCCAGAGAGACAACTTGCCAACAGTCAGGCAGCTAGGGAGGGGGGGAAACAAGACTTCTAAAGCCCGGCAGCCTGGCTTTAGAATTCCCGCCAATGGACAGGTGGATAGATAGGACAAGCTGTCTTCCCGGCTCCTGCAGCTCAGAGATGCTCAGAGCAGGGATCACATGTCCAGGGCTCCACCTTGAGATGCCTTTGTTGAGAAAACCTGCCTGTCCTCGCTTCTGCTTTTCCTGCACCTCTGGGGAGCAGGTGGGTGCACCCGAAAGTGAGGAGGTGGACACCTGTGTCCGAGTCTGAGCAGGGGCGGGAGGCCTGGGGTTCGGGGGACTTACCCAGGTACCACCTGTCCATGGCAGGAGCCGCCAGCCGCGTCCTGGGTGGAAGAGAGCAGTGAGGCACCGGTTGCCAAGGGCCTGGCTGCAAAGTGCGGCACTCCCTCCCCCACGCCTCAGTGGGGCCTTTGGGCAGGAAGAGACAGGCAGGGAGGAGGGGCTGGCGGGGGCCCTCACCTGGTGCCTGCCCGCCAGCCCAGTGGGGATGGGCTGGGGCCAGGGATCCACGTGAGGGACTCTGACTTCCACCCGAGGAAGGGGGAACCTGGGAGCCACCGCAAAGCAAGCCACAGCCGGTCCCCTCCAGGAAGCCTGGGGTGCCTGCAAAGGTCACATGAGGGGTGATGGGGGGAGACCCCAAGAGCTATCTGTGGTCCTCCTAAGCTCCTACTCAGCTGCACCTCCACCCTCCAGCCAGATAGGGCCTTTGCCCTGACATATCCTGCCCCCAGATCTCATTCTGCAGCTGGGGGTCCCCCGAAATGGGCAGAATGGCAGCAGCCCCTCGGCAGCCACCCTGGGTGGGGCAGGGGTGCTTTCCAGGGCCCAGCTGGGGAGACTGAGGCAGCAGCTGCAGGTAGTAGGGTAGAGATGGGGAGCAGCTGGGGCCAGGAGGGGAAGCTGGTGTGAGCAGCTCCGTGGTGGCCAAACCATCCTCAGCTGGGGCCCCTCCCATCCCCCCGGGGACTTCCACGGGCTCTGCTGTCAGCCCCACCGCCACACACAAGAGGCCCGGCCGGAGCCGGTAGCAGCCTAACGAGGCCTCCGAGGGCTGCCGGTTGGTGCCAGAGGGGATGGGCCGGAAGACAGCACCTCTCGTTCTGGAGGAGCAGAGGGCCCGTCCCCAGGGGAACCCGGAGCCCACAGGGGGCTGCACGGAGGGCCTCCTGCCTTGGCTCAACCAAGTCTATTCCCTGGCCTCTGCGGCCTCCAATGGCCTGGAGCAAGGTCGCCACAAGCAGTCTGGGTGCCGCTCCGTCCCTCGGTTACTTGTGGGCCACCCTGCCTGTCCACCCCAGAGCGGCCCCTGGAAAGCAGGGCTTGGGAGATGCTGGTTCTGTCCCCAGTCTCTGACCTCCGGCTCCAGTCAGACAACAAGCTGCCTCCCCATCGTCCCTCCTGAGCAGTGTCTCCTGCCCAGAGGGGATGACTAATGACACCCCCGGAGAGCCACCTCCAGGCTGGAAGATGCTCTGGAAGCGATGGGCTGGCCTGGAGGAGAGTGATCTGGGGGTGCTGAGGTCTGTCCTGAGGGCCCTGCCGGGGGGCCGAGCTGCTCACACCACCCGCCTTGGCTCCTGTTCCCAGGTGGAACCTGCACACCTGGGCAGCTCAGGGCTGCGGAGCTGAGATCCTCCAAGCTGGGCACTTGGAGAGATTCAGAAATCTCGGGGCTAGATGGCACTGCGGAAGCTACCTGGTCCAAACATAGCAGTGGTTCGGAAACGTGAAGATCTCAGCCGGAAGCCCCTTCCCACCCTCCCGCAAACACACACCTACACACATTCTGTGTTCCCTACCGGGCCCTCATGCTGTGAAGGAAGGCATCTCGACCCCAGGTGGAGAGCCTGTGCCACGGACTGGCTAACTGGAAAGGGCATCCAAAGTCATCCCACCCATCGCCATCACCTACAAAGGGTTCTCTCTCCTCCTGCTCCAACCCTCTGAGGGCTCAGATTATAAACCAAAGTCCTTTCTGTGTCCTATACAGCACTTCTTAATCTGGCCCCAACGACATCTTTGACCTTGTCTCCAACTTGCCTGCCCCTTCTCTCTGCTCCCGCAGTGCTGGTCTCCTTATGGCCTTCTCACCCTCTAGGCATGCTCCTGCCTCAGGACCTTTGCACTGGCCCTTCCGTCTTCCTGAACACTCTATCTCTGGAGAACTTCCTGGCTAACCTTGCTCATGTCTCTCTTCGTTGATTGACTCAGAAGAGACCCTTCCTGGCGCCCCAATCTAAAATGTTCACACCCACTCTCTGCAATATCTCAAATCCCTACTTTAGTTGTTTGTTTGTTTTTTTCTTCGGGAAAGCAAGGATTTTTGTTTGTTGTGCTCATTCGTAGATTCCTGGGCACAGGGTGGACCGCTAGTTTTGTTAAACCATTGAATGCATCCTGGATGTGAAATCCTCTCTCCTGTGACACAGGCCCCAGAACTTGCCTAAACAGCCTCTTCCCCTGAAATCCCCTGCCTTGTAATAGGTAACAGGAACTAGTTTACTCCCACAGAGGGACGAGGGTGGTCAGCAACCCCATGCCTTGCCAACAGCACCCCCCTCAGAGTCCTCCTCGGGGAGTTCTCACCCCAACCCTCTACTTCCCCCCAGTGCTTCACCCAAAGACCTGCAGCCATTTTTATGAAAGTATTTGTTTCTCCTTTCAGGGGGAACCTGGAGCGAAGAGCCAAGCAGGTCTACTCTCTCTTGCTCACACCCAACTCCTCCCTCAGACGTCTTGTCCTCCTCCAGCTGAGGTCATCGGCCTGGCTGACACTGGCGACAAGGGTGCCCCTCTTTCAGAGATGCCCTGCTGTCTCTCCCCGGCTCCTTCAGCCCACACCCCATGGTCCCCAGAGAGACGCCCAGGAGAGCCCCTCCTCCCAGGCATCTCTCCATGCCGGGGCACCCCTTGGGACAGACGCACCACACATGAGCCCCTATACAACCTGACTCTTCACTGTGGACTCTGTGATGCTGGGGAAGGTCACCTCTCCGGTCCCCTTCTCCCATCTGTAAAATGGGACAAAGCACCTACCTTGCATGGTTGTTGTAGGAATTGAAATGATGTAGGTGGAAGGCCTGGCCAGAGAAGGTCCTAACAAATGTCGACTTCATTACCCACACCCGAGATGGCCTTCAAGGAAGCGAGGACCCTCACTGTGATCCCCTCCCTGGGCTCAGTCCCTTGCGAAGACGATCTCTAAAGCATGTTCCCAGAGCACCTTCCCCTCCCTGACCCTCAGCACAATCTCTGCCAGCCTACCATCCACCCAGCACCCCCAACCTTCCTCTCCTCCCCTGCACCTATGCAGCACTGCTGGTCACTGCTGGGGTCTGGCTGCACTTCTTCTTTTAGTCTTTCTCAGGATACAGGGCCAAATGAGGTGGGAGTGCTGTCCCAGAAAGGCTATGGAGCAGGCCAAGACCCCCCGACTCCCGCCCCAAGCCATCCTCGCTTTGTCTGATTTTCCAGGCTGGAGCCAAGGAGATCTTTGGGAGGCATGGAGAGGTAGCCCCATGTCCTAGTCCCTCTTCCATCACTGTCATACACAGTGGGACAATATCCTTGGTTGTCATGCCTCAGTCTCCCCTGTCTTCCCCAGGCAGCTTTCCATTGTCCCCTGAATCTTCAGTCTCAGGACAATAGTCTGGGTGGTCACTTTTGGGTTCCATGGCAAGGGAGGCAGCAGGCTGGAACACCACTCAAGCATCGTCTGCCTGGTGCTCAAAAGGCAAAGGCCCTCACCACCCACCTTCCCAAGATGGGACTCTCCAGCCTGCTATCCCCCCATGTCTGGGGCTGCATGTCAGCGTGCACAGCCTTGAACCCCAGGTCCCCAGCAGTCTTCCTGGTGTCAGCTTGCAGCTGGAAAGAAGCCAGAGCCCCCAGAAAGCCCTGGTTCCTGGCTGGGGTCCGTCTGCAGCTGCATGGCATGTGTGGCCCCTCAGCAGGGAAGGCGGCAGGGCCCAGACGCCGATCCTTGCTGCCCAGAGGTCCCAAACCCCAAGGAGTGTTGGCTCTGTCTCCTGCTGTAGCCGCAGATGCCAGGGTCACTGGGGTCTTATAAAGCGAGGCCAGGGGAGGTGGGTCCTGGAGGGTCCATTCCTTAAGTGTTGGCTTCAAGATGACCTGAGCCGTGGGGCACACAGGTCCTGGGAGCTGCCAAAGGGCAATGTACTATGAAAGTCAAGGTCACCGAGGCTTTCTGCCCCTGAGCTGGCAAGGGATGAGGACGTCCTCTTCTGTTTCTACAGCTGGTGACAAGGGCAAACCTGTTTGACCCACCTCTCCCACAGTGAATACCCTGGAGAGAAATGCATTCTTGACTTTTCTCAGAACTCACATCTGAGCTTGAACTAGAATAGGGGCTGCTCTCTCCAGCTGTGGTCCTTCTCCTCCTAGTAACCATGTCCCCCTCCTTTTTAACAATTTTATTTATTTATTTGACACACACAGAGAGAGAGAGAGCAAGGGAGAGAGAGAGAGAGCACAAGCAGGGAGAGGGAGAAGCAGACCCCCCACTGAGCAGAGAGCTCAATCCCAGGACCCCGGGATCATGACCTGAGCTGAAGGCAGACGCACACCTGGCTGAGCCACCCAGGCGCCCCTCCCTCCTTATTTCTGAAAAGCAGCTCCCAGCTCACCACCTGCAGAAAGACCTCCAGGAGCAAGCCCACCCTCTCTGCTCCTGCCTTTCCTCCGTGACCTTCTGGATTATGCTGATGTGGCCCAAATGGCTCACATCTGGCTTTATAACCATCTTTGTCATTTATTTCACAGGTGGCCGAGTCTGGCCTATTGCAAGAACTCAGCTCATGGTGTCTCTGATATGCCTGTGTCTTCTCAAAGTCTGGTGCCCAGAAATCCTCACTTGGTAACAATTCCATCCATTTCATGGTTCTCGAGAGTTCCAAAGAGCTTTTGCCTCCTGGACCTGCTCTGTTCCTCCCAATGACTCAGCCACACAGGTGTTGTAGTACCCATCTAACAGAGGAGGAAACTGCACTGTGATGTAGGTGAGCCAGAACTCGAACCCAGGTCTGACAGGCAGGAGGGGCATCCCGCTATCAAAGAAAGGATGCAAAAAAAAAAAGAAAAAAAGAAAAAGAAAAAATAAAGGATGCGTAAGGGAATGAGAGGTAATAGAGGTAATATACATATTAATAATACAATCATAGCTGCGCGTAGAATTTTCAGTGTGTCCACTGTATCACTGTGACCTGTGAGGAAACAGGAAAGGTATTGCTGGGCCCATTGCACAGGTAAGGAAACTGAGGCTGAAGTGGCTTTCCCAGGGTTACGCTGGAGCCCAGCTTACCCTCTGGCCAGGAAAGGACTACATTTTGCAAAGAAAATGACAGATGCTGGGGTGTGCCTAAGCTTACACAGCTAGAGAGGAGAGGGGACTACCACGGTATGTCCTGAGCCTCCTTTGCCCCTGCCAGCCTGCCTGCCTCCAAGCCTGGCTCTGAGGCAGGAGCCCACTCCTCAGGACAGTGCAGGGGGCCCCTCCCCCTGCCACCCCTTCTGGCCCAAGCCGTCTGTGACATCCGATCCAGCATCACCTGCTCTGCCATCACTGCCTTGGCAGGTGCCCCATTATTGTGCAAGCAGGCCCAGGGCTGGGGCCCGCTCCATAAAATCAACAGCCGGTTGGCTTGAGCTGGCTGATTCTGCTCCCCTGGAGTTTAGCTGTGACAGCAATGAATCACACTAATGGTGAGAGGTGGCATTCTTCCTCTTTGTGGCCTGGAGACAGGTATTTCCAAAGCTCCTCCCCTGGCTCAGGCAAACACACCTGGTCTCTTTCTCTCTCGCTCTCTCTCTCTCATTGGGCCCAGAGTGAGGCAGAGCAGCCAGGGACAAGGTGGGGTGAACCAGATAGAGCTGGACAGCCCTCCACCCTGGCTTTGCCCGGCCACCCCTGCCAGCCCACGATCACTGGGAGGCCAGAGCCCTCCTCCCCAGAGGAAGGAGAGAGCCCGGTGACCTTGGCGTGTCCTTCAGCCTGGCATCCCCCTCACCCCCCACCCCTCCCTGCTGCTTGCGCTCTGCCTCTGACTCTCTTCCAAGAACAATTTGGCAAGTTCCAATCCACAACTTGCAAAAACAAAAACAAAAACAAAAAACCCACACATGCCAGAGTGGTGGGGAGGGTCACAGCCCGGGGGCTCAGAAGGCAGATTGACCTATTTTTATGTGGTGTTAAATAACACAAACACCTCCATGCAAACAGGCTTGAAAATCCTTGGAGTGGAATTCATGAGGAGCGGGGCAGTAGTTGGGAGGTAAGATGCGCAGGACACCTGGGAATCAGTGTCTGAGGCCTGGGGACTTAGCATTCCCTTCTGGGAAGTGGCACAGCATGGCAGCTCTCCTATATAACCAAGTCTTAGTTCCTATATCCAACCAAATTACAGATATCAGTCACCGGCCTCGGGGCTGTGTGGTCAGACATGGTCCTGCCAGCGCGGAGCATTGGTCCAGAGGGAAGACACACATCAAATGGCAATCCATGCCTGGATTCTGGATTCTTCTTCCCTGACTCTACAGCTCTGGACCAGAGAGGGAGAAAGGGCTTGTCCATTGTAAGTGGGTGGTGGGGTGGAGGCAGGGGAGATGGTCCTCAATTTGAGCCCGGACCTGGGTAGATCTGGCCATCCCGGGTAGATTCTCATAGTTCCTCTTGGTCAGAGGGTCCATTCTTGAACACTCCCAGTGACAGGGAGCTCACTCCCATTTGGGATCATCACAGCTGTGAGAACCAGGGACTCCCTCACACAAGGCCAAATTCTGCTCCTCCCATATGCACCCAAATGGGTCTATATCCTTTCTTCTGCTGCACAGAGCAAGATGGGCTTGGAGCTGGATGGATCTGGGCTGGACCTTGGCTTTGTCCCCAGGAGTGCAAACTCAGGCCAGTCCCACCGAGCTATGGTTTCCTTCTCTGTAAAACTGAGATACTACCAGGTAGGGCTGTGAGTTCTGAATGAGTTGAGCTGTGTGACATGGGCAGGGTTTGGCACATATTAGCTGCTTTATGTAGTTATTAATAATAATATTATTGCCATTATTTTGATCGTCATTATGCATCTTATTTCCAGGCCACAAGACGCAGAGTACAGTCTAGCTGGTGTATGCCCTGAAGGGCCAGCCAGGTTCCAGATGTGGTCACACCATGCCCTGTGATCCTCTTCTGGACATCAGCCCTCTCCTGCAGAGGGAAACCAGGCCGCCTGGCATGCCAGAGGGAGCTTTGAAGACAGACAGCCAGGCCCTGTTCCTCGTCCCTCCAGGCCTCAAGGCTGTGACCTAGACCAGCCACAAATTTAGCAGAGAATCTGTAAGGTATGAATATCCTACCTGCCTCAGAGATAAGGTTGGGTTATCAGGAGGGAAAATAAGTGGGTGCCGACAGTCTGGCAAAGGAGGGACAACTATTTTCTAGATACACCAGAGCTGAATAACGTCATTCTCTGCCGTTAACCTGATCATTGTGAGAAAAATCAGAATCTCCTCCATTAGATTTCCTCACACTCATTTTAACGTTTTATTTTTAATAATGAATGTGAAGAGGTATATCCATCATCTCTTGTGTTTCTGGGGCCTCAGGGTCTTCTTCGGGCCACACTCTGAAACTGCCACCAGACTTGTCGATTCCCTGATCCGCGAAGGTTCCACAAATGGTCGCTTATTTACAAACTTTAGGTGCAACCAGAAATTTTTTTTTAGCCCCCATGATCTTTGAGCTGACAAAACTGAGCTAAGATCTCAATGAAAAGCCCCAATCTTTTCAAAGACCTGGGGTGGGGCAGAGGGCAGGGCAGTTGCAGAAGTAGGATAGGCACTCTGCATATCCCAGGGGTGGCCAGGGAGTAGCTGGACCTCCATGTCACTCAGGACCTGCACCTGCCAATTCTGTAGCTCTAAACGACTCCCAGAATCTAGACTCTTTGAAGATTTGGGGATGGGGGATGGTGTGAAGGTGTTCCAGGCACTCTTTTAGAACAAGACTTATTAGTCCTTACCCACTGAGAACTGTGTCTTGTAATAAAAACACACAAAACGCCCAGAGCTGGGGGGCGCCCAGCAGTGACCTCCCAGAGAATCAGCTTGCAGCTGTGCTTATTTGGCCAACAGTACTTTCTCAGACTGAACTGGAACATCTCTGGGAGGACACCATAGGTGACGCCTGGCCCCTAGGTGCCATCTATTGTGTCACCACAGCTGATTCATGAATGGACACTGTCCACCTGGACTCCACAGTTTGGAGGCAAGGTACGGAGCACTAAATGTGAAGATAAAGGCAGGAACCAGTGTGAACCGGAGCACAGAAAGGGACTTGCTCATTCTACCTGAAGTCCAGGAAGGCTTCATCGAGGAGGCAGTATTTGGGTTTAGAGAAAGATGAAAGGGTAAGAGCTCTGATCATAACTCAAGTGACCCACATACACCCTCTTTGCCAAGTCCTTAGGTGGTGGCCCCAGAACTGACCAAAGGGAGAGGTCAGAGCCTTTCTTTCTAGGCCAGCATGTCTTTGGTGGAGCCACTGTGACTCTGTGCTATGCAGGACATGCATTAGGTATAGGTCCCGCCACGGGGCAGAGCCTCAGCCACTGACCCAGGAGCAGGGGGTGGCTGGAGGAGGAAGGAGTGAGGAGGGGTCCAGGGGAAGCGGAGAGGCTCAGTGTCGCGCCGCTGGACCACACACACCACCTGGCTGCCGCCCAGCTGCCGCTGCCTCCCTCTGACCAAGGGGGTGTCCCACAGGCCCTACACACGCTCAAGCTCTTTACACAGAGGAAAGCATTTCAGAGCCACTAGGAAACAAATGGTATTTTATTCCTTTTTGCTGTTGAGAGGATAGATCACAACACGGAGAACAGCAGTCCCGGTCACAGCGGCGCGGTTTGGTTAGTTTCCACGAGAACACGATGGATGGGACGGGCGGGGTCTGGCTGGACTTGCCATCCTTCCTGACTTTCAGCCTCTTGCTGTTCCCTCCGCAGCAGGGCTGTGCGGACCTGCCCGGTCTCTAACCTGCAGCCCAGCTGCCACACTTGCCGCTCTTATCTGCGACAGGCCAACGGTGCAGGAGTCATTGCTGCTGCCTGAGCAGTGGGATGGGGGGCAGAGAAGCAAAGGACCTCTGCTCCCCCTGCCGCCCCCTCCGCCAGAGTGCTGGCCCCAACAGAATGGATCCTATCAGCCCTTGCCTACCAGAGACCTCATTCAGGGACAGGAATCTGAGTCTAGAAAAGCCGGGCTGTAGCTGGGAGTCTCAGAAGCAGGGACGACAGGGGAGAGGAGGAGGGTGCCAGAGCCCACGGGGTTATTGCTGAGAAGATATGCAAGGGGCACATTCCCCAGGGGCAGAGTAGAAGCCCTGGCCCTGGGATCCCGGGCTGCTCTGCCTTGGTGCAGGGCAGATGAGGACTCCGTGGTGGAAGCCCCAAGAGGAAACGACCATGGATGGCGCAGAGCTTGCCCGGAGGCAAAACTGGGCTCACCAGCTCCCTGCTGTGCCCCTCTGATTGCGGAGAGACCCCAGAACAGACTCGGGTCAGGGTTAGAATTCAGGAGCCAGGCTCTTGCAAAGGAAGCAAAGAGAGGCCATGTGAAGAGGGATCACGAAGGTGATGTAAACCTTCCCAAGTCCCAAGACAACTGGAGACCCCCACCCATGCCCCCTACCCCTATCTACACCCACCCCTATATCAAGAGAAGGGACTGGTCTCTCAAGGGAAAAAGCAGGCTCCCGGGAGTGGGAGATGATCAGGGGGTGGGGGGGCACCGGGGAGCAGGGAGGTGCTGATGGCGACACGGCTCAGCACCCGCCCAGGAAAGTGAGTCCAGGGTCACTAAAACACAACATCATCCACAAACAAGCAGCCACAGAGACCACGGTCATCAAACACACACAGACACGTCACAGGAGGTGGACGGGACCGCAGGCTGTGGGCAGGGGAGGCGGGTGTTAGTTGCATCGTTAAGTTGCGGACCGTGTTGTGGGGATGGGGAGGGGGTCAGGGGGACACACATGTTCTTGGCTTCTCCTGGGGAAAGATCTGCTGCTGAAGTGGCCGGTGTTCTTAAGCATCAACATTTGCATCTAAAGGTTCAAGCAGCTCCGTTCAGGTTCTGGAGGCTAAAGGCGGAGAGAATTTAAATTAAAACACAACTTCGGTTCCTTTCGGGAATCTCTACCTGCTGCCTCCCTGCCTTTAGCATAGTCTCTCTGGCCACTGAGACCCACAGGATGAGACCCACTCTGAGCACCACATTCCTGGGGACACAAGGAGGACGAGCCTGACTTGCAGGGAAAGGAGGGGGGAATGGGGGGGGTCCTCAGGGGAGTGCTTCTCTCAGCAGGGCTGGAACCTGGTAGCTGTGGAAAGAAAATTGTTAAACCCAGAGTTTCTCCGTCAAGACACCGCCAGTAGTTGCTCACAGTCCCGTGACCTAAGAGAACAAGGTTTCTGAGGAAGTCCAAGTTTGTTGTTTTTTTTTTTAAAGCCAAGACATGACAGCTGCTAGCTCACACCTCCCTCCCTGGAGCCCCCCCCCCCCCCCCAAGCCCAGGATGGGCCCTGCTGGCTGCCACAAATGGACAGAACACCAAGCCGCCAGCCTGGCCGCCTGCCCCCCAGATTGGCATCGATGGCCACCTCGCACGTGGGCAATCCCTGACCTTTCCGAGCCCCATCTGGAAGATGGACATAACGAGCCCTGTTCTGCTCACCCACGGGGCTGTCATGAGGGCATCAAAGCACCTAGGAAAAAATTCACATGCTACCCAAGTCCACTGTGTTATCGCCATCACAGTAAAAGCTGGTGGTGTACCGGGCATTTCTGCACGAGAAATCTCTTCACTGACAATTTAGGATGAAGTCGTAGACCTATCATGCCTTATGCAAGGCAGATGTGAGTGGACTGCCCCCCTCGCACCCCCCGGCCCCAGTAAGTTCCAGGTACATCATAAAGCAAGTCTGCGTGTGGCAATATTTTGGAAACTAAAGCATTTCATAGTTACTAGTCTTCTGTGTCCCTACAACAATCAACGGAAGCAAATACTAAACACAATGCCTCTGAAGGCTGTGCATGGATGATGCAGGTTGGGGGGGTAACCCACTCTTCTCGATTTTCTGTAGACACAGTAAGTTTCATTATGAAATGTTAATTTTTTTTCAAGTGGCCCTAAGATACCTTCTGAATCATCACTAAAAGCCATTATCTTCATGCTGCTCTGATATTAGGGGTATTTCACGAACCATACTTCTCTCCCAAGTCCTGCCCACGTGGCAGCTAAGATGACACCCCATGCACTTGACCACTGGGTTGTGCAGAATCCTGATTTTCCACCTGTTTACTGCGCATGTGTGGTGTATCTCAGATGTTTCCATCTGTCTTACTGCTCTCAGAGCATGGCTCATAAAAAAAGCTGTGCCCACTGCACCAGCTGGCCCCATACTTCTTCTCTGGGGAATGAACAGTGATGGGACCAGAGAAAGACACAGAGACAGAATCTTACCTTCCTACCCAAGGGCTACACTTCAGTTCTCTGCTTTCTGGGGCTCCGTTGCTAGAAAAAAAAATTGAATGGGTTGCAGTGAATGGGCCCCTCACCCCAGTAGGCCACCCCCCTGCGGGCAGCTGTGCCCATGCCCGACACCAGGGGAGAGTCTGGACCGTACAGCCAAGAGGCAACTTGGCAGGATTCTGAGTCAGACAGACCCAGGTGCAAATCCTCGCCCTGCTACTTGCTGGTTCTAAGAGTCTGGTACATTCCTTAGCTTTTCTGAGTCTTGGTGATAAAATGCTGATGGTGAGGTCTAATCACATGAAGGCCCCTGGTACCGTGCCCAACACAAAGCGGATGCCCTCTGAACAGTGGCTGTCAGTAGGGAGAAGAAAGCCTGTCTGGGGGAGGTGAGGGAGCCACGCAGAGCAGAGGCCCTGGAGGCCCCTTTTGTGGCACAGACATGGGAACACGTCTACTTAGCCCTAGGGAGGCTGTGGTGCCCAATGACCACCCCTCCCTGAGATGTCCGAGGACCCTCCGCAGTGACTTCTATCCCCCGGGGCTGGTGGTCACATTACCATTTGCAGTGATGAGGTTCTCCACCTGGGCCTCCTCATCCCCTGGAGCCCTGCAAGAACAAGAGACACAGCCCTTCCGTCAGAGGTCTGCACAGCAAGCCCAGTCTCCTTGCTGCCACGCGACAGTCTGCATGGGTCCCCACTGAGTCACTGGAGGGTGGGTGCACTCTCCACCTGGGGGTGCGTGGGGCAGGGGGTAGAAGCTGGGGTTGAAGGGTGCGGTGTCAGGGGAACTCACAGGAATCTTCAGTGTTGGCTCTGGAGACAACTAAGTGCTGGGAAGGAGCGGCCAAAGGCCGCCTCAGGGCTTGGGTTGTGTCCTGCCAGACTTTGGACTTTGGAGGTCCAGTGCTACCCCTGGTTTTTGTAGTGGACTAATGGGATACATCCTTTAAGGGAAGGGATGAATGACAGGGAGCCCAAGCTTCTACTCAGCCGAAGAGCCCCATGAGCAGGTAATAAGCAGGGGCAGTGACACAGGTCCTATAGAAAGGATGTAGACCTCCTGAGAGGCTCTGAGGCCCTCTGCATCCTTCCTCCCAAGCCCAACTGTCTCCAGGGCCTCCAGGAGAGCATCCAGCACCTTCTTGCCTACCTCCCCTCCCTAATATACATCAGAAGAGAGGAGGGGCTCGCCTAAACAGTTTGAGATTTCCTTTGCCCCAGAACATGTCTGGCAGTGCTCAAAGCTTCTCCTCTGCTCCCAACACACACACACACACACACACACACACACACCTCTTTCTAAGTCAAAAGAATGCTCATTTGGGCTCACACACTAGGGGGCCTTCCCTGTCCCCTCCTAGTGTCACCCCAGATGTCCATAGACACGGCATCCTTACCGGGGCTTCTGATTGAAACTGCACTTGCATCTGCGACCTAAAAGGCAAAGAGACCACCCAAGGTCATGCTCCCAGCTTGAGCTTCAGGCCATGCTCCTGCTGTGAGCCCAAGGTCATGCTTCTTGAGCCCACGGTCATGCTCCTGGCTTGACCGCAGCAGGGCTGCCACACAGGACTACATAAAAAACACAGCAACACGCAGCAATCCTTGGAGTAGGGTTCTTCTGAGGTCAAGGTTCAACGATTCAGCAGTTTCGACTGACTACCCTGCCATAGTCGACTCAATCAGGCAAGTGCACAGGGCTCCATGCAGCCCAGGCTCATGTGGGAAAAACAAATGCAGGACACATCCTCCGAAGCACTCTGGGGACAGCCTCTAACTCCTGTGGACACCCCCCCTCCATGCCTCCTGGATACAGCCCGAAGAGAGCCACCCTGCCCCTTCCTAGTCCGTTTGTTTTCATCAAGCATTTATTTTGCTCATTCTTCACTGTTTTACTGAGCACTTACTATGTGCCCCGGGCTGTATATTAGGTCCTAGAGATACCAGGGAGGATGGACAGCCTCTTCTCTGTCCAGGTGAGGGTGTGGCCTGGCTCTGACACCATTCTCTACCTGCTTAGCAGCCTCAGACAACACCCTTCCAGAGCAAACAGGGAACGAACTTACTCAGGATAAGGAGAATCCCCACCGAGAAGAGCACCACGGCAAACACCAGGCCCCCAATCCTCAGCGTCTGGTAATCTATCAAAGGAGCAAGAGTGAGACATGGAATGAGAGGAAGGTGGGGAAGAGCATGGTTTGCCCTCCCCCAGGTGGGGCTACACCT
Organism: Vulpes vulpes; assembly: GCF_048418805.1. Taxonomy (NCBI): domain Eukaryota; kingdom Metazoa; phylum Chordata; class Mammalia; order Carnivora; family Canidae; genus Vulpes; species Vulpes vulpes. The sequence goes on along the minus strand of NC_132791.1, from coordinate 117,003,690 downwards.
CCCCTTCCCCACCCGGGGTTCCCATCAAGCTCACCATAATGGAAAGGGTCCTTCTCATTCTCCTGCTCAGCTGCTGAAAAAAAGAAACAAGTGTGGGCAAGAGAAAGACACTTATACCTCTGGTTCCCGAATACCGCCCAAGCCCCCCAGTCCTCATTTCTCACAAAGGGACTCCTGGGAAGCACCATACAGGTGCCTGGGGAGGCAGAGAAGGGTGGGCCAGCCTGAGAGTCGAGGGGGGTTCGGCTCAGAACCCCAGTGAGAGTCTACCTCCACAGCACATCCACATCCTTTGTGAGGCAGGGGCTGTTACCCTCTTGTTACAGCTGGGGAAACAGAGACCAAGGTCAGGTTCTAGAGTGGGCTCCCGAGGTTCAGGCCAACAGTCTACAGAGACCTGGAAGGCTTGAGGACTGATGGTAAAGCCTGCTGGGCTCTGTGGGGAGGGGTGGGCAGGCTGGAGGTGGCTCGGAGAACACCTGCTGCCTTCCAGCACCTTCTCTGCTGACTAAAGCGGGGACGGGCTGTCACTGATCAGACATGTAGACTCTGAGAGCCCCCTTGCCCGGCCCTATACTCTCACAGGGTTGGGACCTGGAGGGGGACTTACCACTGGCCAGGACGGTGGGAGCCAGCATGCTGCACAGAAAGATCAGTGCCACCTCCATGGTGTCTGCGGACGGAGGAGGAGGAGAAGTCATTCTCTGCATGAGAGACTCCCCACCCCAACCCTCAGCCTGATTAGGGGGCTCTGAGTGGGGTTCCCAGCTCTACGCTGAGCACTCTTAACGCCGTGAAAGTGATAGAGCTGAAGCAGCTGCCGTTTGCCCAACTCTTAAGGAGAGCTCTGCCTGCATTAATTCAATTCCTACAAGAGAATCAATGCAATCGGTAGGCGCAGGGACTGACCCATCCTGTAGGGGAAGAGCCTGCCTGAGGTGGACACGCAGGAGAGTGAGCAACAGAGCCTCGGGGAGCCCTCCTTGAGAGCCCACGCTGCCTCTCCCAAGCCCAAGCCAGAAAGCCCCCAGGGCTTTGGTAATGACCCCCTGCTGCGCCCTCCTCTTGAGGCCACCTCTAGGTCACCAAGAGGTTTGGGACTTCCCGGCCAGGTTCCCCACCTTTGATGAGACTGAATGGGGCAGGTAAGTGAATGCCTCTCTAGCCCAGCCAGCCACACCAGGCTGGGGAGACTTGCTGTTCACTGGTCTCCATGTGGTAAACCCCGAGATGCCTGACACCCTCACCTCTAAAGTGCCCGAGTCGACACTTCCCACAGGCTTCATGGAGTTAATACTCCTCCAGGAAGGCGCTTTGGTCAAACAAAGGTAGTGTGGAGACTGGTTCTCAGTGTCAGCACTCTGACCTCCGCTTCCCTGGACTTTTGCTCGTGAGCTCATCAAGCCCCTGTCTTTGGGGCCAGGGTCCCCAGGATGGGTCCTCTGGATGGAGGCGGAAGGTGGCCAGCTGGTCCCTTCCAGGGACAGAGTTCAGTGCCATGACACACACCTCACTCCTGGGCTTACACAAGTGTGGTGATGAGCCAGCAAGGAAAAATGGGGAGAAAAGCCCAAACTAGAAAAGCACAAGGCTGTCCACCCTTTATGGGGGTGAGCCTGGCAGTGGCCTGCACCCTGGACCGGTATCGAGTGGCCAGGACCATGCTGGCTCCGAGGGATCACCCCCATTGCCTCTCAGGCCACAAGCAAGCAGCCCCAGCTGCCCTTCACCTCTCAGCCACCAGAGGTCAGAACAACTGCATCCAGCTCCGCGGGGCCCATGAGAGAAAGCCTCCCAGGAAGTGTTTACCAAAAGGCAGTAATTTGCTTCTAATGCCATTTCATCTACGATTTGCAATTCTTTTCAATTTTACATGTTCTGTACCTATAAAAGTGTATGTAGCACATACGTATAATGAAGCTCAGTAAGATGAACACGGGTAATTTAAGAACTAGACCTTTACAAACACCTGCTGCATTTACCTGTACTTTCTTCCAACCCATCCCTCCTCCCTCTGCCTCACTCCCACAGGTGATCAGTATCCTGGACAACAGGTACCCATACATTTGTCATCATTGGCTTGTTCTTCTTCAAAGGCATTTTTTAAAAAGATTATTTATTTGAGAAAAAGAAAGCATGTGAGCGGGAGGAGGGGCAGAGGCAGCGGGAGAGAGAATCTCCAGGACACTCCCCACTGAGCACGGAGCCTGGCAAGGCAGGGCTCCATCCCAGGACCCTGAGATCATGACCTGAGCCGAAACCAAGGTCGGATGCGTCACTGACTGAGCCACCCAGGCACCCCACTCAAAGACATTATTTTTAGATTAAGATATAATTCACATACCATGAAACTCATTTAAAAGTGTACAATCCAGTGCTTTTTAGTACATTCAGAAAACTGTGCAGCCATCAGCACTGATTCCAGAACGCGTTCATCACCCCAGAAAGCAACCCTGTCCCCATCAGCAGTTGCTCCTGTTCTGTTCTCTCCACCCCCCGGCCCCTGACAACCATCATCTCCCCTCTCTCTCTCTGTGGATTCGCCTATTCCAGACACTTCATGTAGAAGAATCGTACAATCTGTAGCCTTTGGTATCTGGTTTCTTCCACTTAGCATCGTGTTTTCAAGGTTCATCGATGTCGTGGCTGGTTTCAGAACTTTGATTGTCTGGCTATCTCTCCTGCTCCTCTTCTTAAAAATCTATTTATCGCACAGATATTAATACGGGTGTTTAGTGGAGCTCTTTTGAGCCTTGTAATTGTGATATTATGTTGTTTACAGTCTTCCGGGACTGGCTTTTTTTGTTCAACATTATGTTCCTAAGATTCATCCATCACAACACGTGACCCTAGCTCGTTCACTTCTGAGGTTGTGTGGTATCCCACTATGCGGGTTAATTATCCTGTCCATGCTCTGCCACTTGATTATCTTTTTTGGTTTTCCCATTTTGCGTGGTTGTAAATAACACAGCCGTGAACATTTCTCTGCACACTGCCCAGGGCACACACGCAAGACACTGTTTTTCACATTTTTTTGCCATCATTGTCATACGAAATACTTTTTAGGCTGGAACTCAGTGCAAATATACATTCATATATACCTGGGACAACATTGCAAAATAATACTTAAAATGAATGACAACCTCTGATATTTTCTATAGTTTCCCTTTTTAAAATAAAAAGGCTAGGCCCATGAGTGGGTCACTCTGCAGTAGGAAAATGTATGTTCTAGAGACAGGCCTAGGAGTGAGGTCATTGGGTGGTATGGTATGCAAATCGTCAACCTTACAGAATACCTGCAAATTGTTTTCCCAAGTGCCCGTTTCCACATCCTACCAGTTGCATGACTGTCCCTGTTACTCTGCATCCCTATCAATCCTTGATATTGCCAGACTGCATATTTTCCACCAATCTAGAGGTGCAAAGTATGGTCTTAATTTGATCACTCAGTAATGGACTTGGGCTTCTGTTTCTTTGCCATTCCTGTTCCTTCAGCAGTGATGTGTCTTTCATGTCTTTGGTTCATTTTTCAAGTGGGTTGCCATTATTAGTATTATTCATTTAGTATTCTGGATTCGAAATCTTTGTCATTAAGTACTGCAAATGTCTCTTCCCAATTAGTGGCTTGTCTTTTCATCTTTTGTTGCTTTCAATGAACAGAATGTCTTAATTCTAATGTAATTGAATGTGATGATTTTTTGGGTCTTGTTGAAGATACTGTCAGCCTGAGTCAGGAAGAATTTTCTTCTGGACATTTTGCAGCTTTGTCTTTTACATTTAAATCTTTATTCCACCCAGAATTGGTGTTCATGTAAAGCATGAGATAGGGATCTAATTTTTATTTTTTTCCCATACTGACAAGCAGTCGTCCTGGCACTATTTGTTGGCAACCCGTCCCCCACCTTTCCTCCTGAGATGTAATGCCACTTTCGTCATACACCTGGTTTCTACTCAGGTGTTTCTATTTCTGCGACTTCTCTTTTGACCTATTGGTCAACTTGTTCCTGCATCAGAATCCATGCCTAATTGTTACAACCTGATAGTAATCTTCCCATGTGGTAAAAGAAATTCCCCTCTTCATTTTCCTCTTTCCTCTCTTCCTCTTCCCCTTTTCCCTCAGGAATACCCTATTTTTGGTCTATATTTGGTCTAAAATTTACATATGAATTTTAGAATCAGACCATCATATTTATCTAAAACTATTGGAGTTCTCATTGCAGCTTCAATGGATCTATGTGTAGAACCACCTGGGGAGAACCAGTATTCCTGTAATCTTGAGTCTTTTCATTGGTTTATGTCCTTTTTAATGTCCTATAACAGTTTTATAAATGCTTTCATATAGGTCTTGCACATCTTCTACTAGGCTTATTCCTAGGTGCCTTTTACTTCTTATTGTTATTTTACATGCTATCTCTTGTGTGTGTTTTCTAATTTTTCCTGGTGTAGAGAAAGGTAATTGATTTGTGCATATTGATCTTAAATCCAATAATCTCACTAAACTCTTATTATTTCTAATAATTTACCTATAGATTCCTTTGGGTTTTCTCTGACATATCGTCTGCAAATGACACAGTGCTGTTTCTTATTTGCCAATGCTTACACTGTTGATTTTCATTTCTTCTGTCCTGCTAGGCCTTAGAGTAAAATGTAGAATAGAAGCAGTAATACTGGACACACACACTCACATACAGGCAGTCTTATTACTGGTTTTATTTTTTACTTGTATTTCATTTTTATGTGTGTTTATTTTTTATTTTTTTCAGCTTTACTGTGATATGACATCTAACATTGTGTTGTTTAAGGTGTGATGATTTATCTGATGCATGTTTAGTCTGCAAAATATTGCCACAATAAGATCAGTTAACACCTCCATCACCTCACATAATTATCTTTTGTGTGCATGGTAAGGAATGATAAAGAAAATGTGGCATATATACAATGAAATATTGTTCAGCCATAAAAAGAAGGGAATTACTGATTTTAAATAGATTTCTTCTAATGTTTTAAAAATCCCCCCTCTAATCCTGGTTCTCCAAGATGTTTCTGTTTTACATTAATTATGAATGAGTGTCTTATATCTATAGTTTTTACCTTTATCAATGAAATAAATTATGTGCATGGGTCATCTAATGTCAAATCATCCTTGCATTGGTGGGATAAGACCAATACATTGTCTTCTTAGTAAATAGATGGATTTGGTTTGCTGGTATTTTGTTTAGGATTTTTGCACTTATGTGAATGAGTAAAATTGGGCTGCAATTTTTATTTTATTGTGTTGACCTTGCATGGTAACGTGGTAGTCCTGGCCTCACAGAGCAAGTATTTCCTCTCTTGTTATTCCCTGGAAGAGTTTACAGAAGACTGAGATAATCTGTTCTTTGACTGTCTGGTAGAACTAAATGATAAAATCATCTTAGTTTTTTCTTTGTGGGGGGATTTTTGATTGCTTTTTCAATTCATTAATGGCCATGACATTCTTCAGATTTCTCTTCTTCTTGTACATATTTAATGAGTATAATTTTTATAGCAATGTGCTCTTTTCTGTTTTCAAATTTATTGCCATAAAGTTGTTTATAGTATTTTCTATGTATCTTTAGAAACCACTCATTTGGGCAGCCCGGGTGGCTCAGTGGTTTAGCGCTGCCTTCAGCCCTGGGTGTGATCTGGAGACCAGGGATCGAGTCCCACATCAGGCTCCCTGCATAGAGCCTGCTTCTCCCTCTACCTGTGTCTCTGCCTCGCTCTCTCTCTCTGTGTCTCTCGTGAATAAATAGATGAAATCTTAAAAAAAAAAAAAAAAAAAGAAATGAAGGAAACCACTCATTTCTGTTGGATCTGTGGTTATTTCTCTTTTTTGCATTCCTAACATTGTTTATTTGTGATGGCGCTCTTTTTTCTTCACCTTCTACCAGATGTTCACCTATTTCATGTCTTTTCAAGAACCGGCTCTTGGTTTTGCTGATCCCCTTTACTGTGTTTTAAATTGTCCTTCATTCTGCCCTTATGTGTTCTTTGACTTTATCCTATTATTCTTTCTTTATATTTATCTTCTTATGATGGATACTTGGTTAATAATTAGCCTTTCTTCTCTAATATCAGCATCAAAGACCTAAATGCCACTTTCACCCCAACATACGAGCTTTGAAATGTGGTTTTTGGATTATTGTTTAGTTTTTAGTACTTTAAATTTGCACCATGATTTATTTCTTTTTTTTTTTTTTAAGATTTTATTTATTCATGAGAGACACAGAGAGAAAGAGGCAGAGACATGGGCAGAGGGAGAAGTAGGCTCCATGCAGGGAGCCTGAATGCGGGACTCGATCCTGACCACTGAGCCACCCAAGGATCCCCTGTACCATGATTTCTTACCAAGAATTATGAAGCCGTGTTTGTTAAATGTCCAAAAGTATAGTGTTTTTAAAATTTACCTTTGTAATCGACTTCTAACTGATGTGCACTGTGGTCAGAAAACATGGTCTGAGGATACAGATGCCTCAAAATTTACTGACCTATTATATGGTTAGTTATTTTAAAAATTATATTTCATTTACTAGAAGACTGTGAATTCCTTGATTCTTGGGAAGAAAGTTCTGTGTGCCCAACAAATTAAGATTATTAACTGTGTTATTTATATTTCTATATATTTTCTTATTCTTTTTTGACTGTTGGGCCTATCAAAAATTAAGGTAGGTGCTTTAAAAGCTACCTCTATGAGGAAGGATTTACATATTTATCACTGTGTTTCTTACAATATTCTAAAAGAAAGTTTAAAATTCTTATATTGGCCTGTGAGTTGGATCCTTTAGGATTATATAGTGATCCTCTGTCTTATATTCTATTTCACTTTCTACCTTCCTGTGTCCTTATGTATTATATGTGCATTTTACCAACTTACAAATGGCAAAACCTACATTAAAAAAAAAATTCCAAAAAATAAAAAATAAATCCACCTGATAATTTCTGTTAACTGCCAATTTTATCCTGTTTAACTTTATTATGACTATTGACTGGTCCAACTTGTTTCTCTTTTGGCTTTTTTTTTCTTATTTTTGACTAATTTTTTTTCTTCTTATTCACTGTCTCCCTCTACTGGTTGAGCAATTATACATGCTATTGCTAGTCTTAATAGTGAGCTTTGGAACTTTACCACGTGTGTTTGCTATGGGCTGTTTGTGTACCCCAAATTCATGTACTGGAACCTAATTCTCAATGTGACATATTTAGAGATGGGCCTTTGGGAGGTGATTAGGTCCTGAGGGAGAGCCCTCACGAACAGTATGGGTGCCCTTATAAAAGAGAACTCTCTCGCCTCTCCCACTAAGTGAGGCCTCAGTGAGAAGATGGCCATCTGTGACTCAGGAGGAAGGCTCTCATCAGACACTAAATTTGTCAGCACACCTTGACCTTGAATTTACAGCCTCTAGAACTGTGAGAAATAAACCTCTATTATTGAATCAGTCACCTAGTCTATGATCCTGTATTATAGCTGCCCAAGGAGACTAAGACAGTATTTGAGTTAACAAAGACTGTAAAAGTCTAATGTTAAAAGGTATTATACTTACTAGGTATAATACCGTTCCTGAAAAATACAAAAATACAAACCACCTCCCCCCTAACATATATGCTATTATTGTAAAGCTTTCAGTTCTTTTTTTAATTCTATGACATAGATATTAGTATTTATGTTTCATGGAAACACGTTTGTTTTGATTTACGCGTGTGTTGGTCACTAGTACCCCCTGGAATTGACAGCCTTGTAGAGTTCCCTTCTACACTGCACTCTGTGGCCAATAAAACACAGTGGAATTAACGTGTCATTCCCAATAGTAGATTACAAAAGGCACCATGGCTTTCTCTCTCTCTCTCTCTCTCTCTCTCTCTCTCTCGGATTGCTTGCTCTTAGGGAAAAATCACCTGCCATGTCTTAAGGATATTCAGGCATCCCTGTGGAGAGGCCCACGTGGCAGAAAACAGAGGGCCTCAGTTCAGGGAAGTACACCTGCCACAAACCACGTAAGTGAGCTTGGAGGCAGATTCTCCAAGCTTCCACATGATTGCCCCCCTGGCTGACAGCCTGACTGCAGCCTCATTAATGACTCAGAGCAGAACCACACGGCCAAGCTGCTGCCTCATTCCTGGCCTTGGAAACCTTACAAGATAACTAATGTTATTGTTTGGGGCTCATTTGTTATGCCGCAGGAGATAACTAATACAATGTATTTACTAGCCCATGTCTTCATGATTCTTTTTGAATCCTAGCCATCCATCTAGACATTTTCTTTGATCCTCAAGAACATCTTTTTAGAATTTTCTTTAATGAAGCTCTATTGGTTACAAATTCAGTTATTTTGTTTATCTGCAACGTTTTCATTTCACCTTTCTGTGGACAGACTGGAAGGTGATCTCAATAATTCTGACCTGCCATCTCATATTCTAGCCTCAGTGTAATGCCCTCCCTCTTGGTTGGGACAGCAGCTGGTACTGGCTGCTAGCCAGGAGAAGGGTTTTTGGCCCCTCCTGGGAGCAGGAAAGACACATGTCAAGGATTCCAGCACACTAGTCCCTGCCATGCCTTTCCATCAACTCCCCAAATCCCCTCCATAGCTGCTCAGATTCAAGTCCATCCTACAAACACACACTGAATCCTAGAAAGGGCCATACTCTTCTGGGCTCTGCAAGAGATAAATAGACAAACAAGACATAGCCCCTGCTTCCAAGGATTGGCAGGGTTTGGCAGCCTAGGCTCTGGCACCTCAGCAAGAGTGATGAGAGCTTTATGAGAGGCAGAGGTAGAGACTACAAGGGAGAGTCCATCGGGACAGGGAAGGGGACAACAGGCAATTCACAAGGGAACCAGGGGCATTCTCACGGAGGAGCTGACATTTCAGCAGGACCTTGAAAGGAGGATTGGATTTTGATGGACGGGGCAGGAAGAGAGAAACTAAGGGCATTTTGGCAGAGGACATAGCATGAACCAATGCACTGAGAAGGGAAAATGGGAGGCAGGGATAACAAACAGTACTCAGTTCAAGTCCAGTTCCAGTTGACCCTCAAGGCACTTCTTTCAGTGGTGGCTACCCAAAGCAGCTACTTCAGAAGGCCTCTGGATGAGGTCCATCGAGAGAGAGGGCCTCATCCCTTAGTCATGCCTGCCTGGCACTGGAGAGGGCTGGGCCAGCAACCTGCCAAGTATTTGCCATTTCTAGAGTAAGCAACCTTCCAAACAGTGAACAACCCTGTTGAGTAGAGCATGGGCGGTAGATGGTGAGAATTCTGATAAGTCAGATGGTGGAGGATCTCGAATGCCAAGCTGAAGAGTAAAGACCTGTCTTTGTGTTCTGAGGAAAGCATTTCTGATCAAGTTACAGTGAGCTCAAAGAAATACTGTTAAAGATCTGGAAAGTGACCAACTCCCTGCTCCTCCAGGCTGCTGCCCAAGCCTGGCCTACACCGGCCACACCTCAGCACAGGCCTCCTCAGGCTGCCTCTTGGCCCCTACACCCATTTTTGAAAGTCTCATTGGTACCACTGGCATTGCCCCTGAGTCAAGTGGCCAAACACATACGGAGCCTCTGAAAAGACACACAATGTCCTTCTCTCACTGCTGTACCAAGAAACTCAGTCTGGGCCTCCCTGCCCTCCCACACAACCGCCCCTCATGGCCCACGCCCTCCCCAGTCCTCCCAGTTACCACACATTTCTCTCTCCCAGAAAGGAAGCAGAGCTGCCTGGGGCTGGCTAAGGGTGGGTGCTGAGCGTAGAAGTGACAAGTCTCCCTTCCAGGCTACAGAGTCTAAGGAGTAGATGGAAGAGAAGAGGGAGGATCTCTGGGAGAAGGGGCTCAGGTGGCCACACTAGCCTCCACGTGCATGGGAGGCCCCGGGCCTCTGTGTGTGTTTGGGGCGGGGCGCGGTGCCTACGATTGTGGCTCTCAGGGCCTGGGGTTTGGGAAACATCATCACCAGGAGACTTCGATGCCTCCTCTTTCTGCCGCTCCCCAGCTCTGAATTTCTAGACCCTTTAGACTCCCCTTCCCAGCTGGAAAATGGGACCAGCCACATTCTGCTTCCTCTGTAGCATCTCATGAAAAAGAATTCAGATTTCCACTCGTTTCCCTTCCCCCTCCTGTTCTGTTCTGTCCACACTGGTCAACGGCTGGCATTTCAGGTGGCAGCAGCCCTTCCGTGTCAGTGTTGTTCCCTGGCCTTCCTGCCTTTTGCAGAGTCGCTCTCTGCATGTGCCGGAGAAAGCAATCAGAAGAGTTTCTCTGGCGATTATCTTTCCATTCTGAGTCACATAATTTCACATAATTGCTGGGTAAAAGCTGCTCAGAAAAAGCAGCCACTAGTTGATGATATAGCAACATGCTCTATTAGTTTTGATTCCATGCAGCAGTGAGGTAGAGCAGTATACCCGGTTCTATTGTGAAAATAACTCCAAAACAACCTCCCTCTAAAGTGCACAGGCTCCAAATTACAGTGAGACTTGATTAGCTCACGCTCATCCCTCTGTCCCTCCACCCCTAAAGCCTTCACCCCGTCCATCCCAAGTATCTCACCTGTTTGCCTTCTTTCAGACTCAGCCCATGGAAAACATGCCAAGAGGGACCACCAAGGCACGGTCCTGGCAGGATCCCGGCAGGATCCCCCCCGAATAAAGATGAGCTTCTCCCCCCACCCAGACAGGACATGCTGGAAGGGACCCTCTGATGGGGTCACAGGGTCACAGAATGCCTGGGCCCCATTGTTTAGGCTAACTGGCTATCCTGGACTGTTACTGCATGTAATTTAGCCTGTGATGTATCCAAATTTGCAACAAAGAAACCTGGTAAAAGAAGGCTGCACTGTGTATAAATAGGATAAAACCCAAGATGTGAGGTTTACCAGATGGAGCCAGCATCGCAGCACGCCAGGGTTAGAACGATGGAGATGAAAGTTCTTAGTTTTTATTTGAGGAGACTGAGGCCCCAACAGAGCAGTGATACAGCCGACTCACGCAGCCAGGCAGGCCACACAGCTGTTGGCGGCTCCTGTCTTGGGCTCTGGTGTGCTGGGACTGGGACCTGGGCAGGCCAGGGTTGAGGGACAGGAGGCCATGAGGGTGGCAGAGAAGAAAAGAGGGCACCAGCAGGGATGGGGGCCACCAGGGCCAAGAGAAGAGGGTAGGAGGGAAGCCCCTGACAGGCTCCTCAGCTCTCCAATGGAAGACCACATTTGACCAGAGACATTCAGGGGGACAGTGGTGGCTTCTGGACGGTGAGCAATGGCATTGATCCAGAGAGGACCTACAGAAGGCTTGGAGCCCAACTCTTAGTCTCTCAACAGGAGGGAAAAAAAACAGGAGGGAAAAAAAATTAGAAGAAAAAAAAAACGAAAAAAACAGAAAGTCCTTTCCAATGATCCTGGCCATGCCGTGTGCCTGAGCTTGGTGCAGATGGCCTAGATCTGAATAGTCCAAGGCCAGCTAAGGACTAAGAAACATCACCAACAAATTGGTCTGATTTACTGACAGAGAGGTGGGTTCTTCATGTGCCTAAGATGTTGATTGGCAAGTCTTATTGTCCGGCAGGAAAACAGATGAGACTATCTGATCTATTTGTGTCAAGAGCCTTTTGGAGAGGGGGAATGGCCCCGGCAGGCTTCTCAGGCCTCCTTAGCCTGGGACTCTGTGAAAGGGCCATGCGTGCACCTCACAGGTGGGACCAGTACTTCTCGGGTACACATGCTGATGAGTGGGGCTGGGAGAGTGGCCTGCACAAGGCAGAAGATATTGTCCAAACCCGGGGTTTGGCTTTGGAATGTGCTGTACCATTATGACAATTTAGGTGTGATAATGCTTCAGCTGGAAAGGTTAGAATATTCTTGATCTTCTCTGGTACCCCGTTTCCACAGCCAATGTCCCCCTCTTCCCCATCCACGCCAGGGCAACCAGGCATCCTCGGCACTCACTCTCACCAGAGGCCCTTTCCTGTCTGAACTGCTCATCACCTTTCTGCTTCCCATCTTGGGTGCTGTAGCCTAATGCTCTCTTCTGGCTTCACATTCGAGAATAAAGAGAAAGCGAAGAACAAAAGGACGGTAACCATCTACTTGACAGCTGTGTCTGGAAGAGCTCAGAAAGCACTTTGCCACACTCCCTGCTGAGCCCAGCACTCCTCCGGCTCCTCTGTACCTCAGCTGCTTTCAGGATGTGGTGTTTGCCCCTTTTCAGGATGTGGTGTTTGACCAGTGACCTGGAAGGCCAGGACCACACTGTGGTCTCAAACCCCCAAATGGATGCCCTGAACTCTGACCCTGGAGCTCCCCAACCACAGTGGCCCAGGGCCACAAGCTTTGTCATCTGTTTCTGTAAAATACAGGCCAGACTCCTGATCATCTTTGGCCCCGGGAAGCTGCCCAGAATTCCCCTTCCTCATCTGGGCTTTGAGATGTAGCTGCAGCCTCACTGACTGAATGCCTCTGGGCAGCGCTGCCCACCTCCCACCCCCAGGCCAGTATGCCTCTGCCCCAGGTCCATGCACATGAGCTGGGTGCCCCGGAGCTGAGGGGCACCCACGAAGCTCCTGAGGAGAGATGTTCAGCGCTGGGGCTCCTTGCAGCTCCCACAAAGCCCAGTCCCCACTCATGCTGTGCACTTCCTGGAGCACAGCCTTGACAAGAGTGCGAAGGGGAAGGTGGAGGAAAGACAGGGGAGTCTCCTAGGTGGTGGGAAGCAGTGAACTTGGTGGTAGGAATGAGCAAGGTGCTGGCAATTGGGGGTTTGGGGCGGGGGACACAGGTCTGCATGGAACAGAGGAGTCCTATAAACTCCATGGAAGGAAACGTGAAAACTAAAGAGTCTGAGACAGGAAGCCCATATCTGAAGCCCAGTCTGGGCGCCTGGACTGGTACAAGAGCTGGTAATAATCACAATAAATAGCCTATGAAGTAGGTTCGATGCACCACCATCGAACCCATTTTAAAGGCAAAGAAATCAAGGTGGAGAAAGTGCAGTCCCCTGGCAGGTGACAGCTGGATTCTAGACTTTAACCCAGTTTTGTGGGCCTCCCTGCTGGTGGAGGACGGGTAGGCTTCCCGCTGGGAGCCTGGGACTCATCGCAGGGGAGGACTCACATCCTCTGGGTGGGCCACCCATACGGGGGCTGCCCGAGGACAGGGGGCCTGCTCCCCAGGCAGCTCCTACCCTGTTCCTTGCTCCTACCCCAGTCTAATGGGCCGAGCTCTGCACAGAGGGCCACAAGAGAGGGCGCTCCTGCCTCTGAGTGAACATCACCAACCAAGCTCCCCAGCATTTCTAGCTTCATACATATTCATACAGTGAATATACAGTGCCTGCCAGCTCACCCTTGAGAGAGAATTTATAGTCCCTTGTTGGATAGAGAGCTGTTTACTCAGGAGGGTGATTTTTTTTTAACAGATTACAGAATTGCACAGCTGATTAGGGTGCATTTGTGTCATGCCAAGAACTGTTCTTGGTGGTTTAAATATACTAACTCATTTAACCCTTACAGCGGTTCTAGAAAGTGGCTATGATGACAATCATCCCCATTAGACAGATGGAGAAACTGAGGCCAGGAAAGTGAAGTACTTTGCCCAAAGTCCTGGAGCTGGGAAGTAGCAGAGCCTGGATTTAAACCCAAACAATCAGGCTCCAGAGTCCTTGCTCTGAACCACTCTACTACCCTGCCACTCAGTGGTTTTGTGGCCTTGCGCAAGTGACTCTACCTCTTGGAGCCTTTGCATCTGAAACGTAAAACAAGAATAACAACATGCATCTCAGGAGCTGTGAGGATGAGAAGAAATCACTTTTGTGCATGGGCAATTATTGCTGGCCTGCCCACAGCCTTCCCTTCTGAGAAGGGCATCTCCTTTTGGAGGGGGGAGGGCTCCTCCCTCACTCCAACCCTATAGATCTCCTGGCTAAAAGGAATGTGTCCAAGACCTCATTGTTCCCCCAGGGGCTGTCATATCATGAGAACCAAGGGAGGAAGGGTCAAGGCTGCCAAGCTGTGAGGTGTGGGGGTCAGGGAGGCTGTGGGGGTGTCAGCCAGCAGCCCACAGGAGAAGAGCTGGTGGGGAGAGAGGTGTGCAGAGAACGGACAGGGAACAGGCTGGGGCTGGGTGTGCTCTGGCCCACAGCTCCCACACCAGCACTGCCCATCCTGCAGTCCAGCTCTGACTATGATACCTGCCTTGTCCAACCAGGATGGAGCTGGGTTTCTGCTCTTTGCCACAAAAAGAGCTGTCATGTTGGAGCTGAGCTCTGTGCCGGGCAAACAGGACTATTCTTTAAGCACCAGCATTATGACTATGATCACTCCCCGACTCTTCCCTCAGCTCCCCCTCCATGCTCTTCTACTTTCTCACGGAAAATGGAGAAGAGAAAAAGAGAAGGAGCTGGAACCCGGGGGAAGAGCCCTGGTCCCTTCTTCTCCCTCCCCTGCTTTCTTCCTCCAAGCTCTGGAAGGCTCTAGTGTCCTCCTGACTGGTGGGGAGGGGCCTCGGCCTGCAGCAGACACAGTCAGAGCAGGGCTGGACGGGCTCAAAATTCCCCGCCCCCCCCCCCCCCCCCCGCCCAAGCCACTGCCTTGTCCTGCCCCAAGAGAAACCTCCACTGTCACCCAGTGTCGCAGCCAAGTGGCATGGGGAGAGCAGGTGTCACCAGGGCAGCCGGAGCTGGTGACATGCTGTCCACAATGGGGCAGCCCACATCCAGAGACACGGCAGCAAGATACACAGAAGGCCTGAGGTACCGAAGAGGAAGGAAATCCTAGAGGAAGAGAAAGTGTGCCCAAAGGGAAGTATATAGGAGAGGCTGACACAGGGGGGACAAAGAGGCCACATGATGAGCCGAGGTCTGTCTGGGCCAGAATCCCTGCAGAGATAGAAATGAGAGGGAGGGAGAAGAGGCAACACAGGTGGCAAAGCAGAGAGGTGGGGACGACTGAGAGACCAGAGGGTCTGCTCTGGAGAAACCGTGAACAAGCCTCCGAGCTGCTGTCCTCCCTGTTAAGGCCCTAGGGGGCCTCCACCCTCCCCCTGCAGGCCCTAGTCCTGCAGATGCTCCAAAGAGCAGAGAAAGGAAAATGCACTGTGGTGGAGGGGAGGGTTGGGGGGGGCAGGGTGGAGGGGGAATGTCAACAGACAGCTGCTGCTCCAGGGGAAAGCATCTGGAGCCCCCCACCGCCCCCCGGCAACAGGGCTGCTGCCCAACTGAAGGCACGTGCTCTCCGCTGGACAGGGTACGGGAGCCTGAGGCCCAGCCCTGGAGATACCCAGCAACCTGCCCCGATGCCCAGTCTTTTTTTGAACCCAAAGTCCTTCTGGGAGAAGCCACTGTCTCCACGAGAAGCCCCTTCAGTGTGTCCTCCAGGGAGGGCTGGGCCCTGAGACTCACAGGCAGGATCATGCAGATGTCTGCAGAACCGGGGTACCATGCCTAAGGCAGCCCTAACCATCCCACCTCTTGGGTTTAGGGGACACCAGAACAAGATATACCAGGACAGAGACTCTTCCTCCCTGGACTCCCAAGTGTAACTGTGGCTGCTGTAAGAGGAAAGGGGAGCAACTGTATTTTGTGTGTTCCCCCCTCCCTGCTCCTGATCCCTGCCCTGGCGGCTGTAGGGGCAGGAGGTGGAAATGGTGGTGTCGATAACGCTGACCATTTGTAAGACAGCCTACTTGCCAGACAACTTCACAAGCACTCGCTCACAGGAATATCACCACCACATGTGATGTTGGGTACCTGCCATTTTACAGATCCGAAGCGGCAAGGCCCACAGTCAAGTGATTTGCCCACAACCCACAGCAAACAGTGGCATCGCAGGCAACGGCTCCTAACTCTGTGGGGGCCAAATGCCAACCGTGCCCTTCCACTCTTTCTGGATGCTCCCTGGCTGCTGTGGCAATGCAGGGGCACTCAGGGAAATGAAAATGCTGACCTTGACCCAAGTCCAAGGTGGGCTCTTTTGATGGGAGTGTTCCGACCTTGACCCAAGGGAAAAACCAGGATGAGAAAAACCTAAATAAAGTTAGCTAGGTCTGTCTAACTTCAGCATGCACGATGTCATTCTTGTTTGCCCAACTCTGCCCAATACTGCCTGGGCAGCCCCTTGGGAGGAGAGGGGAGGCCTGGCCCGTCAGCCAGCGCTGGACACCAGCGGCTCACACCTCTGCCCCCATCCCAGCCGAGGCACCCTGGTCTCCCTCCTCAGCCTCCGCCCCTCTCGACAGCTGCTGGGCACCCTGCTCTGCCCTGCAGAACACCAGAGCATTTATGCCACAGCAGGACAGTGTACCCAGCCAGTTGTAGGTGATCCTGTCCATTGGAGCTTCGGGAAGCCCACAGAACTACCAGCCCGGCCCCTGGCAGCCTTTCAGAGGGGGCTGCCCAGCTGCCAATCCTGCTTTTTCTCTGGTGTGGCTCAGAATCAGATCAGGGTATAGAACTGAACTGAAGACCAGTCCCACTCCAAATCAGACCCCCACCCACAACATTCTCCCAAGGGAAGATGTTTTAATTTCACCAAATGCTTCTTTTCAGAGGTAATAACTTCCCATCCCAATGGTCACTGACACTGTCACCAGAGCTTTGAAATCAGACTGCTCTCCAGACAGCTCAGATCTGCCTGCATGTAGATGGAGCACAGAAAGGTAATGTTGCCCCTTCCAAGGTGTAACTTTGGAAGGAATGGCACTAGTACCTTTCTAGGAGTCAAGTTAATGAACTTTATTGACGGCCGAGAACTATCACTGAGGGTACTAGAATGACACAGTCCCCCTCCAGGAGCTTACCGTCTAACCCCGTCCACAGGTTTCCTCCCAGCCTCCCAGCCTCCCTACCTCCCAGCCTCCCAGCCTATACACTCTATCTTCAGTAGAGTCCCAGCCATGCTGACTCCTGCAGTATCTCTCTGATCTGGCCTTTTCTTCCAATGGCTCGCTCCACTCCAGAACCTTCACTGCCACTTCCCTGGTGGCTGCAGCAGCTTGCCTCACATTGCAACAGCTGCCCTCACCTTCAACCCCCTCCTGTCTGTCTGTCCCAGACAGACTGACTACTGCCTGAGTTATCTAATTGGCATTCTGATTACTTCCCTCTCAAACTCAAACGCATTCACGGTGCCCTAGTATCCCATCCATTTTTTTAAAAATAGAAACTTTTTATTGTGGCACAGAAATATCTCTAGGTCTAGGCCTTTTCTTCCCTTCCAGTATTTTCTTCCATGCTTTCAGCTAAGATAGTCGATTCCTGTCTCCTGTCAAGCATGCACTGATCTCCACGCCTCTGTATATTCTGTTCCCACCACTTAGAATGCCTCTGCCAATGCACAGCCAAAGTTGAGAAAGTCGTCCTGGTCCAACTACCACCCCAGCCTATGGACTGGCTGTCTTCATCTTTCCCCAGACTCAGCGAGCACCTGTTGCCTGTCGTCAGCACTGCTTCGGCACATGGCACTTGCTGTTTTATGCTCTCCTTAATGAAGCTCTCAGGGCTGAAAAGCCTCTGTGCTACCCCATGACTTGCAAGAGCTGAGGTGGGACAGCGAGCAAGGGCTAGCTGACAGACTGATGTCTGAAAGAGCCCAGCTCTAATCAGCAGGCCCTGGAATTGTGCTGGGGGGTGCGTGTGGGGGAACATCAACAACGATGATTCACGCTGATAGTACGTGCCCTTGATGGTGATGTGATGCGATCAAAGTAGCATCTCACCCCTGTGATTTTCCTCCCCCAAATCGATAAGCTCAGTCGAGTCACGAGAAAAACATCAGACAGGGGTATCCTGCAATCGACGTGAGCCTCCTACCCCAAACTGTCAAGGTCATCAAAAACCAGGCAGGTCTGAGAAGCTGTCAGAGCCAAGAGGAGCCTAAGGAGACAGAACAACTCTGCAGGGCGTGGCGCTCCTGGAACAGAAGAGGGACATTAGGTAAAAACCAAAGAAATCTGCATGAAGTATGGACTGTAGTTAATAATAACGTATCAGTGTTGATTCCTCGATTGTGACAAATGTACCACACTAACATAAGATGTTAAAACTTGGGGAAACTGTGTGCAGGGGGGATTATATTGGATCTCTCTGTACTATCTGCTTGATTTTTTGGTAAATCTGTCATTGTTCAGCAACTCTAACCCGGACTCTGTTCAAAAAATAAAATAAAATCTGTTAAAAAAAAAAAAAATAACGCAAGGGGCACCTGGGTTGAGCGTCTGCTTTCGGCTCAGGTCATGACCCCAGGGCCCTGGGATCGAGTCCCCATCATGAACCTGCTTCTCTCTCTGCCTGTGTCTCTGCCTCTCTCTGTGTCTCTCATGAATAAAAAAAAAATATTTAAAAAATAATAATACAAAATTTTAAGTTCAGTGAAAAACAAAACAGCCTCCAACCCCCTCCCATCACTCCCACATCTGTTCACCTTCCCAGCAAAGCAGTGTGGAGCCCTGTGCCCTGTTCATGGTGTCTGATGCTCCTGTAATAGCAGTCAGGCTTTTATGGTTCAGAATCACAGAGCCAAAATCCAGCAAAGGCTTTTACAGCTGCGTTTAAAACAAGTGCTTTGGGTCCAACCAGAGGTCACTGATGGATCTGTGGCCTCCAGAGGAAAATGCAACCTGTTCCCTTGATTTGCATTTTAAGTGCCCCTCAAATTAACATTAAATATCAATTATTCTGTTTAATAACCCAACTTGAAATGTTTGGCCCCCTTACAAAGTTCCAAAGAGCAGCTGATGAACACAGAGTATTCAAAGCCTGGGATGGAAGAGAGAGCAGAGGACAGTGACGCTGTAGGAGGCCCAAGGGGCTGACAGTGGCTGTGACACTTTACTGAATTCCCTGTACTGCCTCAAGGCAGCTGGATAGCCTACCAGCATGGCAGGGCCCTGGGCCCAGACCATCATTATACTAATCCCTCCCAGGGTGGTTCCTATTGGGTCCCTCTCATTGCACTGCGGGGGCCCTCAGGCCTGGCGGGCCTCCCCCACATGGCTCCATCTCTGGGTCTGCCCCTGACATCCTTCACTCATGGAGGATGGTGCACCAACAGGTCCCCAAGCCTCGAAGCTGTTTCTCTAGAGCCCAGACCCAATCCAGGACAAAGCTCCTTTATTATGTAGAGACAAATTATTTTAACCCAGAGGCACCTTATCTCTAACATGGAGTTCCTTCTGGGGCAGAGAACATGGTCAAAGGAAGAAAAGAACTAACCAGAAGAGGAAATAAGGCCTAATATTCCTTAGAAAGGGATACATAGAGTTCACAAATCACAAACACAGGCCTGGTTTCTAAGAATTTCTCTGGAAAGATCCACCAGTGGGAGCACAGTGCCCTGCTGTTCCCTGCGCCCCCTCCCCACACCCCATCACTGCCAGTCATGAGTCTTCAGAGTACCATGCCAGCCCTTACCCCATGGGCTGCTCCAGACAGCCCTCAGAGGCAGGTGCATAGAGCAGATACTGTGTGGCCAGCCTAGCACAGGCCAATGAGGTTGCTCAGAGTGAGTCAGACAGCAGGACTCCTGCCTGCTGAGTGCAAGCACAGGGGCCTGGGCCCTTCCCTCAGGGGAACTTCATCCAGTTCCCGGGAATCTGGAGAGTGGGCAGCACTGCACAGAAGTCCCAAGCCAGAGCCCCAGCAGGCTGCGCAGACGTGAGTGAGTCAGGCCAGCAGTGGGATCACCTCCTCCACATGCCTCCCGACAAAGGCCCATTCAAGAGAGGCCAGACAAGCCGTCGCAGAGGCTGAAACAGAAACTCAGAGCGGCTGCCAGGGCCAGAGGCCTGGGGCCAGGCCCACGTCACCCTGCCCATAGTCAGACCACAGTACCAGGCTGCTTGGCCAGTCCCCTTGTGCTTCTCCACTCCCCCAGCCCAGCTCCTGGAGAGCACAGCCCTGGCCTGAGTGTTTGAGCCTCCAGAGTACTCTGCATATATTCACATTGTCTGGCTTCAGAGTGGCAGTGGCATGGGGAGAGACCCCAATCCGTGGGCCTGCATACCTGGAAACTGCTCCTATCTCCAGAGGGTGAAGGTGGGCACATAACGCACTGCTGGAGGTTTTACCCAACCTTGTTTGCCTCCATTTCAAGAAACACACTGTCCCTTCCCTCCTGCCACATGCCCTCCTTCCCCTGTTCCCACTGAGCCAAGGCCCCCACCTCTTCCCACATTCTGTACTGCCATCACTAGCGTGTCTCCCCATCAGACGATGAACCCCTTGGGGACAGAGGCACATGCTAGGCATCTCTGAAGCTCTAGCACTTAGCACCGTAGCTGCTCAATAAATGTCACTGACTCAGTGAATGGATGGTCGGTATCATTATCCCTTGTAGTTATAATTCAATCCAGCTCAGAACAACCTGAGCATCTGTGTAGAATTTTATGCATTTTATTAAATGCAAGGAATTAAAAACCTCTCTCGAGCCCCTCTCTTCCACTGCCTCATTTCTGCTCTCTGGGGATTTGTCAAGTCCCACCCACCAAAACACTAGGAGGAAACAGCTTCCCTCCACCGACTTTAGACCCAGACCTTTAGAAGCCTCCAGAGCTCAGATGGGGGTCAAATCCTTGTTTTCTGGATTCTACCAAAGAAACTGAGCACACTGAGAGGATGCATGGGCATAAAGGAAGGTTCACCTTAAGACTGTGTGGTGTGTACCTGGGTATGGGCAATGGGCAGGGAGACAGCTCTGAGGGACCAGTGGGTTTTCAATACCTCCTAGTGGGTGAGGACTTTTTCCCATATGTTCAGTTCCCACATACTCACTGAACTTTCTCCATGTGTCCAGTGCCATGCCAGGCACTGGGTAGGGGACAGGGCTTGCCTTTGGAGAGGTCAGGAAAGGGCACCTGAGTGACTCAGTGGTTGAGCGTCTGCCTTTGGCTCCAGTCGTTATCCCGGGGTCCTGGGATCGAATCCTGCATCAGGTTCCCCACAGGGTGTCTGCCTATGTTTCTGCCTCTCTCTGTGTGTCTCTCATGAATAAATAAACAAAATCTTTTAAAAAAATAAATAAAGTTTGAAGAGGTCAGGAAGGTGGAGGGGAGAAGGCACGTACAGACATAGCTAAAATGCACACACGGTAGGCCATGTACTCAGCAGACCAGGGAAGAGGAGAGTATTTCTGTGTACTGGGAACTAGGGAAAACTACTTGAAAGAATGAGCACTCGAGAGGAGCCTCAAAGGCTGACAGAACAGTAGTTACTCCCTTCTCATAATAATACCATCACTACCATCGTTATCATCACAGCCGCCAGTATCTACTGTTGGCCCTGCGCCAGGCACCCAGCACAGCACCTTACAGAGCTCATCCCCAGTGTCCTTGTGCTCATTTGACAGATAAAGAAACCAAGGCTTAGAAAGTTAAGAAAACTAGGAAGCTCCAGAACCCAGATAAGCACCCAAGCCTGTGTGTCTCCCAAGGCCACAAGTCCCCGCTCAGCTGGGCCGGGGTGAGGGCTCTTTCCAGGCAGGGCCTGAGCACAGGCAGACAGGGTTGGCCATCTGGGGACAGTGCTGAGAGCGCAGCCACAGCCTGGTTATGAGAGCCTGAGCACCAGAGCCCGGCCCCTGTCCTTAGTAATGGACAAGGGAGAGTCACCGGAGGTGTGATGTAGCAGGACCCCATCCTCGGGATCACCAGTAAAGTGAATCAGGGCTGACAGAGCAAGGGAAGAGGCCCGTCACAATGGTCTGGGTGCCAGACTGCAGCTGGGCGAGGTGAGAGGGTGCGTGGGGACCTGCGAGCAGGTGCCCACGGGGGAGGGCTGTAAGGTTAGGTATGTGTCAGAAAGGGAAAGTGCGTGCACGTGTGAGCCCACGTGTGTGTGAGTGCCAGGCCCTTCCTGCTGAGGAAGGCTGCAGGGCCGTCCTGGTGGGAGGCAGGGCCAGGGCAAAGCAACCAATAGAGCTGAGCAGGAGGGCTCAGTGAATGCGGGACCACCATTTCACAGCTCTGCTGGATTTAAGACCTTGGCCTCTGATCTGAGGCCTTCTGAGGCCTGGCTTTGCCCTCCAGCTGTGTGGGAGTCACTGTCATTCCAACTCCCTCATTCCTGACCCCTCTGGCCCAAGTCAGATATTCTGAATGGGAACGGCCACATTCCCATGGCCGAGCCTGGTCCCCAGGGCCCTGGGCCCTCTTCCTGGACTTCATGCTCCCATCACCCCACCCCACCCACCCCTAATGTGCTCTTGTGTGGGCTCCGGGCTGACTTCATACTTCCCCCAGTCATGGTCTTTCCTCCTCCCTCCTATTCCAGGGCGGAGAAGAGGCTGCCAAGTTGGTTCCAGGCTTTCGTACGGGCCAGAGATATTCTGCTTCTCATCAGGGACAGAGGGCCCCGCTCGGCTCCTCAGGCCACAGTGACCAGCTGGCCGAGGGCTCTCCCTTGGAAACTTCACACACCCACAACTGGTGGCCCTGGATCTCATCCTCTCCAGGGGCCACCTCTGTCAACACTCTTCCCAGCCTGTTTCCATCCTGACCGAACAGAAGAGGTGGACCAAGGTCTAGGAGGGGCCAGCTCCTCAGCCCAAGAGGAGAAAACCCGGGCTCAGCTTCTGGAGCCCTTCCTGTGCAACCGGCTAAAAGGAGAGGCTTTCTCCGAAGGAACCAGAAACCAGCGCCTTCCCTGCTCAGCTCAGCTGCAACCCTGTATTATGAAATAATGAGTACAATTTGGCACCTGGAGAGAAAAGGGCTCTTTCAAGATTGTATAATCTACAAAAAATTAGAGGAAGAAATGCCTTAGAAATCATGGACTCCAAACCCCCTATTGACAGATGTGGAAACAGAGGTCTAAAATTGTGTAGGCTCTCACCTGCTTGAAATCAATCTAAACCATTTCTGACTTCCCTCAAAAAGCCCAGTTTGCATCCAAAAGGATATCCGTGGAATGAATGTGCTTGCCCTTGGGGAAGAGCCAGGACCAGAACCTGGGTCTGTGCCTCGGGGCTCATAGCCTGGCCGCTACAGGCTCTCTGCCTCGAGGGACTGTGCCTGTCAGGACTGCTTTGCTTCCTCCAGGGCGCTCAGGCAGAGGCAGGTGGGTGATTTGTTAGACAGTGAGTCCTAGGGGCTGCCTGGCACAGCCTGCCCTCCAGATGGCAGCCAGCTAAGTCCAACAGGGCTCAGGGGCAAGGGAGCGTGTGCTCTGATTTATGGTGGATCAGGTGGGCTGGCTCAACTCCTCCTTCTACCCCCTCTCCTTGCCACACCCTCCGAGTAAATATAATGGCGCAGGTTCTTTGCTCACTAGGGTACCCACTGTGGACACCCACCCATTTGGAAGGGACATCTCAGTCCCCAGAGGGTTGCTGGCAAGAGAAAAGAAGACAAGAGATGTGGGATGGGAGTGTGCGTCACAAATCTCAGCCGAGAAGTCAGAAGGCCTGGGCCAACGCTGGGTGCGTGACTTCTGAGCCTGTTGCCTCATCTACACGATGTCCTGATTGGATGTTCCCTCAAGGGCCCTCTGGCTCTGAGAAATCTAGGATTCTCTTCTCCCTCGCTCTAGGATCCCCAGCGATGAACACATAGCGGGTACTTAAGACAACTCACTGCATGACTGAGTGAAATGACTCCTCAGTCCAAAGAGCACACGGAGGCCAGGAGGGCGACTCTTTCCTCTGCTGTCTGCCACCTGAACACCATAAAAGCCATGAAGCTCGGAAAAGCCCTGGCAATGCAGGACCCCTCTGCAAACCAGCTTCCTCTCCTAGATGCACAGACATGGCTGGAGCAGCCACAAGAAGCAGGAAAATGTGCTTAAGGAGAGAGGGGTGGTCTGGACCCCCAACAGGAACAGATCGCATGGCTTGTACCATCTTACTGCCTAGCTCCTCTCCTTGCTGCTCTTTCCGGCTTCTCCTCCTGGCCCTGCCTCTACTTTGCGTGCTCTCCCTGCCCTCCCCCAGCCCCTTTGTTCTCTTGCTCAGCCACGACCTGTCCTCCCTCCTTTGTGGAGGCTCTGAGCCTTCTGCTGGTCCCGGAGCCACTGGGTCCTGTTAGCCAGGAAAGCTTAGGGGCCGAGATGAGACACCAGCCGGGGACCAGGAGCCTCAGGCTTTCTCAGGGGCAGGGCAGGGAGAAAGCAGCAGTGGAGGGACTGAATTTCTGGTTGGTGCTCAGCCTCTTGAGTCTAATACCCAGGAGAGGGGCTCCTCTTGGAGGGAATCTGAAAGTGCATTTCTTTCTACCTTCTTCCAACAGGGTTCCTGGGGAGATGTTTTCCTTCTGGCCTTCCTGAGCCATCCCTACACACACTCCCCGGCACAGAGCTAGATGGGGCAAAGAACTACCCTCTCTCTTCCAGCCTGAGACCTATCTAGAAGTTCTGTGTGTGTGTGTGTGTGTGTGTGTTGATGCGTGTGAGAGCATCCGCACAGGGACAGTGGGGCAGTATACGTGGCATTGAGGGTGCTATGTTCCGTTGTGGTCTATGTACGGTGAATTTGGTATGCATGCAGTGTATCTGGTCTGATATACATGTATGTGTAGTGTGTTTTATGGAGTGTGTGGAGCAACAGAATGCATGGTGTGTGTGAGAGTGTGTGTAATGTGGTATGCACGTATATGTGTTTGGGGTGCTGGGGCACGTTTGTGATGTGTCGTGGGGAAGACTGGAGTGGGTGAGTGGCCACCTCTGTCCCAGGAGCCAGCTATCAGGGTAGCCCAGCCAGAGAAGCCAGGGATCACTAGTATCCAGGCAACCGTGTTGGGGGGAGGGGCAGAGATATGGAGGTGAGGAATGGGCAGGAAAAGGAAGGGAGGCTGAGAATTGAAGAGGAGTTTCCATGGCAACTACCAGGGAGGTCACGTGCAAAAGGCTAAGTTGCGGAAACAGATACACACATCCATACCTCCACAAGATGCGGGCACTGGGCCCCCAGGGTGGGGGTCCCTTCACAGGGACATGGGCTGCCCACTGATCCATCTCCAAACCTGGAAATCCGGGCCCAGCCAGAGGGGACCACACCAAGGAAACAAAGGAAGTGGAGACGGAGGCCACGTTCATGGGCAGAAGGCTCAGCAGCCAGGCCCCCATGTCTGGGGGTTGGCAGCAGGGGCCTGCCCGGGCCCATTTCTCCAGCGCAGCTGCTCCCACTCTCGGGTGCTTTCTCTACCAGCCACCACTTGTAAGAGCCAGAGGCGAGCGCCAGAGCCAGGGCTGCTCTTCCAACTGTCCACGGAAGCCCAGCAAGACACAATGGGGGAGGCCCTGCCAGGGCCAGCCCTGCTGGGGAAGAGGGCTGGGCGTGAGAGAGGGGGTGGGGGGAGATTAGGGAGGCCCCTGGAAGAAAACAGGGCTGGATAAACAAGGAGGGAGGAAACCCAGGCAGACGTTCTCAGGAGTGCCATACTCTGGAGCCCCAGGCCTTCTTTACCTGCCCGCCCCCCCCCCCCCCGCCCCTTGCCCCCCGCCCATGCCCCCAGCACCGAGCCAGCCGTCCCATTTTGCATTGCTGGTGCGTCTACACTCGCTCGCGTCCAGCCACCTGCCCGTCTTCACACGCCCGGGCTGCACTCAAGTGTCCACAGCCTCCCAGTAACAAAGGGGAAGCTCCCGCCGGACCCCGGAGGGAGCTGCCCCGTCGCCTTCTCCAGGACGCCGTAGCCCCGCTGCAGGCAGCGGCCAGGGCTCCGCGGGGCCCCAGCTCGCCGCCCCCCCCCGCCCCGGGCCTCCCCGCAGAGGCCGCGCTCCGCTGCCGACGCCCCCCGCCGCGGCCCCGCGCATCCCCGCGCATCCCCGCGCATCCCCGCGCCCCGCGAGGGCCGCTCACACCCACCGACCCGCAACTCCCGGCCGCCATCGGCCCCCGCCCGGGGCCCCCCGCCCTCCGAGGAGGAGAGGACGAGGACGCGGAGCCCAACTTTGCCTCCCGCGCCGCCCGCCGCCCGCCGCCCGCCGCTCACCCTCACCTGCACAGCGCGGGGCGTCGGAGACGATCCCGGAGGACGCGCGGTGCGGGCAGCCGGGCGCGGCGCGGCGGGGGCGGGGCGGGGCGGTGGGCGAGGCTCTCGCGTGCTTCCCGCCTCGCTCCTGCGCAGGGCTGGGGCGGGAGGGGGCGGGGCCCGGCCGGGCGGGGGGGCGGGGATCGGGGCGCGCGGCGGCCCCTGCGGCCGCGGGTCGGGGTGGCGGAGGGCGCCCCCGAGGGGCGGGCCGCGGCGCGCAACAGGAGGCTGCGGCGGGGCGGGAGGGGGCGGGGGGGGCGCCCAGCACCTGCCGCCCGCCCGGGGGTTTCCTCGGCGGAGGGCGGGGAGGCAGCGCGACGCACGCCGCGGCAGAGCCGGTGTCTCTCTCGGAAATAGTAGACTGGGGGGGACGGGGAGACAGCCCAGCACCAGACACCGCAACCCACGTTAATTGGGAGCCTTGGCAATTAAGGGGAATGTGTACCCGCAGCATGAATGGCTGTGTCGTGGGCGCCTGAGCGCCGCTCCCGCTGGAGTTGTCATTTCCAGCTCGAGCTGGGCGGGGGGCGCGGGCGGGGCGCCACCGAGGGACAGGTGTGCCGCCCAGGACCACCGCCCTCCCTTCCGGGGGCCCCTCATCCCGGCCCTGCCGGTCACCATCCCGCCCCTCAGGATCCAAATTTAAGGCGACAGCTGACTTTCAAGATGCAAATCCTGGCTCCCGCACGTCTCCCTGGGATGTAACCGTGAGCCAGGGGCTCAAGGAAGCTCTGGAGCCCCTTTGCCCGCAGGTGATGGTGGCGGTGGGAAGGCTCCCCTCCTGGGAAGCTGAGCCCGGGAGCTCAGAGCAAGTGATCAACAAGCCGGCAGGAGCTGGCAGGGCTTATAGGAAGGGGCCCAGGCCACAGAACCCCAGCAAAGCCAGGAAGGCAGACTGCTGGCCACCAGGCTGCCCAGCCCCAGCCACGATGGAGACAGGATGAGGGGTGTTTCCTGAGAGGCGCTGTGATTGTCCACACCTAGGCAGGGCCATGGGGACTTCATTACAGACCCCAAGCCCTGGGATGACAGGTACGGAAGGCCAGGAAGAGACCCAGCCCTAGCTCTAACACCCCCAACCCTCAGCCTCAGTATTTTCAGCTGCGAGAGGAAGACCAGATAATTCTAAGGCCGTTTCTCACTCTAGCCCTGGATGATTTTAATTATTTTAGCGAAAGATCAGGTCTCAAAACCCCAAGGCAGGAAGTACTCTAGAATTCAAAAAGGCCTTGCGCAGATTTGGAAGCGGTACGTGGCTACTGAGAGCAAGTGGGCAGCCTCCCCCGACATGCACACACACAAGGGAGACCAATGGGGTGACGGTTCTGATCGGTGGAGTGCAGGACCTTGGACAAAATGGACATGGTTCCAAGAGTCCCCAGGTTCTATGGGTGCCTCTGAAAGCTAAAGCTCTGAGCCTGGCTCCAATCTTGCCAGTCTGTGTGACTTGACACAGATCGAGTAACCTTTCTGTCCCTGTCTTTTTCTCCACAAGTGAAGACTTGGTGACAGTTGTCCCCCCTCTTCATTTGCTCTAGGGGGTGAGAGATGAAACCACACGCCTTGGTGGGCCCATGTTCTTGGGCAAGCAGATTTAATCGCTCCCGGATGCCCTTGCATATTGCCTTCCAGACATTTCTCTGTGCTGCTTTTTGGAGTTCCTCCTGTTGGGGACACACCAAACCCAAGCTGGGAAAGCCTGTTTGGGGAAAAAGGAATTCCAAAGCCAAGTCACCTGGAGTAGCAGCCCTTTCCTAGAATTCCAAGGTGTTTGACTGAATTACTTCCTAGGGATACCTGCTGGCTGCTGACCAGCATAGAGGCTGCAGCGACAGGATCTATAGTCATGAGAGGAAGGGTCACGCTTGCCTCTCAAATTGTGCTCCATCATCATTCCTCCAGGACCACTGATGAAGGTTGGGGTGGTACCGCTATGTAGTCCACACAAGCATGTTCCGGAAGAGTAGCATCTCCCTTCCAGGGGGAGAAGAAGCCCATCTAGCCCCTGTGAAATGTGAGTGTGGGTAAGAAAGGGTCCCCAGCTCCTCCACTCTTTCAGTACATTTACTGATGACAGGAGCCACTCTGCACTGAGCCCTCGGCCAAGCTCCAGGCCACAACAGTGCAAGGAAAGTTGTAGTCTCTTATGGCTAATGAACAAGATGGGTACTTGTCAACTGGTCCTGCAAATCAGTGTGTCACGAAAACCTGGTTCCGAGCCCTGAGGATGCAGCATTTGAAAAGCGAGCCAAAAGGTCAGGAGGTGTTAAAGAGATGTGGTGAAGGAGCCAGGAATCGGTGTGACAGGCAGGACTGGAAAATGATTCTGACATAGGAATAGAAATGACATGTGCAAAGGCCCTGAGGCAGAAGGAGCATGGCACGGAAGGAGCCACTGTGGCCCTCGAGCAGGGGAGACAGGCTGGAGTAGGAAACACATGCTAGACCAGGCAGGCCTGGTAGTTCCTGGGTAAATCCCTCTTTTTTCCTCGGGGATAATGGGAAGCCACTGAAAGGCATTAGGAAAACTGTTGCAAGCAAGAACTGGGGAGTGGGTGGCTACGATGTAGGGGGACCCCACAGTGTGGGGTCAGGGGCTGTGGGGAGGGTGGTGCTAAGGTGAGGCTGAAAAGTGGGCCTGGCCCCTAAGTGAATAGAATCCTGCCTCTCTAAAGGCCCTGGGAGCAAAGAGAGAGAGAGCTGGGGCCGGTGTGCACAGCCATGGTGGAAGTAGGACAAGAAAGAACAGAAACCATTTCTAAAACGCTCCCCATGCGTCCAGAATTGGAGCCACGAAAAGACCTGGGGCTCAGAAGGACAGCCTGACTGTTGGGAGCACAAGGGACGGCTCCATGCTTTAAAGCTTGTGCTCAGTAACTCACAACTGTGCTACTAAATACTAAAACCCCGTGTGGACTGCTCTTGCCTCGTCCCCAGGGACTGTGACAAAAATAGCCGTTCAGCCTGTCAGAGCCTGGGTCCCAGAGCAGCAGACCAACCCGAAGTGGAGGACCAGCAGGAAAGAGTAGAGGGGCAAGACCAGGAGTCTTGGGGAGAGACCCCTGCCTCTCCTAGCAGGTAACCCTCCAAGGTGGCTTTGGGGGTACCATTTCATCCTGGGGTGCGGACTGAAGAATCAGAGCACTCCTGCCCACCAACTACTACTTTCAGTCCATTCACAGCCACTGTGCTTTGTACAGGTTCGAACGTACCTTCTCCCCCCAGCCGAATGCTGAGCCCCCAAACCCTAGGACAGAACCGTTTCCTACTCCTTGGCTGAAAGAGATTGCGCACCTGCAAACTGCTCCTGGAACCTGGGTCCTTCCGCCCTCCCTGACCTGTCTTTCTCGAACCTGTCCAGCTTCTCCCTCAAGCAGCTTGTGTGAGGCCCTTTGTCACTTTACACAGCTCCTGGACAATCCAACCTGCAACCATGGCTTCACCATCCATGTAGGGCCGATGGCCCCACACTCGCCAGCCTGGTCCTCATCCCCAGAGACCCAGAGGAGTAATGCCCAGGCACCCCGTGAAGCTCATGCTGAATCCATCATCTGACTCCCCCCACACCCAAAGGTGCTCCCTCTCCGGGGTCTTTCTTTAATTCATAAATGGCACTGTCCCCACCCCGTCACTCACCTGGGAAAGCATGTACTATCCTCACTCCTCTCCCCTGACCACTTCTGTTCTAGATCAGGTCTCTCTGCTGCCAGCCTCCTGCCGGAGACTCGGCCTCAGTCTCCCCACCCCCAGGCTATCAACTCCGGTATTTTCTGCAACTCAGATGTGACTCAAACCTTCACAGGCTCCATGTTTTCTACACACTATAGTCTGACTTCTTAATATAATAGTTTTTACAACCCAAGACCCACCCACCTTTTGTGCTTCATCTCCTGACCCCACACTTTGCTCTGCCTTCCCCATTCCATCCCCACGCCTGTCACTCCAACCCTTGCAAATGCTGCCCCCCGGCCCAAGAGGGCCACTCACAATCATCCAAATATGCTGCTGGTTTGCATGCCGCCCATCTTTGCTCATAGAGTTTCTCTGCTTAAAACATCCCCTCTTGGGACACCTGGGTGGCTCAGTCATTCGAATATCTATCTGCCTTCGGCTCAGGTCATGATCCCAGGGCCCTGGGATCGAGCCCCACATCACCCTTCTCCCTCCCCCACTACCCTTGCTTGTATGTGCTCTCTCCTCTCTCTCTCTTCTGTCAAATAAAATCTTTTTTAAAAAAGACTTAGAAAAAATAAAACATCCCCTTTCCCTTCTCCCCTTGTGAGAATCTTACCTACTCTGCAAAGCTAAATTCAAATATCACCTTATAGAAATTAAGGCTGTCTTTCTTGTCCACGCTGTCGCGAATGGTCTTGTGCCTCTCCATCTATAACGGTGCATATCATAGTCTGGATTTTACTGTGTGTAATTGGGCTGCCCTAATGGAATAGGAAGTTCTTGGAGGCAGCCTGGCCTCTCACTCCGTATGCAGACCCCAGTGTCTTGCCTGGTGACCCATCTATAACTCGGGTTATAAATGGGAATTGTAATTCAAGGGAATCGTAGCTCACAAGACCCTGCATGATCGTGTCCCGGCCAGCCTCTCCAGCTTCGTTGTGAACACCTTCTTCCTCGCTCTCTCATCAATCTCTCAGCTTAGCCAAAGACTTCAGAACTGGCTCCCCACCACCCAGTACCCTGGGGCCCCCACCACAGGTGCGCAATGCCTTTGCTTTGTGCTCTCTTCCCAAGGTGAGCGGATGAAGTCGCGGTGCTGTTGAGGTCACAGACAGAGGTGAGATGCGTGGTGAACCTCACAGAGATGCGTGGTGAACCTCACAGGGCTCCGGGGCCAGACCACCTGCCGAGGAAGAGCAGGAGACCCTGACAACTGACACTGGGGGGTTGAAAAGCAGGACTTCTCTGTAGGGAGCTGTGGGGACTCCATGGGATGACAGACACCACTGTTTCCCTAGTCAGGTGGGTTTTCTTTTTTCCTTTCTGCCACTTTTTGCTAACTGAGCTCAGTTTAAAGCACTCATTCCCCAGACTTACCAGGGGGTGTCCACGTGACCCAGTTCTGGCCAAGAAGATGGCAACAGAATTCTATTGAGTAAGAATGCTAAGGCATGTGACTCTTGCCTTTTGTATTTTTCTTCTCCCTCTTCCTCCTCCCCTTCCTCCCCTTCCTTTCCCGCCGCTTCTCCTTCCTACTTCTCCTCCCCTTCCTCCTCATCCTGTTTTTGTCAGGAACACGAATGCGATGCCTGGAGACGAGGCAGCCATCTTGCATTCCAGAGTTTCCTGTTGCCTGAGAAAATTCAGCTGGTTTTCCGTTCCATGCAGCCAACACAGTCCTAAATGGCACAAATAGATTGGAACAGCTAGGGGGGACAGCCTTGCATGACGAGAAAGCAGGATTTCAGCACGAGGAAGCTGCCTCCCCGAGAAGACCTCTGCCTGCCTGCTTACGGCCCGCTAGCACACACCTGACGCATGTCAGCTCGTTGAAACAGAAACACCAATGCCCCGCTTCCTGGAGCAGGTCCCCCAGAGTCCCTTTCCCTAGCTACCTTTAGATCACGATCTTGATTTGGAGAAGGGAAGAAAGCCAAGGCAGGCAGAGTGGGGGAAGTCTGAAATAAAATTTCACCCTGTCTTCCCACAGGAAAACTATAACATATGTCAGGAAACGAGGCATGCCAAAGCATGCATGAGATTTGTCTCTAAGTGAAAAATCCACCCCAGTCCCATTAGTCTGGAGAACGAATCCTGCCCGATTGACTTAAACGTGTCTTGTAAGTGTGAAGTGTCACCTCAAGGCGCCAATCTCTAATTATGAGCACGCCTCTTCCAGAGCTGCTGGTTATCCAAACCGAGCACATGACCACTCCTCCCCCCAGCCTCTCCATTCTGCAAACATGCACCCATTGGTCTCCTCCCAGTGAATGCAAATGGGAGAAAACGAGCAACGTTGCCCTTTGGAGACAATGACGTTGGAAATTCAATACATAATGGCTCCCTAGACAAGACCAGAATAGCTTTGTGTTTCTGCCTTCCCCATGCACAGAGAAGCTGACAGCCTGTTAGCATAAGCAGGCGTCTGAACTCCCCACCCCTCCCCGAGTGCCTGGAGCCAACGTTTGCAGGGAGAGGCACCTGTTCATCATCATATACTTTCTTCCAACCTAATGGATCCCGGCTCAGAACAGAGGCTGTAGCTGAGTTTTTGAGCCAGGAAGAACCATGGGGACCCAGCGGGCACCTCTGTTTGGTCTTTTAGGCCCATGCTGCAACCAGACAATAACCCAGTAGCCCAGCCACTCTTCCAGGCAGGAAAGACTTGAACCCACTTTTCCTCTTTTGCATCTCCCACTCCCACTCCTTCCCCCAAAGCCCAGGCTGGAGTTTAGGGAAGCAATAAAAATGAACTTTATAGGGAAGTCTTAGGGGAAGCCTCCGGACTGAATGCCACGAGGGGAAGCAACTTTCCTGCAGCGCAAACTCAGTGCCTGTAGATAAAGCTGTGTTTCTCCCAAGAAGCCGACAGCAGCAGCCAGAGGCCTGGCATCCTGGGGCTGTGCCTGGACTGTTTGGGGAAGGGAGCTCATTCCTGATGACCATGGGCTTCCAAGAGGGATGTTGGGCAGGTCAGCAGACCACTTATGGTCATGAGGACACTGCCTCTCTAGTCTGCTTATAATGGGCTCTTGGGTTCATTAACATCTCCATTTCTCTCAACCTTCCTACCATTCCATTCTCTTTGATGATGTTGTTTGTGTAATTGCCTCTCAAATCAAAGGCATGTTTGATGTCCACCATTTAAAGCATTATGTCTATTGATTCTCGTTTTTCAGGCCTTGTCTGGAACCTTAGATGTGGCCGGTGGGAGGTGATGAGCATAAAACACTCACCATTCTGGCCATTCACTCTAACATTAAACATGTATCTAGCATTTGAGCACAACTCCTTTCAGGACATTGTTTAAAAGAGAGTCCACAACTATCTTCCTGAGTTTAACTCAGAACCTTCGGCTTCTGACTCACCAGGAGGGTTGCAATGATTTGACCCAGGGAATCGCCTAAGTTGGTTGCTCTTGGATGGTGAATCAAATGAAGGCAGGAAGGATGTCTAGTTTATGCTTTTTGTTTGGGGGTGTTTTTAAGGGTTTTTTTTTTATGATAGTCACACACACACACACAGAGAGAGAGAGAGAGAGAGAGAGAGAGAGTCAGAGACACAGGCAGAGGGAGAAGCAGGCTTTATGCACCGGGAGCTCAACGTGGGATTCGATCCCGGGTCTCCAGGATCGTGCCCTGGGCCAAAGGCAGGCACCAAACCGCTGCACCACCCAGGGATCCCAAGGTTTTTTTTTTTTTTTTTTCTTATTTGATGCTTTTAACACCTGCTCCCCAACACTTGCCAATATAATTGGTGGGTAATCAGTATTTACTAATGCAAAAGATTGGAATGATATTGATGGATAAAACCAACGTGCATCAAGAAAATTCCCCACATATCAGCGCTGTGAGGCTGTCTGACGCTGACTGTGCCTTGTCTGACAGGCGAGAGAAAGGGAGAGATGGAAAGAAGGCTTCCGGGGACATGATCCACAGCAGATTCATCCGGAGACTGCTCTCGAATTATAGCAGGTTGTGTTTTGAAAGATGGCCTCGGCAGTGTCTCCCATCCCATGGGCTCTTCTGCCGGGAAACTTTGCTGCTCCTACCACTTGGAGGTGGCACTGATCCCTCCTCACCACAGTCTGGACTTAGTTTGAGCAACAGAAAGAGCCAGAACTATCACCCTATAACTTTTTAGATGGGGCCTTAAAAGAGCTGCAGCTTCTGCCTTCAATGTTTGGAACACCACCTCTTGGAAGCCAGCCACCTTAGAAGTCAGATTATCCTGCTGGAAGGAAAAAGAGAGAGAGAGAGAGAACGTGGAGAAAGGCCTGAAGCCACCTGGGACATTCCCATCCAAGCCAAGCTCCTACTCCTCAGATCTTGAGTAAATAAAGTGCTTGTTGTTTTTTAAAACATTAGGTTTGGGAGCATTTTATTTTGCAGCTGTAGATGACTCAAGCAAGGTGATTGGGCCCCACCTCAAACCCATGTATCTGATTCTCCAGGAACAGAACCTGGGCATCAGCTTTTTAGCAGAACCTGCCTGGCACAGGGAAATAGCTGAGCCTCTCAGTGACTTCTCCCGTGGACAGCTTCATCCGTGGCTTGCAGACTTGGTGGGTCTGAAGCCCTGGAGTGCACAATATGTCTGAGCTATAGGAATCCAGGCCAGAGACATACACAAGACCACAGCTTGGAAGAAACAGAGCACGAGGGAGTTCTATATGCAGAGCCATGAACAGAGCCATGGGATATCTGAACCGGATGAGGCCTTAGAAGATGTTTTGCAAATGAGGAGCTCATGGCCCAGAGAGAGGAGCTGAGTGACTCAAAGTCACATAACTTATTTGTGGCCCGCTTGGGACCAGAGCAATGTCTCCTGAGTACTGGTCCACTCTTTCCCTTGCCTGTCTATCTCTCAGGATTTCTGTGTCCTGAGGAGTGAGAAAAACACATGCTTTCTTAAATGCATGGTAAGTATCTTAAAAAATATTTTTTAAAGATTTTATTTAAAAAAAGATTTTATTTATTTATTCATAGAGACACAAACAGAGAGAGAGACAGAGACACAGGCATAGGGAGAAGCAGCCTCCATGCAGGGAGCCCAACATGGGACTGGATCCGGCTCTCTGGGATCACACCCTGGACTGAAGGCGGCGCTAAACCGCTGAGCCACCTGGGCTGCCCAGTAAGTATCTTAAAATATTAACTAACCCAGGTGTTCTTAAGTACCAATTATTGATGTCCCAATTAATGTGAACATACCAAGAGTATATCCACAGCAAGAAAAAGATCAGGATAAGAGGTGAAACTAACCTGGGCTGCCTTCCTCAAACAGTTGACCTTTGAAGGGGGAGGATGAGGGTCTGTGGCAGGAAAAGAGCAAACCCAGGCACAGAAGTTAGAATGAGACATGTGGGAGGTGCAGTCTGAGCTACTTGGCAGGTTCAGAGAGGCCTGCTGGGAAGGAACAGGGATTTATGAGAACCTGTTTTCCATCTAGGATCTGTTTTCTTATCTGGTTCCTCCGCCAGCAGAGGCAGGACAGGACTGGGGGCTGCCTAAATGGAAGCCCTATGATGCAGACTTCCTGAGCCCCATCCCCCACCCCCATCCTGCTGCCGGCTAAGAAGGCTGACCAGGGCCTGGGAGAAAACTGGTGCCCGAAACTACAACTGTGAGGCCGAGGTTTCTGAACCTGGTATCAGGATCCTGCTCTCTCCCCCTTTCTCCCTCCAGAGTCCAGCCCCCCCACCTTTGCCATTAGAGGAGGCCCCAAAGACACCACCCTAAGCGAGTTTATTTTTAGTTCCCATTCTTTCCTGAGAGCTGCCATGCACAGACCACACATCTTAAATATTCCCAGCTGCCCTGTGCTGAGGACTGAACCAAAGAGAAGGGATTTTTACTTGGAGTAGGAGAGGTCAAAGCCAAGCAAACAGAAGAAACTCCCTTGGAGTCAGAGTGGACAAAATGAGTGAAGTTGGTAAATTTATTTCTTTGGCAAATAATTCATGCTCAGCGGACAAATCAATAACACTGTCTGCAGTTTCCATGCTACAGAACAGGTTCTTTTGGTACCTGTTCTCTCTGAAGAACGAGTTCTTGTGGAAAAGTAGTAAGAGGCCAATAGAATGAGCATGGGTAGTTCCGAATTAGAATCCAGGACTGCTGGTCTTGAACAAGTCATCTGACTTCCCTGAGTGTCAGTTTCCTCTTCTGGGAAGATGGCCATAATGCTATTCTCCATTCCGTAGAGTTCTTTCGGGGGCTGATGGAGCTAACTCACACAAAATACATGCTGCCTAGCAGTGATAATTGCTTAATCAATATTCCTGTCCTGACTTCCCTGTCCTAACTAAACCCACCTTGACCAGCCCCAAGATAGAATTTCATATGGAACAGACACCTACTGTGAATCTACCACATGCCAGGCATGAAACGAGGCCATGTCACAACGTTGCCACATGACAACCTTGAGCGCTGGGTGTTACTTATCCTCATTTCCCTGTGGCCCTCTTCGGGGTCAATCCTACCCTACAGCAGACCATCGTGACAGGTCAGAGCGGATGCAGAGATATAAAGCAGTGGCAACCGTGGGGTCCGAGTAACATGCCGCCTGCTTCTGACCAATACACCTTTGCAGAGCACCAGGACACTGGGTGCTCCAGGAGAAAGCACCACTGGCCCCACCCCGTGTCTGGGGGACCTTGATCAACCCAAATGAACTCACTGAACTGGCTCAGGTCGGAGAGCCAGGGAACTGCATTTCAAGGAAGTAACACAAAGGCCTCCCCCAACTTGAAGTGAGCATTTCCTATATGCCTGGCACGGTGCTAATGAGTTGACATACATCACCTCACTTCATCCGAGCAGCAACCCCACAATGCAGCGCCTATGACATCCCCATTTCTAAGATGGGGAAACTGAGCCCTAAAGACCTGAAACAACTTCCCCAGAGTCGCTGAGTTGATAAGTGTCAGAGTCTCAGGACACGAACCTGGGTGCAAACTGGGAACTTGTTTGGGGTTTTGTTTGGTGAAGATGTTTAGTGCTTAGCTTTCAGGCATTCTGGCCTCTTCTTCCCACGAGGAGATCCCGTTCCCTGGGGCTCCCATGGTGCACAATCCTGTGACACGAGGACACCCTCTCACAGCCACCAGCCACCCGCAACCCCTGCCCTGTGTGGGGCCGTGGCCCTCTCCGTCTCTCTCTGCACACCAGAGCCAGTAGCCAGGGATAGGCGGGAAATTGTTCTTTCTGCCCTGGCAATCTGGTCAGGGGCCATGCAAGGAGGTAGTTTTCCACTCTAAATAGGCCATTTCTCCTGCTCTCCCATTACGAATTTCCTGCTTTCTGCACCATTGAGATTAGATCTCTGTCTGTGATAAAAGAAGGGCGCCTTGTGGCTGCTCTGCCCAGGGACTGGTAAGAAACAGGGGCTCAGCTGAAGACATATCTGTCTATCATCATTATCCTCATCATTTAATATCTGCTAAGTGCCCCAGAGTGCCTGCCCTAGACTTGGGAGTGCTTTGAGAGGACAAAGTCAAGAAGATGGGGTGAGTTTCCTGCCATGAGGATGCCTACATGCAAACCTCCACCTGCAAGTCAAATATCCCAACGCCTCTCTCACACAGGTGTGTTTGGACAAACACATCTTCCGGGAGCGCTTCTCAAACTGACGGGCACATCGCAACCACCAGGGGTTAAATCACAAATCCTGGGCCCCACCATGAGGGGATGTTGATGCTTCTGTTCAGGGGTCCCCACTTTGAGGACCGGCGCCCTCCTATACCCTCCCCGAACAGGGCAGCTCTCAGATCATCACACATGTGCTCAAAGGCATGTACACCCTCGGACATACACGCCAGACACAAGGTCCTGCAGCTTCTTCAGCGTCCATGGGCCCCACTCCCCCCTTGGATCTCTGGGCTCCGACCTTTCCAGCCTTTGCATTCCTCAAACTGTGCTCCTCCTCCTGCTTCAGGAGGGAAAATAGGTGGGAAAACAGCAAACTGAGGAAGAAAGGCAGGAATGTGGGGAATGGCAGGAGATTCTCCTGGCAAGACAGCTCCCACTGAGGGTAGAAGAAGAGATATAAAGCTCTCTCTTCACCTGGAACACGTGTCTTTGTTTGGCTAGTGCCTCCTTAACCTTTGGATGTTAACTCTAATAGCCCTTTTTCAAGGAAACCTTTCCTGATTTCCTCTACTACCCTGGCCACCATCACTAGACCACAGCAGAGCCTAGTTATAAGTGGACATATCTTTTTTTTTTTTGGACATATCTTCATATAGTTTTTATTCATGTGATTATGGCAGGGTTTGTAAATCTTTTAATTTTTTAAAAAGATTTTGTTGATTTATTTGAGAGAGAGAATGAATTGAGAGAGAGATAATGAGCAGGGAAAGAGGAAGAGGGAAAAGCAGACTCCCTGCCAAGCAGGGAGCTGGACACAAGGTCACAAGGTCAATCTCAGGATCCTGGGGTCATGACCTGAACCAAAAGACACTCAACCAACTAAGCCACCCAGGCGCCCTGGCAAGGTTTTTCTTCTTTTTTTTTTTTTTTTTGTCTTTTTGTTTTGTTTTGTTTTGTTTTGTTAATGTTTGACCCTATGAGAAAGGGGATCATGCTGAGTTTCTCACAGTTGCATCCCTACCTGGGCATCTACCTCATGGTAGATGCTCAGAAACCTTTGTTAAATGAATAAATGAACTCTCATACATGAGGGCAGCTCACACATACAGCAGGTATTCACACAAGAACACATTCACATGTACTCCCTCAAGTTTGCCCTCAGCATTCTTTGAAGAATAAGGTAGCCAACTTGGACACGTTTGAGGCATAGGAGTTAACGCAACTTTTCTGAAAAACAGCTCAGCATTTAGAATAGAAATGTAAGCAATCTTACTTATTGGAATTTACTTAGAAGACAATCACCTCAGAATAAAGCTGTGTGCAAAGAAATTCATGGCAACAGTGTTTATAAAGCAAACACTGGAAACTACCCCTACTTAGATGTCCACAGAGGAATATCCTATACAACGGAATATCCTACAACTGTTAAAGATGATAATATCCATCCCTTTGGGGAACATGCTTATTTCATGTTGTTGAGAAAATGAAGTCAAGATACAAAATAATCTGTAAAATATGATCTCATTTACATAAAACTGTAGCCCTCCCTCTATGGATGCATAGAGTTGTAGAAAGATATTGCCAAAATGCTAATAACATTTACCTTTGGAGGTGGGATTTTAAAAAATATTTTATTTATTTATTTGAGAGAGAGAGAGACCATGTGTGAGGTGGAGGGGCAGAGGAAGAGGGAGAAGCAGACTTCCCCCTGAGTGGGGCTGGATCCCAGCACCCTAAGATCATGACCTGAGCCAAAGGCAGGCGCTCAACCGACTG
Organism: Vulpes vulpes; assembly: GCF_048418805.1. Lineage (NCBI taxonomy): Eukaryota > Metazoa > Chordata > Mammalia > Carnivora > Canidae > Vulpes > Vulpes vulpes. Next base: position 116,964,692 of record NC_132791.1, on the reverse strand, counting down.
AGCCACCCAGGTGCCCCAGATGGTGAGGTTTAAAGTGATTTTTACTTTCTTCTTTGCAATAGCAAAGTTATATTGTTGTTATATTGTTATATTGTTGTTGAGAAATTAAATGAGATACAGTGTGTGATGATATGGAGAGTTTATCGTGTTATATTGTTATATTGTTGAGAAGTTAAATGAGATAAAGTTATATTGTTGTTATATTGTTATATTATATATTGTTATATTATATATTGTTATATTGTTATATTATATTGTTGTTGAGAAATTAAATGAGATAAAGTGTGTGATTGTGATGATATGGAGAGTTTATTGCATGATAAACTCTTGGCACAAACAGTTCTCCTTATATTATTTGTATAGTTTCCAGGATTGTTTGGATTTTTAAAAATTCTCTTGTAATGAGAGATAAGTTACAAAATCACAAAGACAATGAAGCTTTTAAAAATAGATCCAGCTGGAAAGGGCCAAGGAGAAGACGCCATGATAAATGACAGATATGTGTCCTCTACCCCTACCTCAAATCCCACTTGCAGCATTTAACACAGTCCTCAGTACTAGTAAGGTACTTGTGACAATTTGTTGAATTTAACTGGATTTGGAGCATCCATTAGTCCAGTGAGAAAGTTTATCAGAGAAGAACCTGACAGAGTAGTGATCTCTAGTCCACCACAAGGCAGACCCCACCAAGACTTAATTGTTGATATGGAAGGCATTAGCCATGCTTCCCCAGTGGGGTAGAGGGATTGGAGTGTTTCTCTCTCTCTCTCTCTCTCTCTCTCTCTCTCTCTTCTTTAAAGATTCTATCTATTTATTTGAAAGAGAGAGAGCAAAGATTGAAAGGACAAGCAGGGAGTGGTGTGAGGGGCAGAGGGAGAAGCAGACTGCCTGCTGAGTGGAGAGCCCCATGTAGGACTGGATGCCAGAATCACGATGCGAGCCAATGGCAGACTCTTAACCAACGGACCCACTCTGCTAACCCAATTAGAGTATCTCTAACTAGAATTAGAGCCCTTGCCTGGGATGCATCAAACCCAGGAAATTAAGGAAATGCAAATCCCCACTCTTCTTTCTCCCACCCACTGAGCTCTTCATTAAACTGCAGTTAAATTAACATCTCTCTTCTTCAACAAGACCCAACCATCACCACATAAAGCTGAAGAGACTTGGGCTCCTTTAGGTGAGAGATGGTACGCTTTTTCCTGAAAATGGGCAGTGGAGGTAAGATAGACATGGTTCCCATAGAATTTCCAGGAAGTGACTATCCAAAGTCAACAGCTGTAAATTTCCATGTTTTGTCTTGTTGTGCAGTCTAATGTAGCAGCCCTCCAAGTGTGGGGGTGCCTGAGACATTCTCAGGGGATCAGCAGGTCAAAACTATTTTCATAATAATACTATGATGTCATTTGCCTTTTTCACTCTGTTGACATTTGTACCAATGGCACAAAAGCAATGGTGGGCAAACTGTTGGCTCCTTCACATGAGTCAAAGCAATGGCACCAAACTGTACTTCTAGTCACTTTACCACCCCACACTGGCCAGTTTCCCTAAGGAACATCTTTGATGAAGCAGTAGATATTATTAATTATTAAAAGTTACTAATTTATTGATATTGCAATCCCAAATATATGTCTTTTCAATATTTAGTATGAAAAAAAATGAAAGCACTTCTGCCGTATATACCAAAATTCTAAGGTTGTTTCAAGAAAAAGCACTTGTATGTCTCAGCTGCAGGCTGAACTAGCCACTTTTTTCATGAAACACCATCCTTCCTTGAAAGAAGATTGACAAACTATGATTACTCTGACGTGATAGTTGGCAATCATTTTCTCAAAAATGAACAAAATGAGATTGTCACCTCAAAGAAAACATCTGACAGTGTTTGTTACTAATGATATAAACTTTCAATTGAAAATTAGAATTTTAGAAAATTTGGATCCTTCACCATGAGCTTCCCAATCCTTAAAGAATTTTCTGAATAGATATTATTTTTTATATTGTATAATGAAATGTGTCAACACTTGGAAGACATTCAGAACTCAGAACTAATATTTTCCAATTGATCGATGCATGATGTTATAAAATTAGGCGTAGGTAAAACCCAAACAACATATCCTAACACATCAAATACTGAAGCAAGTATGAGAATCCAGGTATCTTTTGTTAAAGCCAGATATTAAAGAGATTTGCAAAAATGTAAAACAATGCCGCTATTCTTATTTTTTGTTTAGAAAAAATATAGTTATTTTAATAAAATTATTATTTATATTAACATGTTATTAAATGTTTAGTTATAAATGTAATGAAATAGGTACAGGATCCGTATGCTGAAAACTATAAAACTTAAATGAAAGAAATAAAGAGAAATAAAGAGGAAAAAAAAAAAAGAAAGAAATCAAGGAAAATCTAAATAAGTGTATAACACAGAGCATATGGGTGGCTCAGTCAGTTAAGCATCTTCCTTTGGCTCAGGTCAGAATCCCAGGGTCCCGGGATGAGTCTGGCATCCACACTCTCTGCTCATCCGGGAACCTGCTTCTCCCTCTCCCTCAGCCTCTCCCCCTCACTTGTGCTTTCTCTCTTGCTCTCTTTCTCTCAAATAAATAAATAAAATCTTTATAAATAAGTAAATAAATAAAACACCATCCATGTTCATGGTTTGGAAGACTCAATAATTAACATGTTAATTCTCTCCAAATGGATTATAGATTTACCACAATCCCAATAAAAATTTCAACAGGATTCTTTGTAGATAGAGACAAGCTGGTTCTAAAACTTGTATGGAAATACAAGGAACCAGAATATCCAAAATTATTTTGAAAAAAATTTGGAGGACTCACCCTACCCACCTTTAAGACATATGGTAAAGCTGAGGTAGTAAGTCAGGGTGGCATTTGTGAAAGGATGGACACATAGATCAATGGAATATTAGAGAGGCTAGAAATATACTCACACAAATATGCTCAATTGACTTTTGACAAAATGAAAAGGCAATTGAGTGGGAAAGTGCAGTCTTCAATAAGTAGTGCTAGAACAACTGGACGTCCATTAACAAACAAATGAACCTCAGTCTAGATCACAATGGTATCCAAAAGTTAACTAAATGGATCCCAATCCAAATAAAAAACATAAACAACAACATTCTCAAGAGGAAACATCAGAGAAAATCTTCATGAGCTCAGATTTGGCCAAGAGTTCTTAGCACAATCCAAAAGAAAAAAAAAAAAAAGATCAATTGGAATTCAGTAAACTCACTTTTGCTCTAGAAGAGCACAATTAAGAGGATGAAAAGACAAGCCACAAAGAGAGAAAATATTTACAAATCACATAGTCAACAAAGACTAGTATCTAGAATATATAAAGACTTTCAGAATTCCATAATAATAAACAAACAACCCAACAAAGAAACAAGATCTGCACAGCCACTTAGTCAAAGAGGATCTACAGATGACACAATAACATATAAAAAGATGCTCAACATCATTAGTCATTAGAGAAATGCAAATTAAAACCACAATGAGATACCACTACACACCTATTAAAATGGCTACCATAAAAAATACAGACAATACCAATTACCAACTGGGAGGATGAGGAGCAAGTGGAACTCCTATACTGCAGGTGGGAATGCAGAATGGTACAGATCCTCTGAAAAAAGCCTGGCAGTTTCTCATAAAGTTAAACATATGATCACCATATGGCCCAACAATCCCACCTATTGAATTTATCTGAGAGGAATGAAAACTTCAGTTACCTGAAAATCTGTACACTAGCATTGAAATCTATGCTCATCCGGATTTCTGCCATGATCTTATCAAAAAGGAATGGCTTTGACTCAAAAGAGAATGTATAGGCCTTTGTGTGATGTTGATGACAGACTGCCTGAACTGTCTCCAAGGAGAAGGGATTTGGGGGCTGAAGAGAGGACAGCTGCTAGAGCCTGACCCAGGGAGAGGTAGATTCTCAAGTCTAGGGGTACAGAGAGCTGCAGAGTCAAGAGCTATTGCCCATCCCTATAAAATCCTCCAAGGGGCACCTGTGAGGGCTGCAAATTGAGCACCCAGCCTAGAAAGCAGGGTGCAAGCTCCTTCAAAGCATAGCATCCTGGGGAAGAATGGGATGAGGAATGCTTTCCTGGCTGGTAAGTTCAGAGTCAGATTTTAATCTACTTTTAAAAACAAAGGTGACATCATTTTTTTTTTTTTTTAATTCAGACACACAGAGAGAGGTAGAGACATAGGCAGAGGGAGAAGCAGGTTCCCTGCGGAGAGCCCAGTGTGGGACTCGATCCCAGGACTCCAGGAACACAACCTGAGCCAAAGGCAGATGCTCAATTACTGAGCCACCCAGGCATACCAAGGTGATATCTCTTGTACCTTTCTGGCATGGAGCAAATTCCTACTGTCTCCATAGGGTGTTGGCTGGAACCCCAAAGAGCTAAAGGTGGTGTCCTGAGGAACTCTGCTTATGGAGCTTGTGGGAGACAGAAGAAGGAGCAGCCAAGGGCCAGAAGGAAGAGCTTAATGCCACAGAAGCTATGGCAATTTCACAAAGTAGGGAGTATTCAACAGTTAAGTGCTGCAGGGAGTTCCAGTTGGATGAGTGCCATTGGATTTGGCAACTTGGTGGCTCACTGACATGATGGGGCAGGATCCAGACGGCTATGACTTGAGGAGTCCCCTCATAGTCCTTCACAGCCCTGAACCATCAGCTCCATTGGCTGAGCAGCCAAGTGCTACTGGGGCAGGGCCAGGGCCAGGTACCCATCCTGGTCCTGTTAGTGGCAAGAGAGAGCAGAGTAAGCTCAACCCAGTGGAGCTCCATGACTTGGAGAAACCACGAGTAGGAGATGTCCACCTGCCCCAGGTGGTAGTGTCACTTTCATAGAAGATCACCCCACTGCTATAAAACTAAGAGGAAGGTGGGCACCTGGGTGGCTCAATCACTTAGGCATTTGCCTTCAGCTCAGCTCGTGATCCCTTGTGTTCCAGGATGGAGCCCCACGTTGGAGTCCCTGCTCAGTGGGGAGTCTGTTTCTCCCCACCACCCCCCCTGCCCCGCTCCTGTGCTCTCTCTCTTTCTCAAGCAAACAAATACTTTTTTTTTTTTAAGATTTTATTTATTTATTGTCATGACAGACACACACGGAGAGAGGCAGAGACACAGGCAGAGGGAGAAGTAGGCTCCATGCAGGGAGCCTGACATGGGACTCAATCCTGGATCTCCAGAATCACACCCAGGGCTGAAGGCGGCGCTAAGCCATTGGGCCACCGAGGCTGCCCATAAATAAATAAATTCTTAAAAAAACCCAAAACCACAACTAAGAGGATTTATACAGAGAAACGCAAATTTCCTAAGAAACCTGAACCCTTTGAAGATTTATTGAAATTCTCCTCTCCTGTCTCATTTGTTTGCTGAAGCAGTGGAGATAGAGGTGAGGGATCTGGCCCTTTTGCTGCAAATTCAACATTTGTTTAGAGGTCTCAATAGGCCACTCACTTTGTCCTGCGTGTTTACAGATATCCTCCCATTTAATCCTGCAACAGCATGTGGGAGAGATACACCCACGTTGCATGAGGAAACAGAGAGGTTGGCTTGCCCAAGATCACATAGCGAAGTAAGTGGTGTAGCTGGAATTTGTGCCTCCAGGTACCTCGATTCCAACTTCGCTGCTCTCTCCACTAAAACATAGTGTAATTAGGAGGAATTCAAAGTAGATTCCTAGCTCCCTCCTTGTATGAAAAGTGAAGATCTTATCATGGGACGCAGGCCTTGGGCAGAGGAAGTATCCTGTTATGTCCACACCCTACATCCCACCGGCAGGAAATGAGCCATGCGGAACCAAAAGCCAGGCCGTGCCCTCCTCCTCGCCAAGGACTCATCTGAGAAAATCTCTGCCTGGATGATCCGGGCTGCTTATCTCCAGAGCATGGTCCTCCAGGTTCTGAGTGGACCCATTGTTAGGCCAGCGTGAGCTTGCTGCCCAGGTTGGGCAGCAGAATTCCAAGGAACAGGAAGCCTGGGTCAGTGTGGAGGAGGTAGAGAATGAGTGGCATGAGCCTCCGAGAGCCACCCACCCACACTGAGGAGACACGGAGGTATCCCGGGGTGACAGCTTGTTATGGCAGAGGAGAGCCTCCCAAAAACCATCCACTTGGGACGTGGGTGCAAGAGGAGTCAGGGGACCTCCTCCCATTCATAATGCATTTGTCTCAGGTTCTGGAAACTGCATGAGCTAAGCCTGCAGTCATGTGACACTCGGAGAGGTGTGCCCAGCCTTCTCCGTGAAGCCCTTCCGCCCTGCCCCTCCCGCGGCAGAGGCCTGGTGGAGAATGGAAAGATACTGAGAGGCAAGTGGCAGATCCCATGAGGTCACAGCTAGGAGCAACCTACCTGACTTGGGAAAGCAGCTTTTAAAATCAGACAGCCTGGATTCAAAGGCCAACGCGCCCACTTAGCTGCTGTGTAGTTCCGGCAAGCTTATTTCGCTTCCCTTGGCCTTTGCATCCTCATCCATTAAACAAGGATAATAGTGCCTACTCCGTGCTTTCAGGAGATAAGACACAGCGGGTGGTTAGCACATCATCTGGCACATAGCACGCATTCAGCAAATGCTAGCTAGCTCTTATCATCATTATCCTCATCATTATTATTACAGGGAGCTCTCCACGTGCAGCTCCCAATGTCCCCCCAAGTGCATCAGGACATTGGCTAAGCAATTATGGGAAACAATAGCCCTTGGGAATCTAACCAAACTCCAGAGGCAGCTGGATGGGCAGCGAGGCTGTAACTGGCTCTGTCTCCAGAAAACTATCATCTGCCCCACTCCCAACACACTCACGTGGCCCTCCCCTCCTTCCCCAGGGTAAATTCAGCAGTCAATGGAGTTGACAAAGCCAGAGAGTCTGAGTGGTACCTGAAGATGCCTGGGATCCAGGGACAAGAGGACAATGTTACAAGCAACTCTCCCTTCACGCCCCCCACCCCCCCAACAAGTCCCAACCAACACATACACACACCTTCCTGGAAATTCTGGACCAATTTGGGAAGTCCCATCACCCCCTTCCATGATTCTTATGCCCTCTATAAATGTCCTGGGTTTAAGGAATGTGTTTTCCTTTTCCTACTGAGATACTGCCTTTTCTGTACCTTCTCTCTCCTACAACATGGACACCCCTGCATCCCTGTAAGTCACTTCTGCCCTAGGAAACCAGAAAGAGAGAGAGAGAAGGGTCCAGTTTCTAGGGAGAAAGGAACAGAAATGGCCCCAACTCTCGGCCACAAGGCCCAGCTTCTGAACTATGACCCGCTTCCTCTGGTGGGCGCAGATAGCTGGCTGTCCTCCCTTGTGAGTGCCTGCTCTTGCATGGGAGCTGACCAAGGACTGCATTTCCCTGTCCCATTTCATCTGGGTGGTGCCTAGATGTTGACACCTGTCACTTGGGAGTGGAAACGACAAGTATCACCTGTGGGTCACAGCATATTAAAAAGTAGATGTGTGCCCTTTGTGTTTTTTTCTCCCCTCCTTCCTGTGACAAGAAGAAGACAAAATCACATGGTAGAAAGAATCTGAGTCCCTAAAAAATAATGTAGAAGGAAGCCTCCTCACTGGATGTTTAGATGGATGAGAAAGCCACCGAGGTTGTGGAAAACTGTGGGATATTATTAGGGTAGCTGTACTATTTCTCCTGCTAGTACACTAAGCCTGGCACCTGCCCCTCCCCCATACCTTTTTGTTGGGATGGAGCCAGAAGAGAATTGAAGGAGGGACTTCCCCTCATACTGACATGAGAGAGTAACGAAAACAAATCTGAGGTGTCCAAAGGCCAGGCTCATGGGCACAGGCCTGGAAAATTCTGTGTTCATGGTCAGGAGTGGGAATGTACAGTGCAGCACTGGCCATTCATCAGTGGGATCATAATGATGGCAGTTAATATATTAAATGCACTAAAAGTAAGTGTGGAGCAAGAAGGGATAGACCTGGGGATCCCTGGCTTAGTGGTTTAGTGCTTGCCTTGGGCCCAGGGCATGATCCTGGAGTCCCAGGATCGAGTCCCACATCAGGCTTCTGCACGGAATCTGCTTCTCCCTCTGCCTGTGTCTCTGCCTCTCTCTCTCTGTCTCTAATGAATAAATAAATAAAAATCTCAAAAAAAAAAAAAAAAAAGGAAGGGATAGATCTTTCAGAAGTCAATGGGACCACCTATCTAAGTTTCTTGGAAATGCTTGAGTAAGCTTTTGGGCTTTCTTATAATCATACTTCTTGCCGAGTTTGATAAAGGCAGAGGTAGAGAAAGAGGAAGAAGGAAAAGGAGAAAGAACAAGCACTGGAGTGCCCTTCACCCACCTCTGTCTGTTTTTTTGTGAAGGTTTACTTACTTTTTAAAGATTCCTTTCAAGCCCACCTCCTCTGTGAAACCCTCCCTGACTTCTCCAAGTGCGATTGGTAGCTTCTAAGCATGGCGTCCATACTCATCATAGCTTCCTACACTGGACCACAATCGTGAGTTCCTGAGGACACTGTCCTCATCTTTGTACCCCTGGGCTTGGCATGAGTACCTGGTTCAGAGTAGACACTGATATGGTGGGTAGGTGGCTGGCTGGCTAAATAAATATGCAGAACCCACAGCTGAGGAATCAAAGCTAAGAATCCAAACTGAGGCTGTCTGGGCACCTGGGTGGGCAATCTCAATTTTCAACCTTGGCATCAGGACATCCAATCACAAATTTTTCAGGTCACAAACATTTATTGCCAAAGATCATCGCCGGGGCTGCCGTAGACATGAATGTTGCCCAACCCCACCCCTACCCCCGCCCCCCCAGCCCTGATAACATGCAGCCAGCCCCCTCGGACTCTACCCAGCTTTGCTAACTAACTCCAGCCTGCTCTTCCAGGGTGGTCTAGCCCCCGGGGCAGCTGCCTGCCTGAGCTGGGCTGACCTGCTTGGACCTTGCCCCTGAGAGTCATAGCACCATGATGCAGGCCCAAGGAAAGAGAGAGAATGGACGGAGCAAGGAACAGGTGCCCCAGAGGGAAGGCTGGGGAAGGCCTGGGCCTCTAGCTGCATGGACGCCAGGCATGCTGATGGCTTATAGGAACAGGGCAACCCAGATCCTGAACATGGCTGTTCCGAGGGCCTGGGGACAGTGTCAGCTTTCTCTCCACGGCAGTGTTCATGGCAGTTCCTGGTTTCTGAAACAACTGAAACATTGAAAGGCGGAGAGGCTGGAAAGAAACTGCAAGGCCTGGGACAGCGCTGGGTACAAGGTGGGGGCCTGTCCACCTCGACTCTCTCAGGCTCTGAGGCCCACAGAGAAGCAGCAGCCATTTCTTCATATCCTGGTTGTGGCCTTTGGATGCAGCAACAGTGTGGTTCTCTGTGTGATGGATCTGCTCGCCAGCCCACATATGGACTCCCTTCCCTGAGTTCCCCAAAGGGGCTCCTTCCTCTGGTCCTCTGACGTCAGGAATATTAGCAGAGCTCTGGAATGTCGCAACTCCCATGAGTCCCTTGGAGTTTGGGGGGTGATGGATGCTGGCTCATCAGGCTCCCGGAATTTCTGGAGTATCTTTAAAAAATGCATCTACTTCCATTTCTTGAATATAAAAATAAAATAAAAATCTGCTCCAACTGCCTGTGACCAGACAAGAACAGTTGTGAGCCTGGACAGCCACAGTGCAGCCCACCTGTGTACCAGCAGGAGGTCTAAGAAAGGGCAGGAGACTGGTAATGCCAATGGGAGCATCTCCCTGCTAGGGACAGCCCAGGTACTCCAACACTTGGCTGTCACCTGGGATGCTGGTGGCTACTCCATCTGGGCTAGTCTCTGAGTCAGGGTCAGAAGAGCAAGAATTCTTGATGGGAACTTCCAGGCCCTTCTCTGGGCCCTGTTTGGGCTTCTCCTCCTTCTATTATGGATGCCCCTGCAGGAACCTCCACAGTGCCCAAACTGTTAACGCCAGGTGCTTTCCAGCCTGGGATTTGGGAAGAACTGACGGCTCTCCTGGTTTCTGAAGACCTTGGGAAAGCAACAAACACATACATGTGTGCATGCATGCACACGAACACACACATGCACACACGTGTGCACATTCACAGAGGCAGCAGATGGTGGAGGTGGGAGTAACAAGGGTGCCTGGTGGCCTTTAGCCCAGATGACACTGCAGGTGGCCCAGTCACTCCGGTCAGAGTCTTTGCAGCAGCCAGTGCTGTGAGGTGGGACAGGATAGCTGCTTAGGATTTCCGGAAGTGCACCTCCCTCTGAGGAGAGAACAGGGTGAGGCTGGCTCAGGGATACAGGTGTCGAAGGTGGGGGTTCAGGGCCTAAAATTCAGCCCAGCTGTCATAGGCACTGCTCCTCGGAGAGAGGCAGCAGGGAGGAGCCATGGAAGCAGAGAGACCCACTAGGTGGATTTCTGGAGCAGCCACCTGAGCTCTCTGCACTCCCCCCCTCGCTCAGGCAGAGGAGGGAAGGTGAGTATACGCTCCTGCTTTACAGCGAAGGTGGCAGGTGCAGGGAAGGCAGGACCACCCTGGGTCAGCAGCAGGAGGGATGATCTGCTGTGAGACTAACTTCCTGCTAGGAGGGAGGCCTCCTACACACGTGTGTGCTCCAATGGGCTGTGTGAGCTCACATGTTGGCCAGCCCTGCAGAGAGGACGGTGCTCCCAGGCCAGCACCCAGCCTGGGCCCACCCCTTCCAGCCCTTCAGAGGAAGGAAATGGAGGGAAACACAGGCAGCTGGGGCTGGCCCCACATTTGATTCCTGTCCTGTCCCAATCTTCCATACTTTCTGAACATCCCCAAACACAAGGGGGTGAGGGGAGGCCTGGGCCCTCTTCCAGGAACCCCACCTTGGGAGTTCCCAGTCTGCCCCATGCAGTGGCCCCATGCAGGCTCTCACCTCCATCTTGCTGTAAATCCAGGGGAGGACTTCTGTCACTTTGGTGTACACACCGGGCTTGTTTCTCTGGCCACAGCCCGTGCCCCAGCTAGTGACTCCTGCCAGGTACCAGCGGTTGTTCTGCTCGCAGACCAGGGGTCCCCCGCTGTCTCCCTGTGAGGGGAGCACACATCTCAGCAGGGTGGGAGAGGTGGTCCTTGAGCAGGAAGTGGTGGGCACCTGATTCTCACCCCGAACCCAGCACCCCAGCCTTCCCCCACCACCCCTAGCCCCCGGCCCCCAGGACCTGAGCCCCACCCAGATGCAGCCTCACCTGGCAGGAGTCTCTGCCTCCCCGCAGGTCCCCAGCACACATCATCCTTGGGGTAAGGTAACTGTCATAGACCAAGAAGTCGTTGCATTTCTTAAAGTCGATGAGGTTGACCTGCACCTCCCGGAGGAAGGGAGAGGTCTTCTCTTCAGTGAAGTTGAGTTGAGGAAAGAGATGATGGGAAACGAGTGAGACCAGATCTGGACAGCTTCTCGACCTTTTAGTTGCTCTCCAGTGACTCAGACTCACTCCTTCCTGGGAGTGGAGGGTACCAGTCCCATGGCTGGCCACCCAGGACATATGGGCACTCACAGCCTCGCACCACACACAAGCCCCTACACGTAACACAGACACATACACGTGCAGAGACAAGCTCACAAGCCTATCGCGCTGCCTTTATGTTGCACAGTGCTATCCTGTATTCCAAGCATCATCAAATACATCATTTCGTTCATATCCAGTAACTATGTGCCCTAAAGAGGTATAATTAATCCATTTACGGTTGGAGAAACTCATGGCCAAAGGAGTGACTTGCCCACAGTTGCACAACTAGTCAGTTATGGAGCTGAGACCAGAACAAGGCTGCTCCCGGGCCAGTCACCACTCCATCTTGTTGAGCAAGGGAAAGGTGGCCCTGACCCCCGCAATTGGTCAAAGGCTGACAATGAGGCCAGCCAGGTACTCTGGAGCCAAGCATAAACAATCCTATAGAACCAACATCAGAGAAGACCACTCTCTAATAGTGATGAAGGAAGGCAGAAGACCGCTTCGTAATCTTGTTTAAGCATAAATGAAAACAAACCACAAAAAAGCTAACCGTCCCTTCTCCGAGCCAATACGAGTGGCTACTGCTTCTTCACTGATTATAGTTTCAGATTCGGTTTATTCTTAACTCCTATTCTTAAATCCTAGATGGGATTATTAGGATGCCGAATCATTGAATTATCCCTGCTTCCTGAAAGCATCCAATCTAGAGAAATGTTCCACTTCTTTGAACCACCCCCGCCCCCCATCCCCAAACCATCCAGGTCCTATGAGAAGTCCTTTCTAGCACTCTGTTATTAAGATTTCCATGGTTCTCCATGGTATATGGTCCCCTCAGTGCAGCGAGCAATGAACCCAACATGTTCGACTACAGGGGGTCTCCAGGTAGTCTTGGCTGGAGGGCATCGTCATACCAACGGCTTTGACATAGACTCAGGTAAATATACAGATTTCTCTCGGGTTAGTTTATAGGCTCTTACTTTGGAGCGCTCTGTGCCAAGCTGTTTAGGGGGGCACAGACACCTGGTGTGGTCTGCATTTAGGGGGACACAGGTACCTGGTATGGTCTGCATGTTGGGGGATGTAGAAACTTGGTGTGGTCTGCATTTAGAGGGTCACGGGAACCTAGTGCTGAGGTCTGAATTTAGGGGCCACAGGCACCTGGTGTGATCTGAATTTAGGGGGCCATAGGCACCTCGTGTGGTCTACGTTGATGGAAGGATCTTAGCCAACCAAGTGGTGCCTACATGGTCTGAATACAGAATGCACAGTGTTGTCAATCCTGGAAATACTCTTCCTCTTTTTGTTAAGATACGTGAGTGAAGTGTTGGTATCTTCACCAGGAGGTGGCACCTGAGGGTTCTGGGGAAATAAACGTATAGGTCCCTATGAACAGATCTGTATATAAACACATTTTGTATACACTTATAGGAGAGCTTTTTTGAACTTCTATAGCTGTATGTAAAAGTACCGAAGATTGGTTAAGCCTGTGTCAACAGTTGGTATTTTTTTCACTTGTACATTTGGTACTTTTTCTTTTGATTGACTAAAGCTGCATATGCTAAAAAAACAAGCAAAAAAGTCTTTTTTTTTTTCATTTTCTTTTCACTTTTTAAAAAAATTCAGAGTAATTTCAATTTAATGGGGGTCTTTCTCAACAGAAGTGTCAACCCAGAGCGTAAGAAACAACTGAGGCTCTGTGAGGAAGTGGTATGTATGATGCAGAGAGCACCAGCCAACAGGTTCTAGATTATTCTAGACTTAGTTCTGTCTATCAGAAACTACCAGGGTGACCCTGGGCAAGTGACATAGCCCCAAAGGTCTTCAGTTTCCTCATTTGTAAAATGGGGAGAACGGGTCAAGGGTGGAATTCAGGAAACCAAAAGTTTCTAATAGGTGCTCTGAGATGTGACATAAACTGGTCTGCTGTGTATAGGGGTGAGGCGAACCACACATCCACACCCAGGCCCATGGAGCTCTCTGCCCAAAACCTCATCTAGATAGGCCCTCCTCTATATACCCCGACACATCACCCACACACTCTCCATACAGACACATGTGTACACACACAGAGACACAGCCTAGCATCTCTGCCTCTCACCATCGGTCTCCTTGGTCTTGCCAAAACCTGTGATCCAGCAGGTTTCATTGAGATTGAAGGTCTGTCCATGCATAGGGAGGCAGGCAGGGTGGATGTGAGCTGCAATAAGACCTCAAGGCATCAGAGCAGGGACAAGGCTGGAGGTTTCAGCTGGGGTGGTAGTGTGGAAGGACAGGGGTACCAATGTCCAAGGACCCTCCCTCCTTGCCCCCAGTGTGGTTCTGAATCTTCCAGGGCCTCAAACTGACCAGGCAAGAAACTCCGTCACTTTACCTTGACCCTCAGCATTCAAGTTGCTGCTGGAGTCCCTCAAGCATTCTGATCTCAGTGGGGGCCATGTGGGCAGAAGCATATGCCTTGGAAGCTCCCCTATGTCAAGTCAATCCCGATGGTCATAAGGGTCTCCCTTCTAAAGAGTGAGCTTCCTCCATGCCCACCCATCAGAGGAAGGAGCAGCAGCAGGCTAAGTCCCAGGCATTATCACCATGGCATCTCTCAGTCATGTGTCCAGCCTGGTTTGGGGACAGCACCTCCTGGCTAGTAATGGCCTGAGACACTCCCTCCAGGTCAGACAAGCTCTCCAAGTGGGAAGAGCACATCCCTAGAGGCACAGAACCACTGCTCACTTGCTGCATTTAGAAGGTACTATTGTACACCTTGTCACAGCCCCCTCTAGGACTGGGATCTTTAAACAAACTAGGGCACAGACCACCAAACTCCAATTTGCAAGACAAAAATATCACTTGATAGAATGTTTGCAGTGTTCCCAAGTGTTTGTTATGCTCACCGCAGCTTACTGCACCTAGAATAGTGCCTGACACAAACTACTCAACAAACCTAAGGAAGAAAGGAAGAAGCGACATAGTGGAAGGGAGTGTGGGAGAGGGAATGAACTCTAGATTCTTCTCCTACAAATTGGGCTCAAGTATTGGGGTCTAACATATTTGTCTGCTAGAGAATTAACAAACAAAAAAGAAATAAAGGTATGGCATCAATTATTAGCCAAAAAAATGCAAAACATAATTTCTTAAAATATGCTCATTTTTAAGATGTAGGGTCTTCAAAACATGTGACACAATTATATCCTCCATTCGTTTTTATGAGGAAGTTAAATTCATAGGTGAGTTTTCACAAGTCTTCTCAGATAGTATTGTGACTTGAAAGGGCTCTCCGCCCGCCAGAGGAGTTTAAGAAACTCTGCCCTGATTTCTAAACCAAAATTTAGGGCACGTGGTCTGATCAGAAGACTACGTAAATCTAAGCCGTGATTCTCAGACTGGAGGTGTGCTTCCTACGCAGGAGCCTATCAGAGTCTGGAGAGGGACTGCCATTGTCTGAAAAGCATATGCAACGTTATAATAGCTTTACAAATTACTTAATTTGATCTGGAATTCCAAATAACATTAAGGAGAGTTGGAAGTGATGGGAGATCTGGATGGTTAGTCAAATGGAGTCTGGGTTTGGCAAGGTTGGAAAGGCCTGTTCTGGTCCTGCAGACTGACGGGCCCCTCTTAGGTGAGCAGAGGACCACCCCTCACCTTGTAGTCCCAGGGGCTCCACGGAACAGACTGGGAGGCCCAGCAGAGGAGGAGTGGTTGGGGGGGATGCTGGCCCGCAGGTGGGCGGGGCTCTAGTGCCCTTTCCCCCTCCTCGTCACCCCACTCTGATGACCTAGTGTCTGACTCATAACGGACACCGCCTCTGTAATTAATGTGCCAGGAAAGACCAGCTCACAGGCTCAGAGCACGAGAAAGGCTGGACTAACCAGAGATCCCTCCAAGGCTTCCAGGAAACCCGGTCCACCTTACCTATCATTTTTCAGAGAAGCCCCATTTATGCCTCCTGGGCTCCCTCAGCTGTCCCCACCATCGTGTCATTGGTCTCTACTGTGTGTGTGTGTGTTACCCATTTTGTTCTCTTTGCCACTGCAAGTGCACAGTGCGCTGCATAGCAGCAGACACACAGTAAGTATCCGATGAGGACACACAGGAGTGAGTGAATTAATGGATGAAACCTTCTTTAATCTCCTCCTGACAACTCCTCTAGCATCTCTATCGTGTGGCCAACCTCATGCCAATTCACTGTCTGTACCTGTGCTCGTTTTGTGTGCCCAACTGCAGTGATAGCAATTTGCCAGCAGAGAGCCTGGTGTGAAGAGCATTGCTCGGGAAGCAGACAGACCAGGATCCCGTCCTGGAGCTGCCACTTATTACTTCGTGGCCTTGGGAAATTTTCTCTCCCTAAAGCTCCATCTCCTCAAATATAAAACGAAGCTAATAATAGTACCTGCTCCACAGGATTGCCTGTGAAGAGTAAGTGATACCGCAGATGTAAAATGCCTACCACAGAGCCCAGCCCCTGTTAAGTGCTCAATAAATGAGTGAAACAATTCAGTGTATTTATATTGGTGAAGACCGGTATCCAAGACTTATCTCTGTCACCAACTTGCAATGTAAGATGTGTCATTTGGGACAACCTTATTTCCAGCCTCTGGGCCTCAGTGTCTCCCATGGTAAAGCAGAGATGTTCCATTAAATGATCCCCAAGAGCCTCTCACTTCCACCATGCTGAGGCTCTGGGACCCCTGGATGCTGCAAGGCTGGGCCCCAGGGGCTGCCTGGAGGAGCTGGGGTGGCTGTGACTCACCAGATAGGGTCAGGGGCTTGGAGAGCCGCATGAGGGCGATGTCATAGTCGTCCTCCTCATCCGTGTAGTTCCCGTTGATGATGATCTGGGAGATGGAGGCTGCCTCAGGCAGCTGGAGGAGGTTGCTGGTACCTGCGTAGACCTTCCAGCCCTCCAGGATCTTCTCCCGGGTCCTGCAAGAGCCACAAGGGAGCATAGTCTAGCTTCTTGTCTGGCGGAGGCCCCCTGGCAGCATCTGCCACGTAAGAGAAGCTGCAGCTGCAACACCAGGTCACAGGCAGGGGGATGGATGAAATGACCTCTGAAGGGAGCCTTCCATCTTAGCCCAGGGCTCCAGAACAATCCCCTGTCTCCAAAATCCTGTCTGGAATTGGCCACCCAGCAGCTCACAAAAATAAAGAGGAGGGATGGGCGCGATCTCTAAGCATCGACCCCATTGTCTCCTCTGCACGCCACCAACCTTCCTGTGAGGTGGACAGGACACTTCTCAGCAGTATTATCCTCAGTAGAAATGGAGCTTTAGACAGAACAAAAGGGACCTGCTGAAGACTCACTCACTGCTGGGGAAGCCAATGCCCCTGAGGCCTTGTCCTTAGAGCCCTTTCCTGCCCACCAGTCCAAAGGGACAAGCCTGGCTGGTGACAGTTAGAAGCTGACTGCACCACGCTGCCTGCGATCCCCATCCCTCCATTCCCGGGACAGCATTCCTGAGTCCTCAGGCTCCTCTCCTGGAAGCTCCGGTTGGAGGAAGTGGCAACAAACCCAAAGCCTCTTTATTTCACCCCGTTCTTCAGGGATAGGCTCGTGAGCCTGTCTCACCCTCCTCCAGGCCATCAAGGTTAATTTTCTCATTCTGGGCCTCGCTCAGAGCGAGTAACCCCAATGCATGGTCCCAGGACCAAATGGCAACTGCAGATCATGGCCCCGGCCACACCAGCACTGCCTGGCCCTGGGGGCCCCGGCTCCCGACCCAAGCCCTCCTCCGCAGAGAGACAAGTCAGTCTGCCAGGAGCCCTGCCCGGTGCTCCCGACCCTGGGGGCACAGAGGCACCCACCCCTCGGGCACTTACACAAAGAAGCAGTGGGCGGCGGTGAGCACCCACTGGGCGTCGATCAGCGTGCCCCCGCAAATGTGCGTGGTGCCATAGTGTAGACTGACTTGCCAGGGCCACTTGCTCTCTGGGGCCAGCGCCCCTCCCACGATCCGCCCGGTCAGGGCCCTCAGCCCACAGTCTGGGGAGAAGCAGAAGAGATGAACCGTGACCTCTGCTGCTCTCAGAGCCGCCCCCGTGCTCCCTGGGCCCGGGCCAGGCTTAGGCAGCCCCCTGCTGAGGGCACCCCTCGGCCCACGGACACAGCTTTGCTCACTGAATCTGATGTGGCCTGGCTGTTTCCTGCCAGGACAGAGGTCCCACCAGGAGGGTCAGATTTCTGGGATCGCCTGGTGGGAAGTTCCATCCTAGGCAGCTTCCTCGTCCCCCACCCCCTACTCAGTCATTCTTTCCTTAACTTGACCAGCGCTCTCTCAGTGCCTGAAGCTTGGGGCACTGTACCAAGCACCAAGGTCATGATGGTGAATCCCAGGGTTGCCATCGGGAGCTTGGGGAGGCAGACCAAGTCTGACGTGACCCTGAATTGATGAGCCCTGTCACAGCATTTCAGAACAAAGGAGAAATTAACTTTCCATGATATGCAGGTGGGTCTATGCCCATATGGATCCCCAGAGGGTCATTTAGTGCTACTGGGGACCCTGCACGTACCCCCAAGGAAACACTTCCAAGCATGTTCTGGAGTCATCCCCCCAAAATTGTGGACAAGGCAGTCCTTGGAGTTTGTTCAGACATGTGCCCTTTTTTCTTCGAAGGGGGAGAATGGTCTGAGGGGTGGACACTCTGTCCACAGCAACCCTGTCCATAGCCCTGTGCCCACCTGCTCTGGGGAGCACCCCCCGCCCTTCATCACTGAGAACACAGCACTTGTAGGCTGGTTAACAGCTTGGGCTTTGGGGTCAGGCCCAAGGTCAGATACCAGCTCCTCACCTACCAGCAGTCTGACCGTAGGCAAGACAAACATTTTGGTCTCTTATCAGTAAGTGGGCAGTGATGGCACCTGCCTCACGAGAACCAGAAGCAATTGTTTATCAAGAGTCAGTAAGAGTAGAATATACTCAGTAAATGTTGGCCCTAGATCCAGTTCCACATCTATTGATCTGAGAGCTTTCTGCTGATCCAGACTAGCTCCCCCAGTCCTCCCTACCACCCAGCTTCCAAGAGATTTGAATGGCTGCCCCCCTATGAACAAGGTTGCTGGGCTGAGCGGAGTCAGGAGAAGGGGAAGTGCTACCCTGACACTGTCCTAGTGCCTTACAGGGAACCCAGCCCCTAAGCAGGCCTGCTGGTTAAGACCATCTTCCTGGCCGGGACGCCCACGGCTGGCCATCTCCCCCACAGAGGCCCCACCCCTCTGCTCCCTGACTCCCACCCCACACAGGCCACAGTCCAGGAGGAAGAGCATCTTCTTACGGGAACACTGGAGAGAGACATACCGCTGGGAAGGGCATTCAGACCTGCACGAAGGGACACGGAAGATGGGGAAAGGGCACATTAGATATCTCCTCCAGGAAGCCTTCCCTGATTGACTCCTTCTAAGTTCCTATGCCATTTCCTTTGCTTGAGATTAAAGATTCTGATCTCCCTCCAAGAGAGACAGACCCTTCTGGTGCTTTCTTCAGGAATGGGGATGGCTCAGTGCAAACCATCCCCACTCTTGTCCCCACCTCCACCCCCACTTTTCTTATGGTAGATTGCACACATTGGGTAGATAGATCCATGTCCTCTATACCCATGACTTCATTGTCCCAGCACCTTTCCACAGCTGAGCAGGTAGCCTGACCCTCCTCTGCCAGTTCCTCAGTGCTCCACCGGCAATGCAGCATGCAAAACAGCTAGCAGGAAGCAAGCAGCTGGGCTGCAGCTAATTCCCTTCTCCTCCCTCCCCTCTCCATCCCTTTTTCTCTGGGAGCCTGGCTCGGTCTTTCCCTCCCCAAGGTAAACACTGCTAGCTGGTGGAGCCCCCCCTCCACCCTCCCCTCAGTGGGCTGGGGACAAGGGCAGGGCCATAGTGCACAGATGACAGATGGCAAGGCCCAGGAGGGGGCTGGTGCCTCTCAGCCACGCCTCCCTGTCCCTGACCACATGCGCCTGGCCCTCCTCCTGTGGCTGCTCCCCCTCCCACTAACCCTAATGATGTTTTCCCTCCTCACTCCAAGCCCACTCCCTACAGTAGCTTCCAATCCAAACACCTGGCGGGCTGGCAGCCCCAAGGTTTATTCATTCTCTCTGGCACCCAGATAAATGCTTGGGCCACCCTGGACCTTGAGGCTGTCTCTGCTCCAAGCTTCGGTAAGAACTTTCAACTCAGGAGACAGATGGCAAATGAAGACTGTTTTTGGAATGCTCAGGACATGCACAATGGACTCCAGGAGGCAGGGTCCCCAAAAAGCCAAAGGGGCAAGACTCCCTGACTCAAAGCCCTCCTCCATTTCCCTGCCCACAGGCCCACAGCCTGGCCCATACTGCCACACCTGTAGAGGCTTTCCTGGAGGGTAGAGTTGTATTTGGAGATGGAGAAGCTGTGGACAAGATCCCTATGGGCCACCTCGGTTGTCCGGTAAGCACTGTAAGAGAGGGGAGCAAAAGAAGAATGAGCCCCCTTGAGACAAACTGCCCTCCTTCCCGGTGCCCCAGAGGCATCATAGTCCTGCTGGCAGCGACCAGAGGTGGTTAAGGCCCAATACACTCAGTTCCCACCCACGGTCCCCAGGAGCCCTGTGCACTCGCCTGATAGCGGAATTAGCACCCCCTGGGAACTTGTTAGAAATGCAAATTCTTGGGTCCTCGTAACCCTAGACCCACTGAATCAGAAACTCTGGTTCTATATTTTAGCTGGTTCTCCTCCGGGTAATTCTGATTCATATGCAAGTTCGAGAAACACTAACCTGGCCCTTTTCTAGCCAAACTGTGATCCACGGGCCAGCAGCAGTAGGACCCCAAACCTGCTGAGCCAGACTCTGCATTTTGAAGATCCCCAAGTTACGGCTTTGCACGTTAAAGTCTGAGCACCTTGCACTTGCCTCCTGGATCTCAGACCACAGTGCACATAAGAATCGCCTTGGGGCATTTGTTAAGCAGGTTTTAAATCCTAATCCAGAGATTCTGATTTTGGGGGTGCATTTTAACAATTCTGATGGGGTTGATCTATGGGCCACCATCAGTGTGGCACTTCTGTGCATTTCTAGAACACGGTGTGCCCTTGCATGAGAGTGTGCCTTTTGCGTGGGCTGTTCCTCTCCCTAGGGGCTCCTCCGTTCCCTGCCCTCCGCCAGGTGCAGTCAGGTGCCCTCTGTTGCGTGCCTACAGCGCTTCTCGCAGATCCTTATCCTCACACATAGCACCGTGCTGTGGTTATCGGGTTAAGCCTCTCCCACCAAACACCTTGTTGGAGGTTCTCCAGGGGCAGGGATCTTGTCAGGGTGCCACATGGTCTCTGGCCCATATCAAATCTCAATTGTGTTCTTTGAACAAATGACACTATCTTCTGAAGCCCAAGGGAGGCTCCGATTTGCATAAGGTCGCAGGACTCAGTGATAAAAGATATTCTGACTTCTTCCAGCCAGATCCCCCAGATTCCCCTCTCCCAGGTCGGAACTCTGCAGCAGAGGTGAGAGCGGAGGGCAGCATCTAAGTCCTAGCCTCTGAGCCCTGGTCTTCAGGTGCTTCTTCTGCAGAGAGTCTGCACTGACAGCCTAAACCCTCCTCGCCACAACCTCACACACATTGGTGAACCCCAAAACTCAGACCAAGAGGAAAGATGGACTTGGCAATGTGGCCTGGAAACAAGGGGAGCACAGGGGACTGTTTCAAAGGGGAAGACTGTCATAATCCTGCTCCCCGCTCCTCCCACCAGCATCTGCTTTGGTGTAAAATCTTTAGAGCCAAAGATTTTAAGACTTTGGCTGGCCTCAGCTGCCCCTCTCCATCCCCCTTTGATGAGGTCCAGCTCAAGCCACAGCTGCTGTAGCTCAGAGCCTGAGCCTCTAGCTCCCAGCTGTGAGGACAAGACAAGGCCTGTCCGAAGCCCTACCTGCTCCCCAACAGGGCCACCATGATCATTAAATGTGATCACGGACACAAGGCCGCTTTGATGCAGAGATCATGCAGGACTGTGCTCCTACTGCATGTCTACAAATCATGACATTGGCCTCATGAGGAACACTTGCTCCCAGACTTCGGCTCCTAGGGCCACTGTCCCTTTGAATAACTCAAGAGTGACCTGAGCTAGGGCCTCCACCCTGGTCCTCAAGAGTCCTTTTAACAGGAGTTTCCCATGATGAGCCTGAGACGCCCTTGCAAAGAGCACAAGACATCCCTGAAGCTGGGATCCCCGGCGCGGGGAGGGGAGGAGGTTTACCTCACGAAACCCAGCTGCTGGCAGGTCTTCTCCGAGTAGGAATCATTCCAGCTGTCACTGCAAATGGGAAGCCACTGGTGGGAGGACCCAGAGTAGACTTGAAGCAGAGACTTGTCCCAGTCAAACCTCACTGCCGGACAAGAGAAGGGCAGAGCAGGTCTCAGTACCCGGTTCTTGAGCAATGTACCGAGTAAGGCTCTGAGATGCTCCTGTCCTGAGTCTCAATGCAGGTCTTTGGAGTAAAATCGCTGAGGCCTGGGGAAGGTCAGGGAGCCAGACCCAGGAGGTAATGATCACCAGCCAGGGCTCAGAAGCCCCGGATGCTAAGGAAAGGCAGAGCCAAGGCAGGGGCGGGGGGCCAGGCAGAGAGCTCTCTATGCAACAGACCCCAAGGGACTGTTGCTGGGAAAAGGGGTGAGCACTGCCAGGAGCCATCACCCCAAGGAGGCAGTGACATGCCCGAACAAGAGAGTGAGGAGGGGAATACAGGTTATGATCGGACCACGTGTTCAGTCACAGAGAGATGTGGTCATGGGCAATGACACACAGGTGAAAGGCCTCCAAAGACACCGACATGATACTGGACACAGACAAGGCACCAAAAAACCACCGAAGATCAGAGCTCAAAGAGATCTTTGGGCTCACCTAGGCCAGCCCTTGACAAACTGACCTTTATGAAACCATAGGGGTGCCAGGTCAGAGGTCACCTGCTGGGCAAAGACGAGGGACATGTAGACCGGGCCCTGGACCCCACGCCTGCCTCCAGCCAGAGTAGCTGTATTTTATCTGATACTCAGGAGCGGTCAAATTCTGAAAACCCACTAATCTTGTTCAGTTCACTCGTTTCAAATTTGGAAAATGAAGCCCAGAGAAGGTAAGTGACTTGCCCGAGTCACACAGCACTCAAAGCCAGTTTCAGACCCCAGTCTACTATGACTAGAAAGCTCCGACTCTCTGTCCATTGGCTCCCATGTGAGCTGATACACATTTTTCAGTCACCAGAGTACACACACACACACACAGACACACACCCTCAAGCACACATGCACTCATGCCCCGCGTCCTTACCACAGCCCAGCTCATCACTCCTCAGCTTACAGTCCACGACCCCATCACAGCGCACAGCATGGGTGGGGCAGCTCTCCACCGGCTCCTTGTACTTGATCCCCGTGTGGCCTCGCCAGAAGTAGACTGGAAAACAGTGAAGCAGACAGCTGGGTCACCGCCAGCCCCGGGAGACAAGACACTAAGCAGCCCGAGGCCCTGGGGGTTCGGAGACACCGACCTGCAATCCCTCTCGGACTCTGGGGCTCTCTTCCCCCATCTGTATGGAGAGAAAGGCTGCTCAGGAATGCTCCAGAACGCTCTGGAAAGCTCCTGCAAGCAGGGCAGCACCAGGCAGACTCGAGCAGCCCCCCAGAGAGAGAGAGGTGGGGAGAGAGGGAGGGAGGTGCAGAGGTGGGCACTGGAAGCTCCAGTGCCCTACATTGGCCAGAGTGGCAACCAGAGAAAGCCCTCCTCCAGAATCCCAGAGCCAGCCTCTCAGAGCCCCCCTGGCATCCCGTCAACCCTGTGCTCTGTGGGTCACAGCAGAGAAATTTCTGTCTCCACAGTCCATACACACAAGCACTACCCATGCTGTCTTCTCAAAGGCTGGTCTTTTGGTCCCAGAAGCTCCTGGATCTTCATCCTCCCTCTCCCCTAAACAAGCAATGTCCTCTTTGCTCAGCTCTCGCCCCATTGTTTGTCTTTATGCCTTAAAATGTCTGTCCTTTCAAAGGGCAAATTGAGGTGGCTGATTCCCAAGACCCCAGGCTTTACAAACTATGCGTGAAAGTCAGCCTCGTGACCCCCTCTGTCTGGAACAGTAACCTCTTCTCAAGCTAGGATCCCTTCCCTCCTGCCTGGAGACACCTTGCCTTGGGTGCCCAAGAAACCTGAGTTCTAACTCCTTGCACTGCCCCTCATCCTCAGCCTGACCCCCGCTGGCCCTACCATGCACTCGGGCACCCATGGTGAAGGTCACCCTATGTGTCTGCCCCTTGCAGACCCGGACACCAATGCCACCTAATGTTTTGCACTTGTCCCTCCTGGAATGCCCGCAGAGCCACCATGCAAGGGTCACCTTGACAGTCAGTGGATGCCAGGACGCGTTGTGAAACCACACTGTGATTATAACTATAACCGGGAGGCCACCCTTGGATGCCATCTCATCCCTCCATGGGTTGGTCATTCCTACTGCTCCGAGGACTGCCAGGGGTGGGAGGGGCAGGAAAAGCAGAGCAGCGCATCCTGGCTGGAGGTTCACATGGACACCATGTGGCAGGCACTGTGCTGAGGCCTTTATGTGCATTGTGACAATGATGCTAGCACCTTGTCAGGCAGGTGGTGGGACCCCGAGGCTTGGAAAGTTAATTAATTTGCTGCAGTCACACAGCTGGCAAGTGGCAGAGCCAGGATGCTATGGGGGAGCCGTGCCGTGCCCTTAACCAGCTCGCTACCTCCTCCCGCGTCATGCTCGTCTTGGAGCAGCCTTGCCAGTCCTGGTTTCCGTACACTCACGCACCTGGCTCCTCCCCACACTGTGCTGCCTCTTGAACAGAAGCCTTCCCCGCTAGCCTGGTCTTTGAAGCTCTCTACCTTGCAGCTCAGCCTTACCCAACCAGGCAGACAGACCCCAGGTCCCTAAATACTCCTTTCCTCTGTGGCTAAGCAGTTCCCTTCCTCCTCCCCGGGCTGACCTTGCCACGGCCCCCTACATTTCCCGCAGCTGCGTATCCCACTCAGATGCTCTCCCATCTTCCGGGCCATCACCTGACCCTTCACGAGCTGGTCTCTGCCACCCCGGCCCACATAGCTGTCACCTCTTCTCGACAGTCACATTTGGCCTCCCCTCTGCAGAGAGCCCTGGGCCATGTCCTATCTTTTCCAAAGTGTGTGTGTGTTTGGATGGAGGGTGGGGAGGGGGGTGAGGAGGCCTGAACCCTAGAACCCTTTATCCCATTGTCTGGAAATACCCCAGAGACTTTCTA
Organism: Vulpes vulpes; assembly: GCF_048418805.1. Taxonomy (NCBI): domain Eukaryota; kingdom Metazoa; phylum Chordata; class Mammalia; order Carnivora; family Canidae; genus Vulpes; species Vulpes vulpes. The sequence continues at coordinate 116,939,965 of NC_132791.1, read as the reverse complement.
TAATCAGTGCTCATATTTTTTTTCTAATAATTAGCATTTATAGATTTTGTGCCAGGCACTGTGCCATTATGTCATTTACGGCTCGTAACCCAGTGAAGTCTTTATGAGAGCTGACTGGGCATGTGCATAGTCAAATGCACTGAATGAAAGAAATCCCACTCGAGGATGCAGAAACTGAGCCCAGAGTGTCTAACTCTCCCAAGCAAGATGGGCAGGAAGTAGCACCAGTGCAGCCTGAGCCTGGTTCCCCCAACCTAGCTGCTCAAAGGGCCTGGAGACACTGTGGTCCATGGCCTTTCGCAGGAGTGTCTGTGGGGCACAGTAGCCAGGCGAGTGTGTGTTCCCCACTCCTGGCTCCCTGCTGTGTGCCCCCATCCGGGGACCCCACCCCACCCCACCATGACCAGAACCTTCCCCCGGTCCCTCCCTTGAACTCACGGAGAATGATGAGTGACACCACGAGGGCGATGAGGAGGAGGACACATCCGATGAGCGGCAGCCGCTTCTGGCCCTCCTGCCAGGTGAACTTGGGCAAGCCGATACCTAGGAGTGGCCGCAGCAGGGGGTGGTAAGGCCATGGGTGAGGGGTCTGGCACAGAGGAGGAGGGGGAGGGAGGCAGGCTGGCCTGGGAGGGCCCGTTAGGACCGCTCCACTCAAGGATATGGCACCACCCCGACCCCCGACAGCTCCCTTAGCTGAGCATCTCCGACGGGCCAGCCGGGCACTTGCGAGTGTCCTCCGGTGGAATTCTCACAGCAACCGTGTGAGCTGGGTGCTGTTGCCCTCATTTTATAGGTGGGGAGACGGAGGTTCACGAAAGTTAAAGAACTTGCTCGAGGGTGCTGGACTAGTGAACAGCAGGGCGGGATGTCCCATGAAGTGTGCCTCATGCCAGAGGCCACCACACCAGAGTGCCTCACCAACCCTTGCGAGGGCAGGACGGTGAGAGGGGCCCCAAATATGGGATCCTCGGCCTGGCCAGTTTGTATGGTGATGGTGGGGACAGTCTGAAGTCTATGACAGGCAGAGGGCAGCGCTGAGATGGGCAGAAACCCTGTTTCATCAGGGGCAGAGCCAGCCCCAAGGCCCATCCAGCAGCTCTGGCTTCCAGCAGCTGACCCAGGTAGGCCAGGTTGAAAAGACGGAGGTGGAGAGTGCCTGCCTGGTCAGAATTTCCTCCTTCCCTCCTCTCCCCATAGATGGGCCCAGGATCAGGACCCTGCTCCAGGGCAGACCCCTGCCTCCCAGCACATCCACGGGGCAGCCTAAGGGAAGGACTCCAGTCTCCCGCTAGAGTCCTTGCTCTTGAAATCCGCACTCTGACTCACACTGCGCAGCCTCCAAAGTCACAGCTGCTTTGTTGGTCCTGGTTTCTTCTCCCCTACCCCATTGGCCCCAATTTTCCACTGTGTTGGGCCTGCATGTAATGGCTCCTTTCTGCCCCCCACCTCCCCAGGCCCCCCTGACTACTCCCCCTGCTTCCCACACATCACTAGCCAAGGGATAGAGGAAGAGCAGGGAGTGCCAACTCTGAGATTTCCTCCCCACCCGTCACCTGCTTCCCCGTTCCTCTCCCTCCCCTGCAGTGTCCCCCCTTACCTGTGCTCTCCTCGGTGGCTCTGGTGGCTGGCGCTGACCTGGCAGGAGATGCCCGGATGGGCACGGCCCCCACTGGTGTTGCTCTAACAAGGTACACTCTCGTTGGAGAGGATGTCGTGGAGGCTGACCTGGCAGACGATGACCTGGAAGGGGAGGCCCGGGCTGGAGTTCCCCGGGCTGGGGACGCCCCGGCTGGAGACGTCCTTGCTGGAGATGTCCTGGCTGGGGAAGCATTCTGAAAGCAGAGTGAAGGGTATCCCTTAGGCTGCTCCCCTGAGGACCCACCCAGCTATCAGCCCAGCTGAGCCAAGAGATACATGCTCTGGGGCAAGCAGCTAGGTGGGGAGCAAACCGCCCCTGCCATCACCACTGCCATCACCTCCTCACCCTGGCAGGGAAGCAGTTGAGAAGAGAGTGTCCCGGGATGGAGTGCAAGTTCAAAGAGCCTGCACTTGCCAGCTCCCTACAGTCTCCCTGCATCACAGGGACCTGCGGAGGTGGGCAGAGAGCAGTGGGCCATCTGCCTGGGGCTTGGGGACCCTTGCTTTGGCTACATGTGTCTAGGGACCCTCCTTCTGAGGGTTGCTCAAGATGTAAAAGCTGGTGTGGCAGGACCAAGGTCTCCCTCTGATCAGCCACTGGACCCCTCCTCATCTCAAGAAGAAGGAAGGTGAAAACAGGCTCTCCTGGGAAACCCGGAGGGACCAGTCCTAGTCCCAGTCCCAGCTCTCCCTAGACATACAACTTTGAGGAAGCCACATAAAGAACAAAGATAACTTCAGAGAAAACACTTTAACACTACTGCCCAGGTGTGTAAGGATTTTTAGTGAGAAAGCTCATGCAACTTGCATCTCCATTGGGCCATTGGGACTTGGCTTCCAGGTCCCAGACAAAGAACTCTTTTTCTAGAATCTGTTTGGAAAATAAAAAATTGCTCAAGGAGGTGGGGAGAGTAATCACCCTTCCCTCCCTCTCCACTTCCACACCCCCCACACCCCTGCCCTTTCCTCGTGTGTGCGCCAGATTTGTAAAACCCCATTCTTACTATGAGCTGTCATCAAAAAGCGTGAAAAGCATTGCTTAAGAAAAGCCCTGGCCTGCCTTGTACCCCACCATTCTCAGCAATTCCAGACTTGTCTTGCTCACTCAGACACCTGTATGCACACCACACACACTCACACACACCTGTGCTCACTCACCAATGCATCAGGGAGAGCGGAGAGGCAAAATCGGAAGAAGGTATAGGCTGGGGTAGCAGTCCACACCACTCTTCGACAAGATCCTTAGCCCGACTCAGCTCCAGGGGGAGTGGTTTGTTCATTCAGATTTAACACTCTAATGGCTGGTTATAGAAGACTTTGCATGCTCCAAGGGCTTTGTATGTGTTTACTCACTTAATCCTCAGAACAGAACCACTCCCATTTTGCAGAGAGACTAAGCGATGGGATCAAGCTGTCATAGCCAGGGAGTGCTTCTGTGAGCTGGAGAGCCGGAGTGTGAGTCCAGAAAGCCAGGCTCGGAGGCCAGCTCAACCTTGAGGCATTGCTGCCTCTCTAAGAAGCGACGCCTTATGTAATCCAGCAGCCAGCTGGCCTTAGTCGGCAATCAGGGAACACTGGTCCTGTTTCTCCCTGGAAAGTGGAGCCTTTGGGGTGCTCTAAATCTAAGAGGGAGCAGTCCAGGGAACGAACAGGAGTGGCAGGGATGGTGAGGACAGCGCACCTGTGCTGGGGGCACAGTCAGCAGGGCTGTGCAGAGGGGGCAGGCTCTGGACCCCTGGCACCTGTTTCCATCCCTCATCTGCCACCGTGCTTAACACTGGACACGATTAGGAAGCAAACCAGTTCAGGAAAAGCCCTCATTGTTAGAACACCAGCCCAAGTCAACACCATCATCCCTATCAGGCAGGGGTTTGGATTTAACTTTTTATTTTTATTTTATTTATTTATTCATGAGAGACACAGAGAGAGAGGCAGAGACATAGGCAGAGGGAGAAGCAGGCTCCCTGTGGGGGGGCCCGATGCGGGACTCAATTCCAGGACCCCGGGATCATAAACTGAGCCAAAGGCAGATGCTTAACTGCTGAGCCACGCAGGTGCCCCTGGTTTTACTATTTTTAACTCTCTTTTCTAAGAGTCAGAAGGAACTGATTTGGTCACTGCCTCATTGTTCTGGAGGTCGCAAAATGAATTCAAGGAGGAATCTCAAGTCTCTGGCCACACTCAGCTTAGTACGGGCAGGGACCAGGACCCATTACTCCAGGGAGTTACTGGGGTTAATTAATGGATATGGGTAAGAGATCCAGGTGCTTGGGCCAGCCAAGCAGGGACACAGTTGTGTGTGTTTAGGGATCTGAAGGGCATGCAGCTGACCCAGCTGGCCCAGAGCTCAGATTCCCCTCTCACCCCCCCTATCTAGAGACTAGATCTCCAGAAGGGGAAAACAGATGAGCCCCCAGATGCTTCAAGGGGAGCAGGACTGGGGTTGGGGGCAAGGAGAGGCAGAGAGGAAATGCTGAAATATAGCATGCATCAGCCGACAGCACTGGCTTTGGAGTCAGGCAGATCCAGGGCACCATCCTACCTCCAGGTGTGTCACCTCGGGCAGGACACTTAACCTTCCTTTTTCTTTTTCTTAATTTGTAGAATAGGACTAATGATCTTGAGGATTCAAGGAGGTAACACAGAAAATGTCTCACCTGGGTCTGGCACACAGCAGCCAGGCGGGAAATGAGAATCTCCCTCCACTTTTGCACTGGCCCACACAACACCCACCTTGCTGAGATTTAACAGCCATGGGCCTTACCGATGGGCCGAAAGGTGGGAGCTCATCTTAGAGAAAAAAGAGGGTGCTAGACAAAGGCCAGACTAAAGTCCTTCAATGAGAGAGACAAACCCAGGCTGTGTAGAGCCTGTGCTGGCCACCAATGGTGGCCCGAGCCTTGGCACCTGCCTAGGACCCTGGCTAGCATCAGGCATGTCAACTAGCCTGCCAGCCTTCCCTCCCTGCTATGCTCACACTACAGGCCTTTCCCACCCTTGGGGGCAAATTCCCATTACACGATGCAAGAAAATGGTAATAGCTCACCATATATGGTACTTTAGAATGACAATAAATTTCCATGTCTGTGGTCTCACAAGGTCCTCACTCCAACCCTGAATATTTTTAGAAGCCCCTTTTACAGATGACAAAACCAAGGTGCAAGGCTCAGATTGCTTAGAATCACAATCAGGATTCTTCCCCAAGCCTGTGTGTGTGGGTCCCCTGCCTTCTCAAGTCAGCAGCAAGAGCCCCCGACACAGTCTTCTCCTGGCACCCGTACACAGGGTGCTCCTTCTGCATTTGTGACCTTGCCTGAGAACTGGGGCCTGGGGCCTTACAGGCTGGGAGTACCATGGGGAGCCCGGCGATAAGGCCAGTGGTTCTACAGTGATCTCACTCTTGTGGAACTTTCTGGTGGGTCCCATGGCCTGCCAAGATTTGATGGAGCCTGGGGACGGGAGAGGCCCCATGCCAGGTAACAAGCTCAGTCTACACCAGCGGGTGACTCTGGGCCTGTGGCTCCACCTCTTCACACTCCCAGTTTCCTCATCTGTAAGGTGAGCCAGTCACCTGCTTCATAGCACTGGAGTGATAGGTGCTGTATGTACAGTAAGGACTCAGTGCCCATTAGCAGTGACAGTGGCTGGTCATCTGTCTGTTAAAGATGCTGGACTTTAAGTAGAAAAATCTGTGTTCAAATATGACTGCGTGAATTCCTGAACGGTCTGCCCTGGGCAAGTAAAGGGAACGCGTCTGTCTCAATGTGCGTGAGATGGGGATGACCTTGCCTCCCTCCCCCAGATAACTGCAGGATAAACATGGAAGAACCTGGTCCGCAATTGTGTTTCACATCGTAGCAAAGGCCGAAGCCCAGTAGGGACTTAGCTTGACCCCATTTCGACCTTATCACAGCATTCTATGGGAGGTATTGTTAACCCCATTTTATGGATTTTGAAACTGAGGTCCCAGGAGGTTAAGAACATACCCAAACCCACCTCTCAGGTAAGTGACAGGGCTCGAATCCTGCCCAGGCAGGATCTGGACCCACAGTATCACGAGTGTCACCAGTAACTTCCTTCACTTCCTTGAGGCTGACAGCGTGTGAAGAGCTTCCACACCCATTATTTCCTGGGATCCTCATGGGGTCTTGCTCGCAAACTGGGCAGGAACTATGGCCCCTGGTTTATTCTTGAGGAAACCGGGGTAGGGGACCAGACAGCATGCCTAGAGCCCCTGAACCAGTTGGTGGGCTTGTGGGGACTTCCCACAACCTTCTGATTTCACATTCAAGAGCTCAGGCTGTCCCCACTGGAGTAGGACCCCAGGGCCCTGGTCCTGGTGCCACTTCACCAGGGCAGGAAAAAGGGACCTGGGATGGGCTGGTGGAGGCCCAGCAGGAGGAGGTGGGAAGGCTGGGGGAGGCTGAGCAGTGGGAGGGAGTTAGATCAGAGATGTGGGGGGAGGGCGGCTTGGTGGAAAGCTCAGGGCAGCCAGAAAGGCACAGGGGTCTCCCAGCCTTCCTTGGCCAAGCCTTTCCCCAGTGCTTATCCCACCACACGAAGGTCTCAACATGCGTACCCATGGCCTCGGCCCCCAAGGAAGCGGGGAGAAGAGTCCCTGGGGAGGTGAGCTGGGGTCTGGGCAGGAGACTCCCATGGGTCCCTCTACCCGGAGTCTGGAGAGAACTAGGGCATGTAAAATGCGACCGATCTTGGGCTCAGTACCCAAGGGTCTAGGAGGGGGTGAGTCATCCTCAGCCAGTCTCTAAAGCTGCCACCTTAGCCTCAGCAGCCTGTGAAAGCCCTCCCAGGTCTGGGGGACAGGGGCAGAGGTGGGGGCATGGAGGGGAGGCTGGGCCTTGGGGGTAGACAGGGCCCCAGAGGCCTCAGTAGAGCAAGCACTCTGGTGTCAGAGCTGGTGGGAGGCACATGCAGAGGTTTGGGCCTCAAAGACAAGGCAAAGAGACGAGGCCTGACCCCAAGTTCCCCATGAGAGCTGCCATGTGGGAAACCCTGAATCCCAGCAGGATGGACGGGCAGCCCCAAGACCAGAGGAAGGCAGCCTCCATGGTGAGGCCGTCTGCTCCATCCCCCTGACTCTGAACCTCAATCTGAAGCATCGCAGGACGCTGAGAAGAGCTCCGATTTTCCAGGACCACTAGAATAGGTTCCACAGCTATTCTTTACCCATTTCATGGCCTGCCACCCCACCTGCTGGAAGTCCCTCCTCATGTCTAACCCATTATAGCAGTAACTCATTTCCTTTCCTCAATTCTTAGCCAGCAGCTACTGAGATTCCAGCCGCCCTCCTGGTGGCCTGGCCTCACCCTCAGAGCAGATGCCTCCAGTAGGTGGGAAAGAGGGTGGGAGGACACTTTGTGCCCAGAGCGCCAGGATCCAAGGGGCTGAGCCCAGGCCAGAACCAGCCCAACTCCTGGCCTTCGCCAGTGAGCAGAAGACCCAGCAACGGAACTCAGATGACCCACTCCAGGCTCCCCACGACCCGCCTGCAGGCGAGAGGCTCCTCAGCCTGTCTGGGGGCAGATGGACAGGGCCGAGCCAGAGGGTGGGTGACTCTGGGCCACTTCCCTGACCAAGCACTGCCCTTCATTCTTTCCTGGCCCTGCCTCTCCTCCCCGCCCCAGGCCCTAGAGGGTGGTCTCTGGGGTCAGCCCCTGGGGTAATCCGTGGTTTCCCGTGGCAGAGCCTGTCCCGTGGGCCCTCACCTGCTGGGGGATGGCTGTGAGAGGACAAGGACCCCCGTGGCCCTGCCCTTGGTGTCTCTCCACGTCCTGCCAGCCCAGCCAGCCATGCCAGGGAGGAGGGGGTCCTCTGCTGCACTGTGCCCTGTGGGAGCCACCTCAAGGATGGCTCAGTTTTGTGGCTTCTGCCAAGGATTGAGCTCCGGGCTTTGCTTAGCGACTGTGCTCCAACCACAGGAGGCGGCCTCGACTCTGGAATAGAGGCACCATGGCTGCTCAGAGCCCACAGCAGGCAGGGAGAAGAATCTAGTAAAGGGCTCCTGTGGGAACGTCCACCCAGGCAGCAGCAGCCATAACGCAACTTCAGGACCCAAGGGCAGGTCCACCAGGGCCCATTCAAGTCCAGTCAAAGCTGGCAGGGCCTCCCTCCTCTGCCCTGCACCATCCCTTCAGAGAGCCTCCACCCCAGGGCAGGCTGGGCACATCACTGGCTGCCAGGGCTAGAAGGATCTTGAAAACCCTCTAGTTGTAGTTCCTTTAGCCTACTGATAAGGTGATGAAGGCCCAGAAACGCAATGCAACTAGTCTAAGGGCACACAGCCAGTTGAGGGCAGGGCCCAAAACAGAACCTTCTGGCTCCTGACCTCGGGCTGCTGCACATCACTGTGCTCTCCCAGCACCCTTTACCAGGCTCCAGTGGGGAAGGACTCCCCACCAGACTTAGGCCCCTGTGGCAGCTTCTTTCTCCCGGTGATCCTGAGTATCAAGGATGTTCAGGATGGGGGGCAGAGGCAGGACCCTAGCCTGGCACCCCAGCCTCCCAGGCTAGGCAGGAAGAGATGCCCCAGTCCCCAATAGAAGCACCAGGAAAAATCAGGAGCTTCCTTGGGCAAGACCTAAGTGGGCCCTGTGCCTGTCAGGATGCTGGGGAGCCCATGGGCCATGGTAGGGGAGCCCTGAACCCATCCCACTGTGGATGGGACTGTGCTTGAACTGGCCTCCAAGGAACTGATCTGAACTGGGACGGAGTGGATCATGCTTCTTTTCCTTCCTCCTCAGCCCAGGCTTCCTTGGACCTCTAGGTACACACGGCTTCCTCCTACTCCCCCCTCCCTGAACCCAGAGAAATTCCACAAATGCAGTCTCCCCTCAGAGCACAGCCAGATTCCCCAGCACCCCCTTCCAAACTGGGAAACCCCTGGAATCAAACTGGGCTCCAGACAAGAAGCCAAGCGGAGGCCTCCCCTGCAGCAGGCTTGGGAGGCCAGGGGAGTCTTGCTTCTGCTCCCAACCGTGCATGACCTTAAGGACAGTTGTATCCCTCTCCGGGTTTCTGCTCCCTGACCTAAAAAAGGAAGGGAGCAGACAAATTGGCTGTTTTCAAGCAGGGTTCCCAGAGCATTAGAGGTTCCATGGAAATACCTCCGCGACTATTGTAGCAGGGAAAGGGCTTGGAGTCCTTCACCCCACTTCAGACAGAGGAGATCCACTTCACAGTTGTGTACAATGGGCTCTACATACGGTTTCATTTGACAAAAGAGGCTGCTACAAAGGACTTGAAAATTGCCAGCCTGGGCGAGCACTGAAGTTCCTTCTAGTTTACAATGATGCCTCATGAAAAAGCCTCGGGGAATCCCTCTTAGACCAGACTCAAAACACCTCCTTGTCCATTCATTCGTGTGTTCATTCATTCATTTGTCCATTCATCAAAGAGGTTAAAGAACACCCAGGACTTACTGCTGCCAAGCAAATAACCTTTGATCACCCAGGGTCTTGCTGCCTCAGTTGCTGCCCCCACCCCCCATGTGCCTTCTGTGCCAACGCTGGGGAAGTGACACCGTTCAGGGCTGGTACATAATGGAGGTTCCCTGGACAGTCCTATCAGAGGAGCCACACTCCATGAGGTCCTGCCAGGGTCCCGACAAAGACCCCCAGGTTCCCCGTGATGGCTTCCCTCGTGCTTCCCCCCCAGCACCCTGGCCACCTGGCTGGGCACGGTCTACCACCGCTGTTGCCGTACCAAGAGGAAGTTGTTTTGCCAAAACAAGACACTTAAGCTAAGTGGCTATTGTTACATCAGCCGGCCTTCCCGCCCAGCACCCAAACCTGGAGCCCCGTACACACACTCCCACACATTCTCATTCACATTTGCCAAGTCACAGGGACAATGCAGGGGGAGGCAAGGAGGGATGGGCCAGATGGAAGGTTGCCCAGCACCAATGACAACATAAAACACAGAGGTCTCAGGTGAGGGCAGCATCCCTGTAGGGCCAAAGGCCAGGTGCCAAGGGTCCTGAGGGAGCCTGCACTATGGGGTCAAAGGCACAATGACCTGACCCCATTGGTTGGCTATCTTAGGAACCTGCCCAGCCCCTGCAGGGGAGAGTACCTCATCCTGAACCAGCCCTGGGTCTGCCAACCACTCTCTGGTCCACGACCTCTGAGGTCTTTGACTAAGTGAGAACCTGCTCTATTATAAGAAGACTCGGTCTACAATGGATTGCTGCTTTAGCAGTGGGTCCATCAGTCTTTCTTTAATAAGCATTGCACTTCTGTAAGCATTAAGAATGTGAGGCCTATGGAAAACAACACAAAACACACACTACTATTCAAGAACAAATGTCCTATTCAGGGTGGCACACCTGCAATCCCATTCCATGTAATTCCAAAGACTGTCATGGAACCAGAAAGGGACCTGGGGGTGGAGCGGGAAACAATTTGTCCAACCCTCATTTTTGGTAGGTGGAAAAGCTGAGGCATGGAGAGATTTGTCCACATCATTAGAGGAGTCAGGGCTAGACCCTAGATGATGATAGGAGGAGGAGAAGGAGGAGGAGGAGGAGGAGGATAATCTGAACGCTCTGTGACTCTCTCTCTCTCTCTCTCTGCCAGATGCTATTTAAAAAGGGCCTCATAACTGAAAGTCACTAGGCTAAGGCTCCTTGAAGTTGACACTATCTTTATTCATTTTACAGATGAAGAAATTGAGGTACAAAAAGGTTGATTTGCCCAAAGTCACAGGTGACCTGGAACTTGGTCAGTGTTCTACCCATATCATGCAGCTTCTCCTTCGAAGACAGAGAAGCTTTCTCACCTCCTGTCCAAGGTCCCCCGTGAAGACCCAACCAACTCACACAGGAGCTTCATCAGGCTTAAGTCCCTTGCCCACCATCTTCCTCAATACTTTATGGAGCCAAAGAACCAAAACCACAATGTACATCTGTCTGCCATGAAGCCCTCGGAGAGAAGGCATGGCCATAGACAATCAGTTTCTCCCAATCCCCCCTTAACTGGCCTGAAGAAATCTACAAAGAACCCCAGACAGCTCTCCCTGCCCCGACCCGAGGCTCACTATCTTGAAAGTTCTGCCTTAAACAAGGGGATGAATTTCAGAATCTTAAATTAGGAAGTAGTGGTTTAGTTCTTTCACTCCAAAGTAAGTTAGGACGGCCTCCCAGAACGAATATGGTGCCCACCACACCACGTAACACTTCTTCCATCAGGATGAAAAGTCTGCTCCCCACTCTGTGCCCCTCTGGTGATCTTCCATGTTGGTCCCTAATTCTGGAAAGATGAGCATCGTAGGCAGATGTCGCCTCCATCACCCTGCCTGGGGACCGGCCTTAACATCCTTTGGACAAATCAGCCCTTCTCCCCATTGTATTTAGAGATCATCAAGTTTAGGCCCCCAGAAAGTCACCAACAAACATGCCCAATGGCTGTGACTGTGAGTTCACCTTCCCCACACCTCAGACAAAACTCTATTCTTCCCTGTGCACTGCCTTTACTGCTCACCAGCAGCTCCAGGAAGCTAGAGGCCTAGGACCAAATGACTTTGGTGAGGTGGAGACAGGAACCCAGGAGAACAGTGCAGAGGTTGGGAGGGAAACCTCGGAAAGAAAAGTCAAAGGGGGCCTGGAACAATGGTGGAAAAGATGGTGGTAAAGGTTGCAGAAAAGTATCTGGGGTTCAGAATGGACCACAAGCCACCTATAAGCCAGCACATAGGCTGAGCTGATCCTTCTCAAACCCAGAGCTGCCCCATCCTTCCCAGAGTCTCTGATTCTACTACTTCAGTAAAGAATAAAAGAAGATGAAGAGAAGTAGAAAGCAAGACCTCAGGAGAAGTTAGAGCACAAGAAGAATGTCCCTCAAGAAAAGAAAGCTGAGGCACAGCTGAACAAAATCTTTGGAAGCCTTTGCGTCTATAACTGTCTTTTCCACAGACAACATCCTAGCTGTTCTCTGCCACCACCAAGAACAGAAGAGGAAAGGAACCTGAGTTGTGGCAGAAGGAATTACGCTCAGACATAAGAATCATTTTCCAAGCATGAATATCGTGAAGCCTGAAAATAAGTGACCAAAGGAGATTGAAAAAAATCCCCTGGAAGATCTTAAAAACAAAGGAAGTCACATTTTCTAAGATGGTTTAGGAGCCTAGTGAAGGGGTTAGCCAAGGTAACCTTGAAGCCCAGCTAGAATGCTAAGTTCCGGTGATTTCTCAAGCCGGCAAAAGTGATGATCTAACAGCATTAATGCCCTGGCCAGGGTGTTTCACAGGCCACAGAGCAGGAGCTCAACATTCAGGCACAGCCCTGTGGTGCTTCCCGACCAGATCCCAAATCCCATCGGCTCCTCCCCGGGGCCCCTCCTGGAAATCGGGATAGAAGGAGGCTGAGCAATCCCAATCCCAAGTAGCTTCAAGTGAGAAAAGGCTCATTCAACTTCCCCCAAAACCTGAGGCATACAGGTGGCCGGGCCCCACCTATCTTGCAGCCCTGCCCCTGCTTCCCCGGCGCTGGGAAGTTCTGGCCCAAGGCCTGTAACCACTCACCCGGCTGCTGTCCCTTTCCATGGTCTCCCGAGGGGTGAGGCTTCTGGGCTCAGCTGATGTCCACAGGAAGATCCATGTTGGCCCCTGTCTTCCCCGGCATGTGGAGAAAAAGGGGGCTGGAAGGCTGAGGGCCAGCCCCCACCAGATGGGGCGGGGAAGCGGGTTGGGACGTGTGAGGTAATCTCAAGTATAAACAACACCACAGAACTAGCCAGACCTGTCCCTCTCCTCTCCTCCGAGGCCATCCCAGTTACTCAGCGAATACCAAATACCAAATACCGGGAGTGTGAAGTTACCTCTACCCCTGAAACTGCCCCCACAGAGTCAGCTATGAGGAAATGAGGGGTTCCAGAATGCTTCTTTCAGAGGGAGCATTCTCAGAGGGAAAAATCCAGGCCCTGTGAAGACCATCGTAGGCCTGTCAACCTGAGCACCTCAAACAGATGCTCCAGCGCCCTCTGAGGCGGGTCTGTGTTTCCACAGGGAACGTCCAAGGCCAGGGACCGGGGCCCCAACCAGGGCAGGACGGTGTCATCCTTCATCTCCAAGGACCACGTGTCTAAATCCCCAATCAAGGTACACGGCATGGCAAAATTTCCATTTTCTGAACGATTTCTACGAAAACTCTTACCAAAGAAATTAAAATCAAACAACCTCTAATTATGCACATAGTGAATTTCCTCAACTGAAAACAATAAAACATCATGAAACAACACATCAAAAGCCAATTAGAATAAAACATGGAAGTATCTGAATGGAAACCGTTCTAAGAAATAGTGGCTGACTCATGGTCCCCTAGCTACTGCCCATTCTGCGCCTCAGAGTCAGAAGTAACAAAGGAAGAGCCTCCTCCAAAGGGGGTGCTTAGCACCCCCAACCCCAGCAGAGTTGCTTCTGCGAGGTCTCAGGTGAGCTTTAGGAAGGATTTGTGTGACTGGGCACTCGGGGGCCCAGAGGTCGTGAATGGCAGTCTTCTTAGATTGAAGAAGATTGATTCCTTCTTAGGTTGAAGGAAGCGCAGAGACCATGCAGTGATTCGGTCCTCTCCTTTTACAGATGGAGAAACAGACTGGGAGCCTGAGGAATCCACACAAATCAAGGGAACAAACAGCAGTGGCGACAATGACAAGGCGCTGGATCTCCTGCCGAATGCTCTACATACAGTAACGCGCGTCATCTTCACAACAATGCTGTTCATCTGTCCCTCATTCATTCACCCAGCAAATATCCAAGTGCTTCTGATGCACTTGGCACTGCTCTGGGTGCTGGGGACACAGGGACAAAGCAGGCAAATACCCTGCTCCATGGCACTGGCATTGGGGGAGAGGTAGGACCAACAAAAATAAGCAGATAGATGATGATGATGATGATGATGATGATGGCTAGATAGATGACAAAGCAGCATATGAGAAATTGAGGGGATCCCTGGGTGGCGCAGCGGTTTAGCGCCTGCCTTTGGCCCAGGGCGCGATCCTGGAGACCCCGGATCGAATCCCACGTCAGGCTCCCGGTGCATGGAGCCTGCTTCTCCCTCTGCCTGTGTCTCTGCCTCTCTCTATCTCTCTGTGTGACTATCATAAATAAATAAAAAATTTAAAAAAAAAAGAGAGAAATTGAGAAGTTCTATCAAGAAAAATAAAGCAGGGAGGGGGATTGAGAGGGCTGGGAGCAGAGTGACAGTCTGAGACAGGGCAGTCAGGGAGCCCTTCACTGAGGTGACACTTGAGCAAAGACTCAAAGTAAGTGACCACTTTTCTCCCCATTTACATGTGAGAAAACTTCTAGCTCAGAATGGAAGTTGTCAGCTCCCACTTCAGGTGCTGGGAAGGGAAATCTAATCCCTTAATCTAATCCCAAGGCAGAAGGATGGAGGCGAGGATGTTTGGAGGGCCCAGATAGGGACCCCGAGGTTAACCAATCTTGTGTTATATTTGATATCACATTCCTGACTCCCCAAGAGAGCAGAACTGAGCTGCAGGCCACATCCCCTTCCTGCTGCCTTGACCAGCCTGCCATGGCAGAGACCCAGTCCTGAGGAGATGCGTCCTCTTCCCTCTCTCCAAGGGACCAACGGGCCCCCACTCTGGCCACCAGGGAGCTAGGAGGCTTCCCCAAGCCTTGGCGTTCATCACTCCATCCCCCAGCAGACCCCTGGCCTCCCAGGATCACCCTCCAGCATTTTCTCCCACATTTTCCCACCGGGAAATGGGAAGAGCTCAGACTAGGGGTTCTGGGCCAAGGGGAGCAGGTGAAAACCCCGACTCGGAGGTGAAAGCCGACTACAAGAAGTCGGAGGTCTTCAGATGGAACATCTGGGAAGAGGCGATGACAGGTCAGACCAGAGAACGTGTCCGGCACCGGGTGGGCCCTGAAGAAATGTCAGGTTTATTTCTTGCCGTTTCGTCAGAGACACTAGTTGGCCTGTCCCAGCCTCCTTGCTGGCCGAGCCACCGACCCATAAGGAGCCCCGCCAGACCGGGTTCAGCTCGGTGACCGCTGGCCGCTCAGCACCAGGCCCCACCGCAAGCTGCTGGGCGAGGGGCAGCGAGGACCAGAAAGGCGGGGACCCTGCGTGGAGGAGAACACACGGCGTAGGTGTTCAGGCTGGGGTGAAGGTGAAACACTGAGGAATAGAATTCTTTGCTCATAGTTTTCTTATTTCTAGAGGGAAGGGGCTAGGGTGGCATAAGACCCTGACTCTCCCCCAACAGAGCTGGCCTTGGAGGCTTGCTCCTGCCCGCGACTTTGGCACCTGAACTTGGCCAGGCTCCTCGGAAGGAAGGAGATACCTGTCCACCCATCCCTGCCTCCCTCTGACAATCCACTTTTGTTTGCCTCCCTCCCTCCGGCCCCGTTTCCTGCCCCCTCCTTCTAGCTCCCTGGCCCATGACTACCCGCTACCCAGAGGCACCCCAGACCCAGGTGTCCATTTGCCCTACCTTTCCCAATCCCCAGTGGGGACCTCAGGCCAGCAGCCAGGCCCCATTCATACCCGGTCACTTCCCACCTCCTGGTTATTTCCATCTGAGGCTGAGTTTTACGTAAGAGAATACATCTGCCATGCAAATGAGCATGGGCCTCAAGGTGGTCAGAGGGAGACTGGGAGGAGCAACAGAAGCCTCACTTCTATTTTGGGACTAAAGTCCCAGCTCTCTGCTTCCATGACTGCTCCCGCTGCCACCACCAACTCCTTCCTGGGGCCACCGATGGAAGTAGGGCTCTCGGCCATTCCAGTCCTACTTTGTCACTGAAGTTTCTCTTTTCTGGGTCCTCCATCAGCTTCACTCCCAGCTCACCGCCTGAGCTCCCTCCGTGGAACCCCCGAGGACCCATCCCTCACCTCTGCACCCCATTTCCTAACTTCTCCATCACTCAGAGCACAACAGAGGGGCTTCTGTCGGGGTCTGAGGGGGCCAGACCCAGACCACATGCTCAGAGGCCAGGCAGGCAGAGAGGAGACGCTGAGCCCACCCTGGAGGAAGAGTCGGCAGGAGCAAGCCCCTGAGCCAGAGCCTGTGCTCCCCTGCCCCTCGGCACAGCACACCTCTCTGAGCACAGAGCAGCCGGGCCACTGCCCTGGACGCACACCAGGCGTCCTGTCGCTGTGCTCCCAGATATTGCAAAGGGAGGCCAGGTAGGGTGGAGGTTATTTTTTTTTTTTTCAAGCCGAGAGAAACAGCCCATAAGACTAAACCAAGTCCCCGGTCCCCAGCTGGCTTCTCAGCCCACCCTAAGGAAGGCTTATAGGGCCTCTGCTGGTGAGGCAACTCTGTGGCTCCCTATTTCCAGCAGATTTTGGGCCTCTCATCCGGTGATGGGGACAGGAGAGGGAGGGAGGACAGGCACATCCAGGAGAGGATGCCAGAAAATAAACATGAGCAGGGAACCTGAGGTTGGTCAAAAGACCATCTGATGGCCCCACAGCGGGTCTGATGGCAGAGTCTAGAACCATAAACCCAGGAGCCCATGTTTCTCTTAGTCATGGGCTTTACTGCCCCCTGTGTCTTGTTGGGGACCAGCAGGAACCAGGGAGGAACAAAGCCCTGTACTTCTCCCTATAATAGTCCCTGTGCTCGTGGAATCATCAAAACCCCATGACTAGATGGGATAAACTGGTTTAGAAGCCTCTGGTAGAACCACCAGCACCCTCAGCACACGTGCTCCCCCCCACCCCCACCTGCCCCGCACTGTTGAAGAGTGGGCAGTGAGCACTGGATGATGGGAGGCTGGCCTTGCCCCGTAGGGTCTCCCAGGCCAGGACAGCTGAGTCTTCCCAGGTGGGCCTCTGGGACGCCCTTACCTGGTAGCTGCCCAGCTGTCTCCAGATGGCTCCCAGGAGTGGGAAATACCACCATCTGACTATTCAGATGCTACCTGTTTCCAAAGAAAAATTTGACACAGCTGTTCATCCTCATGATTCACCCACACCCGTTTCTCTGTAGTTTCCAGTTCCCCTCCATGGGGACACACTGCAAACGTCAAATCCCACTTCCTCATGACTGCCCTCTCTTACTTGAGGGCAACAGTTTGGTGAGCCCAGGAGTCTGCCTGCCCTCTTCCACCTGAACACACCTACTTCCTTCACTTGTTCCTGGTGTGAGGTGATTTCAAGTCCCCTCACCTCCATGGATTTCTCCAAGACAAGCCCCACAGACTCTGTGGCTCTCCTGAAGTGTCGGCTCAGAGACAGGGCTCCCCATCCATATTTACATGGGCTCTCCCTTCCGGTAAGACCTACCAGTTATTCACTGGAACTACCCATTGGGCTGCTCCTATTTCCACAGAACTGGAGCAGTTGCAGACAGACCAACAGTCCAGCCATGCTGATGGCCATGGGGGACCTAAGCCCCCCCAGAGGCAAACATGAGCCCACCTGCACACAGCTAGAGCCAAACATTCACAGAACAAGTGAGGATGAACCAGAAGCCTACTACATTGAACATGAGACTCCCACATTCAGACAGGAATGCCTTTACTCCCCTCTGATCCATCTGAGAAGGCTTTCTGGAGGAGGGAGTGAGATTCCAGAAGGTTCTAGAAAGACGGGCAGTAAGACAGCCTGGCATTCTGGGGCTGTCACAGGGAACTTGATAGGCAGGGAAGGGAAGGACCATTCAGAGCAGTGAGTGTTGAGTGGTCTGTGGAATGGACTTTGAGATCAGATAGTCATGGGATCACAGCTCTTCCAGGTATTACCTCTATGTCTTTGGGCAAGTTACTTACTTTCCTAGCACCCCAGCTTCCTCATCCATAAAATGGGGATAATTGTTCCTTCAAATAAAGTATGTATGTCCATTCAGTGAGATCGTTTGTATAAAACATTCGGCACAGGACCTGGTACGTAGTGCCCACCAATAAATAGTAGACATCATGATATGATTATTATAATTTCTAAGTTTGGTGGAATAACAGTCCTCTGTGCAGGTGTGGAGAGTATTAAGATGTGTACTTTGAATCCAAAGCCCAAACACAAAGGTCCTTAGCCGGTAGTCTGGCAGAGAAAGCCCCAGGCTAAGACTCAGGGCCAGGCTTCTGTTACTTCTAAGCAACTTCTTCCCCGGGGCCCCAGAGCTCAGCTTTCTCATCTTTAAAAAGTGAGGTCCCTTTCAAGTCTGCAGAGCCTAGTAATCTTTCAGCAGAGAGACCTGGCACAAGAAAAGAGAGCCAAGAAAGGTAATCAGGTGGTTTAGAGCTTCTTGCCAAAGAATGGAGACACAGAGGATCCAAAGGAAACAGAGTCACGGTTTGAGGAGGAAGAAAATGCCCCCAAATGTTGTCCAGAGAGACAGGAACAGAAGAACCATCAGAAACCAGGCAGAAAGAAAAAACAGCTGCAATGAGCAATAAACAAAAATTTTGTGTAGAAGCTATAGACATATATTCATGGTGAAAAATAACAAAAGCACCAGGAAATAAATATGCAAAGCACTTGCACAGACATGTGTTATTTTATTTCATCCTCAGAACACAATTGCATGCAGTTATTATTACTCTCCCTTTTTGCAACTGAGAAGCAAAGACTCGAAGAAATAAGCGCCCCGGTGTCAACAGCTTCTAAGGGACAGAACTAATGCTCAAATCCACGCTTTCAGCCACCACCTCTCTCTGCTCTCAACCATGAAGTGTCATCAGTAACAGAAAGGTATAATGGATCATTATACTTTTAAGTGTTCTTGAATATCAATACACTGTTTTAATAAGAAAGCTGAACGTGTTGAGTTTGTTCATTCTTGTTAGAACCTTTATGTTTTTCACAACCCGGAGTATTTTTTAAAAAATATTTTGATGCAATTCTTTACCTAGCTTAATTTTTTTCAGCTGTTCCAGATGTGTTTTTATCAGAGCAGATGAAAAGTGGGAAGTCGCTGAAGGTGAACCACTGCAGGTCCCCAGATTAATCACGTTGTGTTTTGCCAACTGTCACCAAGAAACAGACATTTATATTGTCTGCTTGGTGAAAGGGAAATGTTACGCCTTTTGAATTTTTTGCTTTTCAAATGTGAATCATTAAAAAAGATACAAAGCTATCCAGACTTTAAAGCTAGTTAACATGAGAAACTTCAGGTATCTGAGCATGTGGCTACATTATTCCATTTCTCCTATTGGCATTTCAAAGTTTGAAAATAAAGCATGAGCTTTTCTGTTGTTTTTGTCTCTCAAAAGACTTCTCAGTTTAGAACAAATTAATCTAAAAGAATATGGGGGAAGGTGAGTGGGGGGATGGGGTAATTGGGTGATGGGCATTAAGGAAGGCACTTGATGAGATGAGCACTGGGTGTTATATGTTGGTAAATTGAATTTAAATAAAAAATATAAAATATATATAAAAAAGAATGTGGGTTTTTTCCCATGCACAGAGATGTTAAGACTTTGAATAACAATCACATTTGCAAAACACTTTCTCTTTGTTTATGTCATCTAGCCCTTAGGATATCCATGGTAGGAGGAAAAAGTAGCAATCTCGGGAAATCCCAGAGAGGCTCCAAGTCCCAGTGGTGGCCTGGCTGAGCCTGGCTGTAGCTGAAGGACCTCCAAGACCGCTCCATCCCGAACAGCCTGAGAAGCCCTTAATAACTATGTGCAACATACAATGCATGCAGATATGAATACTATCCTTGAACCTGCCCCTATTGCCAACATAAAGCACCCTTCTTAAGGATGATGCCTGTTGACCCAAATCCAGCCCTGGCTTGGCCACTTCCCAGAAGTGGAACCTTGGCCAATCACTTCGTTCAACTGCCATCCAGCACAGATAAGTAGTGCTCTGTCTGCCTACGGCCCCTAGGAAACTGAAGTATTCTAAGAACATCAGACATTATTACTAGAAGCTTAAAACTATATGAACAGGTCTCCCTATGGTTGTCTTCACTCCACACTGGAGCTCTACTAGGCGCCCTGTTGTAACACATTGGAATTCATGGTCAGCCTTCTATGTTATATTGTTTTTCTTCTCAATCTTAGTTTTCCCATATGGAGGGGTCTTGGTGTTCCTGGTAGTTCCTGATAATGGCCCCCTTAATCATAGAAACACTGAGGTAGGGCAGGACAAGTTTTCTGGAAGATCTCCACTAGCCTTTGGGCTGTGACTGCTCTTTGGACCACCCACTAGATGGCTGCTCCATCCAAAACTAGAATAACTCCTAGATCCCTTTCTTGAGTAAAACCAGAAGACTCAGGCCCACCACCCAAGGTTAGCACATGGAACAAATTGGCTGGGATGTGTTCCTTTCCACTTAGCAAATCAAAGCCCACTTACTCAGCCCCTAAAATCTTGCTTAATTTTTAGACGTTTGTAAGCAATTATTGACTATGTACCTATCATGTTCCAAGTACCACTCAGGCCACTAAAATAGAGCCAGAGAACTCAACATGGTGCTCTCCTCATGGACCTCCATCCTCACTCTCCTCACCTTAGGATTTTGCTA
This sequence comes from Vulpes vulpes, assembly GCF_048418805.1. Lineage (NCBI taxonomy): Eukaryota > Metazoa > Chordata > Mammalia > Carnivora > Canidae > Vulpes > Vulpes vulpes. The sequence goes on along the minus strand of NC_132791.1, from coordinate 116,919,863 downwards.
CCAGAAAAAAAGCTAATGTATATTGGTATAACATTTTAGTTAATGGCCACACCAACCTTTTGAGTAGGTATTTTTATTTCCATTTTATAGATGAAGAAGCAATCAAGTCTCAAAAAGGATAATTTGCCTAAGACCACATAGCTAGTTAAGTGCTAAAAATGGGGAATCCAATCTGTTTGACTCTCTGAAACTGCTTTTGATGCCACTCCGTGGTCCTCTATACAGTCCCCCCATCCAATGCCAACTTTGTAGAAATCTTAGTGGTCATTCAGTCTTCCAGGAAAATCATGAAACTTTTTTTTTAAGATTTTATTTATTTATTCATGAGAGGCACAGAGGGAGAGGCAGAGATATAGGCAGAGGGAGAAACAGGCTCCCTGTGGGGAGCCCAATGCAGGACTCGATCCCAGGACTCTGGGATCATGACCTGAGCTGAAGGCAGATGCTCAACCACTGAGCCACCCAGGTGCCCTAATTCATGAAGCTTTAAATAAGGTCTGTTCTCTCAGAGACTCTTGGAGAGTGTTACTTGACAATTCTTTGTTCCAGACAAGTTTCCAATTTTCTCTGCAGTTGGTTTTCTGCTGTAAGTTAGCTCCTTATCTATAAGGCAACATAACATGTTAAGAGCACAGAGTAGAATGGGGTGCCTGGGTGACACAGTTGGTTAAACTTCCAACTCTTGATTTAGGATCAGGTTGTAATCTGAGGGTCGTGAGATTGAGCCTCGAGTCAGGCTTAACACTCAATGTGGAATCTGCTTGGGACTCTCTCTCCCTCTCCCTCTGCCCCTACCTGCCCCCTACCCCACTCTCACTTTCTCTCTTTTAGGTAGATAAGTAAATCCTTTAAAAAAGAAGAAGAAAAATGTAGACTATGGTCAAGAAAAATAAAATAACAGCCTAGTTTGGAATTCTGATGATATTACTTACAAATTTATTATCTGAATCTGTCTCGTTGTCTGTTAAAGAGTGGGAATAACAATACCCATCCCATGGGTTATAATATCCCATTATTGTCCCATGGAGTTATAAGGACTGAAGAAGATAACAATAAAATGGTAGTATCACACAACTTTTCTCTTAATCCCAATTTTTTTCAATAATTTTGGATATTGGGACTTTTCAATATGTTTACAAAGTCTAAATCATCAAGCATTGCAAACTGCTCTCTAGCTGGAGTAAGATAATTGTGGGGGAAAACTGTGTTCTTCCTGTATTTCTCCCTCACCGCCACAGTTATAACACTTCAGACATCAGATGTGTCAGGGTTTTGCGCATAAACCAAGCAATTCTGTGACACCAGCTGGGTGTCCTACAATTTAACTCAATGCTGACACCATCTGCCTGGAGATAGCATCAGATCCCACAAGTTGTAGACTCAATCCCACGAGACTGTCCCCAACCCCAACTTCAGCCACCAATCAGAAGTAGTGGGTCTCTAAGTTACTCACAGCTTCTGTCAAATTTGGCTACATATTGGAGGTTCCTATGACCTCCTTCCCCTTAGATTCAATCATTTGCTAGAATGGCTCACAGAACTCAGGGAAACACTTACTTATGTTTATGAGTTTACTAAAGGATATGAAAAAGGATACAGGTGAACAGCCAGATGAAGAGACACATAGGGCAGGGTCTATAAGGGTTCTGAATGCAGGAGCATCTGTCCCTGTGGAGCTGGGGTGCCACACTCTCCCAGTGTGTGGATTTGTCCACCAACCTGGAAGCCCCTGAGCCCCATACTATTGAGATATTTATGGAAGCTTCCTTACCTAGGCACAATCAGTTATTACCTCCATTCCCAACCCCTCTCCCCTCCCTAGAAAACAGGGAACAGGGTTGAAAGTTCCAAGCTTCTAATCATGACATGGTCTTTCCGGAGACCAGGCCCCAACCAGGAGCCCATCCAGAGTTGCCTCATTAGAACAAAAGATACTCTTATCACCCAGGAAATTCCAAGGGTCTTAGGAGCCCTGAGTCAGAAACTAGGGTCAAAGACTAAATATTGGAATAAAAGATTCTCCTAGCACCCCTATTTACAAGGGTTTCAGGAGCCCCATGTCACAAACTTAAGACAGAGACATATATTTCTTATTATTTCCCAATGTATCTCATTCAATTTAGACAGTATGACTTTTATTTGAACTAATTGCCAAAATCTAGAAATCCAAAGAAATCTGGGCTGCCTTCCAAGATGGGCCAATACTTTGTCCATAACATGCACTAAGTACTCACTAATTGATTGATAAAACTCTTTTGTATCCCCCTAACAATGCCTAACACAAATCCAAGCAGTCAGTTTGTCAGTCAACAAGTCTTCGTTGAATCTCTACTATGTGCCAATCAGGCTTACTTAATAACTAACTTGCTTCCACTGCTATCTCCATCACACACATGCACACACACACACACACACACACACAATACTACTGCAAAGAGGATCCACCTCACAGGGCCATGATACGAACATGGCCGGTACGAACCAGGATGATGTGCTTAGAGCCATTGCACAGTCTCAGTGCTCAGTAGATGTTCACAATCAGACTTGGTTACAGAACATCAGAACTAGAAAGGACCTCAGAAATCCTCTTTTCTGAATCATTCATTTAAATTTCTGAGTCTGGGGGTAATCCTCTGACACCTTGTGGCAGAGTCTTTGAGAAACCAGGATAAAAAAGACCTGCTTCCTGCACCCGGCCTTCACCGCCAAGCCTCAGCCCACACCTTGAAGTCTGAAGATTGCCCAAGGCTGCTTTGGTTCAATACCAAACCACAGGCCCTGGTATACCAAGATTAAAGCTTTGAGGCAAACCACGAGGTTAACCAGTCAGCTCGCCTCAGCCCTGGCTGGAACAACCATGGCCCCATCTGCTCTGGATTCCAGTTCGGGAGTGAGGATTGAAGAAGGCCAGAGAGCCCTCCTGCACAGCCACTACTACCCCTCCCAGTGCTGAGTGTCCTGGCTTTCCACTTGTCCCAGGTGTCTGGAAGATCTAGTTCTCCCAGTCTGCACTGGGGCCAAAGCCGATGTGATGCAATATGGCCCCAGTCATCAGCCCCAAGTTCAGTTTAATTATTCACATGTGCAGATGACACATAGAGAGGGGCTAAGGAGTGGTAATTACCCGGGTGGGGTTACAGAGCCCAGGTGACTAAGAGAATACTTTGCTCTAGCTGCAGAGAGCTAGGAAGAAAATTACCAGGAGCCCCTTCTGGGCCTGGACCCTGACTGGCCCTCCAGGACATCATTTCCATGAGGTGTCCCACAGCACCCCTGAGGTCCTTTCTAGTTCTGACATTCTGTAACCAAGTCTGGGCATTTCCTATAAATGGAAACATATACTATGTAGCCTATTGTAACTGGCTTCTTTCACTCATCATAATTTTCAAGATCCACTCATAGTGGAGCTTGTATCAAAACCTAATTCCTGGGGCCCCTGGATGGCTCAGTCAGTAGAGCATGTAACTCTTGATTTCGGGGCTGTGAGTTTGAGCCCCATATGGGGTGTACAGATTACTTAAAAATAAGACCTTTAAAAAAGCATTTCATCCTTTTTTATTAAGGAATAATAATCCATTGTATTTTTATACTATGCTTAGTTTATCCAGTTGTCAGTTGATGGGCATTCGGGGTAATTGTTACTAGGTTATTGTCAGTTGATGGGCACTTTTTGGCTATTACAAATAATGCTGCTATGCGTATTTATATGCAACTGTTTGTGTGGATATATGCTTTCAGTTCCATTTAGCATATACCCAGGAATGGAATTGCTGGGGCATATGATAATTCCACACTTAACCTTTTGAGAGACTTTTCCACAAAAGATTTTGAAGGCCTTCCTATGTGCCAGGCCCGGGCCAGGTACTAGGTATTCTGAACAAACCTAATGAAAATATCTGATCAAACTTTAGTGAACAAAGCAGATGCGATCCCTGTCCTTGTGGAGCTCAAATTCTAATAAGGAAGACAGGAAGTAAGCAAGTAAAAGTAACTAGGCAAAATCATTACACACAGTGATGAAAAGAAAACCAATGAATCAGGGCAGATGGAAGGAGTTGCTTTGGATGGAGCAGTTAGGAAAGGTCCCAGAGAAAGAGCCAGTCAGGCAGATTAGAGGCATGTTCTAGGTAGAAGGAAGAGTTCAGTGAGTTCGAGACACCAAAACAGGAGCATCGTGGTGGGAGTGGAATCCATAAGGCCATAGAGGTCCTATGGCCCTACAGATCACAGGCAGTGTTCTGAATTTTATTCTGCATGCAATGAAAAGCCATTGTGTCCTCTTAAGTAAGTGGTTGGGGAGTGGAGGGGATAGTAGCATGAGCTGATTCTTTTTAAATTTATTTAAATTTATTTTTTTAAAGAAAACTCAACACCCAACATGGGGCTCAGACTCACAGCCCTGAGATCAAGAGTCACATCTTTACTGCTGGAGCCAGCCAGGCTCCCGCTTTTTTTTTTTTTTTTTTTAACAGATTACATGAACTAGAATTTATGTACAAATAAACTTCACCTTTCTAGAGTACGAAGTTTGATGAGCTTTGACAAATATCACCATTGCAAAGCTATGATCACAATCAAAATATACAGTATTTCCATCTCCCCACAGGTTTTTCTAATGCTTTTTCCAATCAATCCTCTGTCCACACCCAGCCCCTGCCGACCACAGATTCATTTCTTTGTGCCTTTCTCAAATGTCATATAAATTTAGCCATATACTACTTAGCATGTGGCTTCTTTCACTTGGCATGATGTTCTTGAGATTAATCCATGGTGGAATATGGAAAAAGTTTGTTCCCTCTTTATTGCTGGTGTATTCCAATTATATGGTTATGCCACAATTTGTCCCTTGACTAGTTGATTGACATTTGGGTTACTTTTAGTGGTTAATATGAACAAAGATTCTATGGATATTCATGAACATCTTTGTATGAACATGTTTTCTCTCAAGTGAATTATATCTAAGAGTAGAATTGCTAGGTCATGCAGTAAGTTTATGTTTAAATTTATAAAAAATACAAAACTGGGCTTCTGTGTGGCTCAGTTGGTAAAGCATCTGACTTTTGATTTGGGCTCAGGTCATAATCTCAGGGTAGTGGGATTGAGCCTTGTGTTGGGCCCCATGCTCGGTGCAGAGTCTGCTTGAAATTCTCTCTCTCTGCCCCTCCCCCTATTTGTGCAAGAAGTAAGTAAGTAAGTAAATAAATAAATAAATAAATAAATAAATAAATAAATAAAATTTTACAAAAATACTGAACTGGTCTCTAAAGTGACTTTATCACTTCACATCCCCACCAACAATGGATGAGAATTCAAGTTGTTTTGCATCCTTACCAACACTTAGTATTGTCACCTTGTTTAATTCAGCTATGCCAATGGGTGTGTACTTGTATTTAAACGTAATTTCAATTTGCATTTCCCTAACATCTGAATGTCGAGCATCTTTTCCTGTGCTGATTGGCATTTCCATGTTTTCTTTGGTGAAGTGTGTGTTCAAATCTTTTTGTTCCACTCTCCTGTTTCTATCCAGTTGTTCCTTTCTTTATTATTGAGTTGTAAGAGTTCTCTGTATAGTCTGAAAACAAGATGTACACCCTCAATATATGTTTTCAAGTATTTTCTCTAATCTGTGGCCTATTTTGTCATTTTCTTGACAGCGTCTTTTAAAAAGCATTTTTTAATCAAATCCAATTTATCAACTTTTTCCTTTGCAGTTTGTATTTTGTATTACTTACCTAAAAACCTTTGCCTAACCTGAGAGATTTTTTCTCCTATTTTCCTCTAGAACTTTTATAGTTTTAGCTTTCACATTTAGATCTATGATCCATTTCAAGTTAATGTTTGTGTATGGTATGAGGTAAGGGTCAAAGTCCTTTTCTTTTTTTCTTTTTTGTGAATATCCAGTTGTTCCAGTACTGTTGGTTGAAAAGATTATCTTTTACCCATTGAATTACCTTAGCACCTTTGTCAAAAACTCAATTGATCATCTGGACCTAGAGATCTCTTTCAGCTTCTCTGGTGAGGAGTGAGAGAGGCTAAGAAAAAGAAAGGCCAAGGCAGAGGTGGGAAAGAGGAAGGGGTATCATTGATTGAATCCAGGCCTAGTGGGTATGCCCAGATGGAATCAGTTAGGAGCCCAGGTAGTCAGAGGTAGAAGACCAAGAGACTAGCAAAGGAGAGAAAAAGGGAGAGAGAAGAGAAAGGTACCCTTCTGTCATTGATAGAAACAATGATAGCAACACAGGTCAGTTCTTGGAGTTGGGGGATAATTAATTAATGGATTTCCAGGTATAAATAATTCGCCATGGATCAGAATCAGAACACAGAAAAGGCTTTAGAGTATCTAGAGCAATGGTTCTCAAACTTGGCCTCATACAGCATCACTGATAGGTAGGTATCTTGACAAATCTCCGGAAGTAAATTCTGGACATTGGTATTTTCAAAGTACTTTCTTGGTTTTAATTAGCATCCAGGACTGAGATCCCCTGTTCTAGTTCAACTTTATCTTACAGAGGAGGAAGTTGAGAAGCAGAGTTGGGCAGAGGCTAGAACAGAGATTCCTGGGACTCAGGGAGTTCCCAGGATGCAAGATGTTCAGTTCTAAAGCCAGGAGAGTCCCACCACGTGGGACTTTCGGTGCCAAAATTGGGAAAGTCCTGAGTAAACCAGAAAGAGTTGGTCATTCTACCTAAAATGTTCATCTCCCTATTTCCAGTAGCTCTTTCCACTTAAAATGATAGACTTAAAATGATCAGTGAATCCCGTACAACCAACTGGGTATCTTGCTATTTAATCAAACCCATAATGTAGTAGAACTTTCATTTCTAGTTGCCCCTCAGGACATGACATCTCCCCGATTCAGATACATGCAGTCAGTCATCAATTAGCCTCTGAGGGGCCAGAAGTCAGGGTGGAAATAGGTGCTTAGTAGTAACCACAACTAGCTTTGCTCAGACATGTTTCCATGCTGGTTTCCTGCCTCTGTGGGCGGACGGAGGGCTTCTCTCCCAGCTAAATTCTCCTAAGACAAGCTTTCACATCCCCATGTACCTCTCCTCCATAGCACTTAACACAATAGTAAACTCATATTTGTATGATAACCTGTTGATGTTTGTCTTTTGTTAAGATTTTAAACATATTGAAGATGGAGCCATGCCTCTTTCAGCTCATTGCTACATCTCACTACTTAGCACAGTATCTGGCACATAATAGGTGTTCAACAAATGGGTGAATGCATACATGCATACATGAATGAATAATGAATATCCTTACCTATTATTATGCCCAAGGAACAACACTGATGTGTATCTTTATACCACCAGGAGATTTCAAGCCAGTAGGGGTTAAGTGTTAAGTCCTTGCTTAGTGGGGTACACACTGTTATGATAAATGTAATCCACATTCATCTGAAATATAGAGAGAGGTACAGGAATGATAATGAGGTTGGTGATGTCCTCGCGAAGAGGCCTCTCTTTGTTACCTGCTTCCTAAGACACGGCGGCTTCTGCTCAATCCATATTCAGTCCATGCACCTCTCTGACTCAGTGACCTTTGACATCTTTATTAATATCTGTGACACTCAGGGCTTGCCAGGCTGGGCCCCTGTCACATTCCTAGTACCTCATTGCAGATGGCACATGGATTTATCATCATCATCATCATCATCATCATCAGATCTTTCGTGAACATCCTTGTGTTCTAGTCACCATACTGAAAGTTGGAGAAGCAGGGGCTGGGGTGGGAGCTGTGAAGATAATAGTGACTAATAAAGCATAATTCCTGATCGAGCATGTTTTACCATTCTGCTGGTTGGAGAGATAAGATATGTACTTAGAAAAAGCTTATCAGACAGTGGGGTAGTTTATAATAAATGCCAGAGATGTGGTACAGCTGATAAGTGTACCTCCAGTTTCAGAGGAAGGAGAGTAGAAGATAGAACTGCGGGTTGGGCAGGGCTGGGGTATTCTCCACTGTGTCACCCAGAGCCCCCATTCTCCACACTCAGACACCAGCCCTTGGCCTTCACTCCCATCCTCTACTATACTGCCCAACTCAAAAGGAACAGGATATGGGTGTCTTTGAGGAAACGTTTGCAATGTCCCTCGGGACCAGATGCAATGCTTTGTGCCTTTATGAGCACTTATTTAATGCCAATGAATGTAGAGTGAGTGAATGAGTCAAGACCACCCCAACTGCACCCATCACCTCAGATATAATGAGGTGGTACAGTCGCCCTGGGTCTCAACCCACTGAACCTAGTGAGGAACACCTAGTGGATGAAGTCATCCTGGTGAGTCATTTCCTGGGATGTAGCCTGGAAAGCAATCTCCCACGTAGTTCACTCAGATTTCTAGCACTTGGCTTAGGGTGCCACCTGGTGACACCCCTAGGTAAAGCTCTCCTGCTCTCCTGCTCACTCCAGGCTGGCCAGCCTCAGAATCCTCCAGGCTGAGAAACACCAGAGACCAGGACCCCAAGGTCTCAGTTCTGCAAAATAGCAGAATCAACCATCTTCCAACCTCCCCTCCTGCATTCCTGCTGTGTGGCCTTGGCCATGAGCATCTTCTCAAGGGAAAATGACACCTGTATGTCAGCTTCTTAAATGTCCCTAAAGCATCCAGCTGTCTGGGGTTACCTGATGCTTCCCAGGCCATGTATGGGAGGGGGGGAATCCAGGATCACTTGCCACACCTCGAAGGATTCTGCAGGAGGGCTTGCACTTCCCAGTATTACCTATAGATCTACACTCAATCGGAACGCTGGCTCACTGCTCTGGGTATTACGTGCTGCTCCTTTTCTGTACCATGTAACCCCAGTCTCTTTACTCCTCAAAGTGCACCTACCAAAGGCAGTGCATGTGACACACTTTACAAGGTTTAGAGTCAGAGAGGAGGAATCAAGAAGGAAGTTACATTGGCAAATAACTCAATGCTGAGCAAGGGAAGAGGAGGGCTAAGGTCAACATGATACCATATACAGACTTAACCTTGTTGTGGGAAAACAGTCTTCAATACAGCACAGGTCAGTTCCAGACAAGAACACTGTATGGACAGGACACCCTGCCCCCATGATGCTTCTTATATTCCAGCAGAAGGATATGGGAGATAAACAACTAGCTGACAAATAATTAATTACTTCTGTGGTGATATATGTTATAAAGAAAATAAAGTAATAGGGAATGGCTGGTGGGCAAGGGGACACACCTTTATAGAATGGCGTCAGGGATGACTTCTCCAAGAAGGTGACACGTGAGCCAAGACCCAAAGACTGAGGAGGAGACAGTGAGAGACGGAGAGGACAAGAGTGAACAGTGAGGAAGAACAGGGCAAGGACTCAGAGTAATGGCCCTTCCCCCCTGGGGTGAGGTGTCAAAAAGAGGCCCCAAAAGCAAGGTAACCAAGGTGACTCTAAAGGATGGGAATATCAGTGCACCGGTTCAGTTCATGAGGTGTGCGATGAGGGATACAGTGTGATCCCTCATTTTCAGTAAACTGATCACACAAATGATTTTTGCAAGGGGGTTTTTACTTTTTGCTTTTGTTTCCATTCTGGTTTTGGTAGAAACCAAGGGAAGAACTGAGAACTGCCACTCATGGAGCAGAACAGAAAACACACATCTGAAAAGAGAAGCTCAGAGTTGAAGGCAGGCACGAGCGAGCTCATGGGTCCCTGGCAGTTCCTCTAGAGCAGGGCTCGGACCACACCAGGCCTGGGGCAGGGGGGCAAGCTCATCTTAGCTCGCTCCCAGGGAGCAGGCTGGCATGGCTGACATTTAGGTTATAATTCCCACCTTTAATGTGTATTTACAAGCGCTTTACTCCCAATATCACATTCTATCTTTGCACCGAGGCACATTGTTATTTCCAACTTTACAGATGAGGCAGCTCAAGGCCTAGAGAAGCAAAGCAACTTGCTGCCTAGTGGGAGGGGTAGGATTTGAATTTGGGTCTGACTCTAACCCCATGCTCTGAACTACGCTCTCTATAAGACATACGAAAATGAGTCTAAATGTGAACGCTCCTCCTGTTTGCTCGCCCCAACATCCAGACACACAGAGACACAAGAAATTCCTCACTCTTTGAATACATCAAAGCAGTTGGTCTGGTGAAATTTAAAAGAAATCTCAACTACATAGAGCAGTGGTTCTCATCCAGGGCACATTTGGTGATGTCGGAGACATTTTTGGTTGTCACAACTGGTGGTGGCAGGTGGGTGCCACTGGTAGCTAAGGGGTAGATGCCAGGGTGCTGCTGACTACCCTAGTGAATCAGACAGGCCCCACCACAAGAATTATCCTGATTAAAATGTCCCTTTTGTCAAGATTGAGAACCCTCTGTAGAACATGTCATCAAGGAAAGGAGCTCTCTGGCCAGATGTTATACATCTTTTTTTTTTTTTTTAAGATTTTATTTATTCATGAGAGACACAGAGAGAGAGGCAGAGACATAGGCAGAGGAAGAAGCAGGCTCCCTGTGGGTAACCTGATGTGGGACTCAATACTAGGACCCCAGGATCACGACCTGAGCCAAAGACAGACGCTCAACTGCTGAGCCACCCAGGCATCCCCAGCATGACATTATCTTGATGGTTTAACCTCAGTCTGTTTCTCAGGTTGTAGAAGCTAGAAACAAGAGTAGTGAATTTTCTGAGATGATGAAATCCCGAACAAATGATTCACATCAGCACCACCTCCCCAGGGCTGCTGAGGTGGCACCCAGGGACAGGACAGACACCAGAAGCAGTCCTTCTAGAAAGATCCAGACCTGGAGATAGTCCAAGAGCCACATGGACAAAGCCAAAGGGAAAGAGCCCAGGAAGGAGGCCAAATACCATCAGTTGAGACCACTGAATTCTCCAAAGCTGTGCTCATTAATTTACCACAGGGAAACCCAGGAGTCATAGTCTAGAATTTTCTCATCGGCATAGAAATGAATTCTCTCCCCAGAAGCAAACCCTTGGAAAACCAACTGCTTATTCAATTTGGTAGGATCCCCACAGAGGAATAGACACATAATAGGTTCTTCAGTCTTTAAAAGTATATATCCCTCAGTCCCAGGACTGATCAAGCCAGGTCCTTCCAGAAAGATTCTAGTACTGAATATATGCTACCATCAAGCTCCACTTTGCAGTCCCACAGAGACCTGGATTCCACACTGCCGACCCTCACTCCTCCTGTTGGCACATTGACCTTCCTGAGGCCAACAGGTCTCTTGATTTGACCTGAGACGTGTTGATTTTCTGGCTTAGCCTCAGAAGACCCTCTGGTTTACTGTGTTGACCAGTGCCAGTTCATGGGGGCACCTCCCTCCTGGGCTCTGGCCCTGTGCCAGCTCACCTGTCACTTTCTACACTGTAGCAGTTCCCTGAGTGTGTATCTCCATACACACTCCACCACTAAGTCTAGAGTTGGCACCAAGGCACATCTCACAGCACAAACTCTCAATTTGGGCAAAGTCAAGGTGATGTCCCAACTGTACCACACACTGGCTGTGTGACCCTGGGCAGATTTAACCTCACCCAGCCTCAGTCCTCTCACCAGTAATCAGGGCTCCTCACCACCATCTTATTGTGGGTGTGAGGATTAAATGAGTTAATGCATATCGGGTGCCTAGCACAGTACCTGGCTAATGGTGAGTGCTCAGTACATGTTAGCTTCCACCACTGCCGTCACCTCGAACGGGCCTAGCAAGGGTAGTTGGTACCTACCCAGCACTTCCCACAGCATATGTGCCCAGCACCCAGGGAATCAGCATGGAGCCCCTTGTCCAAAACTTGCTTCATGCACGCGTGCTTGTCTGGCCAGTGTGGACCCGAGACAGGAGGGCAGAGAGCAAAATGGTGAGGCACAGTCTGAGGCCTGGGCATCCATCCTGCCCCTGCCACCTCCCAGAGGTGTGACCCCGCCAGGCCACCTAACACCCACCTTTCAGATTCTTCCTCTGAAAAGTCAGGAGGTGAGACAGAAAAGTGATTAGGTGATCCTAATATCTTTTATTTAACCCAAGATATCCCAAAGCTTATCACTGCAATAGGTAATCAATTCAAAAAAAATTAAGGGGATATCTTATATTCTTTTCTTGTAATACTAAATCTTGGAAATCCCGCTCAGATTTTATATGTACAGCACATCTCAATTCAGACGAGCCAGATTTCAGGTGCTCAGTAGGTACATGTGGGGAGTAGCTGCCACTCTGGACCATGTAGTTGTAAAAATTAAGTGAGTTAATGGAGATAAATTTGTCGGTTCCAAGTAAGTGAATGGTAAATGTTGGTGTTAGCACTTTACTTTAAATGGACAGCACATGGGTGGCGTTCGAGTAATTGTGTCTAAGTATTTTCTTAATCTTCCTTTTTTGACATTATGGGCCTAATATGCAGTGTAGTACAGAGGCTAACACACAGCCCATAGGTCAAACTGCCCGGGCTGGATCTTACGTGAGCCACTTACTAGTTGTGTAGCTGTGGGCAAATTACTTAATTTGACTGTGCCTCAGTTTACTTCTCTGTAAAGGGGGTTAGAATAGTACTTTCAACACAGGGCAGTTGCCGGGATGAGATGAGGTCACTGAAGAGCTTAGAACCCTGTCTGCCAGCAAATGCCACACATCTGTTGAAGAAAATCTGAGGATACAGAAAAGCTGGAGGAAAAATTAATCAGTTAACACCAGAGAGCCTTTTCCATCCAAAAAACCACAGTTAACATTTTTCTTCAGTGGTTTCTTGATAAAACAGGGGGCCCCACTAGTTCCTCTCTTGGTGAGCTATAAAGTGACCCTCCCAACCTACCCTTACTCCCCACTTCACACTCCTTTTCTGCCCTTGAAATCGCTGACCCCGGGAGCCAGGTGAAGATCAAAGAACATTCCCATGAACATGAGGAAAAAAGCAAAGAAAGAGACTAATGCTTCAGGGCAACACTTCTCCGATCTGTTGTCCAGTGACAGTCTTGTGGGTGAGTGGCATGACAGCTTGCTTCCACCAAACGTCAATCGAGATGAGACTGTTGATGTGGTCACAGCACCATATGGTGGCTCTGTGTGTCAGAGATGTGACACCACCACATGTGGTAGGCCCAGGGCCCTCTCTCACCATGCTGGATGGTCCGAGTGCACCTTGGTGATCCGAATATGAACAGAATGTGTGTCCCTGAATTCCAGCCCCTCCTGCTGGGCCCAGGGCTCCCACATGGGCTGGCTTTCCCTTGTAAGGCAGTGGTTCTCACACTTGAGAGTGTATTTATGAGAACCACCAGGTAAAATTACTAAAATGTGGGTTTAACTGTGTTGACTCTGTAAGTCCAATTTAATAGCTCTGGGGAGACCCAGGAATCTGCATTTTTTTACATGTTGTGGGGGATCCCGATGCTGGGGGTCTGCAACACATTCTGAGAAATCCTGTAACATAGGGTGATAATTCTCTTTGCAGCTCACTGGCATCTACAGACACAAAGACCGAGCTAGACAAGTGATAGTGACAGCTATAGTGAGAGAATGGAAGAGAAAGGGAGGGGGGAAGCCCTGTCCTTCTTCCTGAGTGTGTCACCCACAGTCCCTTCCTTTGAGGCACAATATCTGCCTTCATGCCCAGCACAGATGGCACCATTCACTGTTTTTAAAGTGGTGTGACTTGGGGGCGTATGAGTGGCTCAGTCGGTTAAACCAACTCTTGGTTTCAGCTCAGGTCATGATCTCAGGATTGCGAGATGGAGCCCCACGTTGAGCTCCGTGCTAGGCATGGAGCCCGCTTAAGATTCTCTTTCTCCATTTCCCACTGCTCTTCCCACCTCTCTCTCTCTCCCCCCTCTCAAAACATAAGATGAAAAAAAATAAATAAAATGGTATGACTAGCACATTACATTCCAATGATAATGGAAACAAAATATTATATCTGGTGTCAAATCTTGACTTTGCAACTTATTAGCCATGTGACTTCAGGCAAGTGTCTTCACTCTTTGAGTCTCCATTTACTCATCTATAAAGTAGAGATAACAAAGCCATTATCTCTCAGGATTGCTATGGTATTAAATTTGATAATGTATGTGAGCAAACTTAAAGTAGCACCTCCTACATCGCCGATGCTCCTTTTGTGTGTTCAACAAGTACTTATTGGGTATCAATATGTACCAGACTCTGTGCCAGCTCTGGGGGTATAAAGATGGACCACAGGAGACACCTTTCTGCAAGGTGTCCTCCAAGTGCTGAAGGAGGCAGGCCATGGCTTGACTATGAGATAGAAGAAAAACCAAAGGTAATTTGCTATGCATCCTGGGGAGTGGCCCATTGAGACCCAATTGCCCCCTCTCTGGGGTTGGCCACAGAAGAGACATGGTCATAACCTTCAGCCCCTGTGGCAACTAAAGCTAGTCTTCAGCAAAATTCAAATCTGCTGAGTGAGCTAGGGGAAGAGAGGCTGTCCAGGGCACAAAACTCTTGCCTTAAGGCACATCAAAGATCTTTAATATCTATATGTACTAATCATTCCAGTTCTTGAAATTTCATTAAAGGAAATTATCTTAAAAGGAGGAAAACTTTATAAATGAAAATGATACATCAAAAGATATTTTTTTAAAAAAAATCCATGACCCTTAACCCAGGAATTTCACTTCTGGAAATCTATCCTCAAAAAACAGAGAGCCCCACAAAGGCTGTGGTGTATAAGAACGCTCATTACAGTGTTTCAAGCAAGAGTTTCTACTCTAATGTCAAATAAGAGAGGAACTGGCAAGGTAGACTATGGTATTTGCAGAAGTAATATTCAAACACTGGACAACCAGTGCAAATGAGGGCTCTGAAGGGTGTGCTGTGCTGGGGCTTCACCTTGCAGTTGCCAGACTCTGAAAAGGCTGGGGAGGGGTGTCCCGGGTGGCCTGGAGAGGAGCAGAGACTGAGCAGATAGTTCACTTATCTACGGATCTCAAAATTCACATAGGACTCAGAGGAGAAACGTGCAGTCATGAAGAGTGATCATGACACATGTATATACGTTTGTCGACATTCACCCAATTATACACAGAAGACCTGTGGATTTTACTATATGCGGTTTTATCATTATTTTTTAAATTATCACGGTATGGTGTCATGGTTAAAAGCCTGCATTCCGACCTCAAATGGAGCTGGGTTAGGAATGCCAGCAGCACCGATTCCCAGATAAGTTATTTAACCTTTCTAAGCCTCAGCTTCCTGCCTGTAAAGCAAGGATAATGATAGTTTTCACATGATAGTATTGCTGTGAAATTAAGCAGGATAATTAGTGAGAAAAACACAAAATGCTCAACATTTAGTATTAGCTATTAATGTTAGCTATCATTTGATAATGTGGAAAAATACATATTATATCATATCACATACGATATGCATATGTATCATACATGTGTATAATCATGTATAATGTATTATATGCATCTCATATGTGCATCATGTATAATCATATACAAACACGTATCATTTTTGTGTGTATATACAGATATATACACACACATAGGATACAATATAAACTATAAAAGCCAAATACAAATTATATCTATGGTACAATTAAAATCTAATGTATTTTTTAAATGTTTAATCTATTCATAAAAGAGGTAGGGATAGGGGCTCCTGGATGGCTCAGTGGTTGACCATCTGCTTTTGGCTCAGGGCGTGATCCCGGGGTCCTGGGATCCAGTCCTGCAACAGGCTCCCTGCAGGGAGCCTGCCTCTCCCTCTGCCTCTCTCGTGAATAAATAAATAAAATCTTTAAAAAAAGAAAAAAGAGTTAGGGATGGAATAACCCCACAAAGATGACAATATAAGTTGTTTCGACTTGGCTCCCCCTTACAAGTGGAACAACTGGTAACTATCTATAGACTAGACACCACGGTCTAGAGAATCCTAGAACATGGTCTTGAGGCTGAAGCGCCCCCCAGCAGAGACAAGACAGACTGGATTGGAAGGGTAAGACAAGCTGCTATGCTCTGACCTCACCGCCCCTCCCGCAAGCCAGTGAGAGCCCCCAACCCCACCAAGGCTACAGTTCCTCCAGAAGGATAAGAGACCCTGGAGTGGACACCCAACTACCCCCCAGCATTGGGGGTCCCTTGGTGGGAGTGCCACTCTGCTCTTACCTTAGGGAGATCACAAGGGAATCGGTGGAGCTGGACCACTGGGAATGGGATTGTAATGCAGAAGATGGGGAGGGGCTTGCAGCAACCAGGGCTCGGATTTGGGCAGACCGAGCTCCTACAGCAGGGCCCAAGGAGTACTCCCCACCAGCAGCCTCCCTCACCTGCAGAGCCGAGACAGGGGTGCAGTCTGACCAGGACACTGGGCAGAGCACAGGTCTGCCTGATTTGGAACCTCGAAGAGCCTGGTTGGCCCTGGAAGCTGCTCTGCCCCTACACCTGGGCAGGGGAGCCGCCTCACGGTTCTGCCCACTACTGAATACAGCCTGAGACCCTGCTAGGCAGGAAGCCCAACCAGAACTCCTGGGAATCTCTGTAGTCTGCCCTGCAGTCCCCATGACAGCCGCTCTGGAGTGGAGAGCAGGCCAGTGGCTGTCTCTGTCTGCAGAGCAAAACCAGTGGCCCCATCTGGCCAGGGAACTCAGTGCACGATCTTCCTTATTTGGATTCTTTTTTTTTTTTTTTTAAGATTTTATTTAGGTATTAGAGACACACGGAGAGATGCAGAGACATAGGTAGAGGGAGAAGCAGGTGCCCTGCAGGGAGACTGATACAGGACTCAATCCCAAGGCCCCGGGGTCACAACCTGAGTCAAAGGCAGATGCTCAACCGCTGAGCCACTCAGGTGTCCTGGCTTGGATTCTTAAGCAACAAGCCGTACATTCTGCTGTGAGGCCAGGACAGAGCAGCTCATTCACAGCCCCACCTGCTGCTGAGGAGAGAGCCCAGTACCACCTGGCTAGGAAGCCTGACCAGAGGACCCACACAACCATGGAACCCATCCTACAGCCTCGCATGGGCAGTAGCCCTACCTGTCTGTTCTCAGCCAGGAACACCCCCCTCCATTGGAATTTGTTTGATGTTTTCCTCATGGCTATGCTAGGATTATAGGGTTTTGGGGGGAAGACCACAGAGTTTAAGTGCTATTCCCCTCACATTGTGTCAAGGGTAGGTGTTACCAATACGACTTAACCACGGTTGATATTAACCTTGATCACCTGGCTGAGATAGTGTTCATCAGGTTTCTCCTCTGCAAAGGTACTCCCTCTCCCCTTTTCCATACTGTCTCTTCTGGAAGGAAGTCATTATGTGCAGCCCACACTTAAGTGGGGAGTGATGCTCGCCCTTCAGCGAGGGTGAAGTGTTTCATAAGTGATTTGGAGTTCTTCTCCATGGGAAACTCATTTCTTCTTCTGGTTGGGATTTCTCACAGTTTGTCCAGTGTCTAATCATTGTTAGACATTTGCTATCCCACCATGACCTGAAATGGATCTTCCCACATCTAACATTTGTTGGACACTTACTATGTACTCTGCACTATGCTGGACATCTTTTGTGTATCCTGTGTCACTTAATCCCTGCCATAACCTTATGCAATGAATACTATTAGACCCACTTCACAGATAAATAAACTGAGACTCAGAGACTTTCTCTACTTGGGAACCCTGTTGTATTTCTATGTATGCTTTGCACACCATACTGTAAAAATTGGAGCGAACTTCCATACATTCTTTGCCTACCCAAGTTCTGGGCTGCTAGGTGAGCCCTGGTCTGAATCCTCCACTTCACAAATCGCCTAGCCTCTCTCTGAGGTTACCTATCCTCTCTTCCCTGCTGGTAGTAACTGGACGCTCATGTCAGCTTGCCCCACAGCCCACCCCAGAATCCAGTCCCATGGTTTCCCCATGGTTGCCTGAGCTCTGGAGCACAGCTGGCAAGACCTTGACCATTATAGCTCAGCTCCAGAGCATGAGCGGTCACAATCCAACACTGCTGCTCACATGGAAAGTTCTCTCCCTGCCGGAGGACAAAAACAACACCTCACGCCCATGAAGACCTGAGAGATCTAGAAGCCTGTTTCACACTCTGAACAAAATCCCCCACCCAGATGCTAAAAGGCGAGAGAACACAGAGGGAGTTGAACATATAAAAGCCACTACGGTTGGAAAAGAAACCAAAGATAACTTCTAGGCGGTTAACCCACCTGCCCCCGTGACAGCCCCTGGAGGAGGTATCACTCAGTGGCAGGCTCCGTCAGCTTGGGAGAGTTCAACCACTCAGTGTCCTCCTTACCTCCACCCTTAGGTCTCAAATTGGACACCATGATGGAGTCAAAAGAGGACTTGGGGGCAGAATGTCTCTCTTTAAAAAAAAAATTATTTATTTGAGAAAGAGAGAACACGCTAAGGGGGCAGAGGGAGAAGCAGACTCCGCGCAGAGCAGGGAGCCCCACACGGGGCTCGATCCCAGGACCCTGGGATCATGATCTGAGCCAAAGGCAGATGCTTAACCAACTGAGCCACTGAGGTGCCCTGGGACTGAGGGGCAGAATCTAATCCAATTTTTCCAGAAGCCCTAGAAGGATGGCAAGACAGGCATTTATAGCCTCACTTTACTGTAGGAATTGAGATTTAGGGATGTAAAGTGATTTGCCAAACACAGTACAGTGAGTTAGCAAGTTGACCCTGCCTCGGGCTCTTCCCACAGTTGGTTTGATGGAAGAGACCAGGCCCACTGCCATTACCAAAACTCCAGTAGAGGCAGCTGGTAATCGTGGCTGGTAAAGATGTGGGTGAAAATTGTTGGTTAAAACAGTATGCAAAGTTGGGGATCATTCAGGAAGACTAGAATGCCTAGTGTTCATCAGGGAAGGTTCTCCATCGACAGTGTTGGTTATTCAGGCGGGAAGGGGAGGCAGATGGGAGGCCAAATGGGTCCACACTCCTAGGACATGCATCTCCTCTAACTGCCATCGCCTGGAGCTCTGTGCCTGGTGTGGGGTCCCGTGTAAGAAGCCCTTGGTGGCATGTGCCTTGAGAACCCACCTGAATCAAGCACTACAGACAGCACAACTGGAGCTGGAGTCCCAGGAGAAGAAACCAGAGGCCTCAGTGTTCTGTTGCTAGGCAGACAGGTGTTTGAGGGTTGCCAGCACTTGGCCTACTGCCTAGCACAAAGTGGAACCACATTAAGTATTTCTCGACTTGAGTGAAGTGCTCCTGAAAGGGACAGAGGCACAGAGAGGTGTCATTCTCCCATGATCACACAGCCTATAAGTGGGAGAAGTGAAATTCAGCCCAGGTCAACACAATATTCAGCACTTACGCCCTACAATGCTTGCCTCTCTACCCTATAGTCTCTTGCCTCCAGGACCAGGATAGTGTCATTTTCTCATCCTGTAACCCGTAACTTCTGGCACAATGTCTGCCACACAGTGGGCTTGACCAAAGCTTAGAGGTCTGCCGCAATACGGAGCTGGGGGGGTGGGTTCCTTGCTAAAGCACATGCCACACTGGGCAGGAAATGGAAGGATGGGGCCTGAGAGGGGAGCAGTGACGAAGGGCCCCTGGATCCTGAGCATTGGCCACAGGCTAGGATTAGGGTCAAGGGTGGAAAGATGACACATGATATCGGCCCCCACGCAGCTCCTAAAATCCAGACCCCTCTCCTCTGGGCTCCACACCAAGCCCGGCACATCCCACCAGTGCTGGTCACACCCAGTTCTGCATCTGTCCCCTTTCCCAGAACACTCTTCCCTCCTCTCTTTACCCCCAACTTGTCGCTCAGATTCCAACTCAAGCAGCACATCTTCATGGAAGTTTTCTTGGGTCTTTCTTACCAGGTCAGGTGCCAGTTACAGACTCTCCTAGCACTTACCACAGTGGCAATTTTGCACCTTATTCGGGTGGTTACTGTACCAACATCCATCTCCCCTTCTAATCCGGAAACTCTAGGAGAGCTCTGCTCGGCTCATAGTACATTCCCTGCATCCTGCAGTGGTATTGAGTAAATACTCAATAATCCTATGTCGAGTAAGGAAATGACTGGATGAGTATAGGAACTGATCACCCTCTGGGGTAGGATGAACAATGGCTCCCCAGAAGATATCCAGTTCCTAATCCCTGGAACCTGTGAATGCTACCTTTAGTGGGAACAGGGTCTTTGCAGATGTGATTGAATAAAGGATCTTGAGACAAGGAGAGTATCCTGGGTTACCAGGGAGAGTCCTAAATGCCACCACATTCAGGTTCATAGGAAATTTTTGTTGTAAAATATAGGCAGAGAGAGATGTGGCCACAAGCCAAGGAATCCAGCCGCCACCGAGAGCTGGAAGAGACAAGGAAGGATTCTCTTCTAGAGCCTCAAGAGGGAATAAAGCCCTGCTGGCACCTTGATTTCAACCTCTGGAAACTGACTTCTGGCCTCTGGAACTGTGAGAGAATAAATTTCTGGTGTCATAAGCCACCAAATTTGATACGGCAGCCCTCAGAAAGTGGTATATGTCCCCAAGCTCTACCTGCCTCCTCATTCTGACCCCCAACCCTCCTCCTTCACCAGTTTTCTCCATGGCCAGCCCCTTGAGGTTTGGGAGAGGGAGAGGTAATAGGAAAGAGGGGAATCAAGAAGATGGAGAGGAGAGGGCAGGACAAAAGGCTGGAGTGTGAGCTGGCAGGGGGAGTGTATTTTACTTAGATGCCAGAGTCAGGGCCACAGCTGCAGAAAGAGGAGCCCCATGTTCATGCTTCCCCTCCCCCACCCCAATAACTATTCTTGAGAGGAAGTGGGAGAGATTGAAATTTCTCAAGTCCTTTCTCTGCCTATTGGCCACTGGCCATGATCCCCAAAGAAGAGCCAGGTGAGCCTTACTCATTGGCCTCCAACCCCCCCCACACACACTGGTCTTACCAATCCCAAATGTGCCAGGTACACTCTGACCCCAGGACCTTTGCACTTGCCGTTCCTCTGCCCACAGTGCTCTTTATCCGCACATCTATATGACTCATCTCCCACCTCCTTCGGGTCCTTGTTCAAATGTCACCCACTGGGTGAGGCCTTCCTTGACCACCCCACTTAAAGTGAAACACATCACCCCATTCCCTCTACCCCTCCCTTACTTGTTTCCTGTAGCACTTACCACCATCTGACAGACTATGTATGTATCTAACTTATTAATTATTCACATGTCTCCTCCCAGCAGCATGGACACTCTATGTGGCAGGAGTTTGGGCTACCTTGCCTAAAATGAAGCCTGGTACATGGTAGGCAGTCAATAACTATTTGCTGAATGAAGAAACATTCTCAGAGGGCTTTCCTCTGCGTGAAATGGAAGGGCATCAGGTAGGAACAGCTGGGAGCCAGATGAGAAAGCCTTTGCTTTCTCAGCCCAGCCCCCTCCTCCATAGGTCTCAGGGCCAAACACAAACCCCATCGAGGCCTTTCTTACTATTCCTACTCATTTTCATACCCAGGGGACCAAGAGGCACCACAGAATCACCACGGATCCTGCCCTGGCTGCTTCTGGTTCTGAGTCTCCCACAGGGGCCACAGCAGCACCCGGACTCCAGCCAGCAGGCCCTACCCTAACTCTTTGCTTGGCAGCCCTCCAACTAGTTTATGTAGCTGGAATTGTCACGCTGCTTCTTTTTTGTCTGTGGCTGGCAGGGGGAGGTCAGGAGGGGAGGAGAAACATGGTGTAGTAGAGTGAGACAGACCCAGGCCACATCGTTTGCTGATAACCTTGGGAAAATCATATAACCTCTCTGAGACTCGGTTTCCTACTCCATCAAATGAGAAAGACCACCCCATCTAGGATCAGATGAAGTAATAGCAGTGTATTACCCAACACAATAATGAATGCCAGATTTCCTTTCCTTCCCCCTTTCCAGCTAAACATCTTTCAAGCCAAACACGGTGCCTTTCCCCATCTTTGTCCTCTAGTGCATAGCACAGTGGCTGACACATGGCAAGTACTCGATGAATGTTAGCAGATTTGAGCTACTGACCCAAGGGAGAGAAGGGCTGTGAGGAAGATGTGGCAATTATGGACTCTGTTTTATTCAAGTGGGACATCAGCAGAGCTGAGTTACTGACTTAGGCAGTGACCAGAGTTGGCACAGGAAGGAGAAGGGGAAAGAATGAAGTCCTAAGCTCAAGGACATGGTGTAATAGAAAGAGGCTATTGGATTGAGAGCCAGAAGAAGTATCTCTTTTTTTTTTTTTTTAAGATTTTGTTTACTTATTCATGAGAGACACAGAGAGAGAGACAGAGACACAGGCAGAGGGAGAAGCAGGATCCATGCAGGGAGCCCAACATGGGATGGACCACGGGATCACGCCCTCAGCCAAAGGCAGATGCTCAACCACTGAGCCACCCAGGTGTCCCCAGAAGAAGTATCTCATTATGTGGTTAGACAGGGAGCATCTCCCAGGACTAGTGGGTAGGCAAGCGTCCAGTACTCATATGGAAACCCTTCTGTTCATTTAGAAATCTAGACACAAGTAGTGACCACTGATAAGACCTTCATGAACCTCAGAGCATTTGTTTGTTCCAGTTTCCTAAAATTAGGCTTAAA
Organism: Vulpes vulpes; assembly: GCF_048418805.1. Lineage (NCBI taxonomy): Eukaryota > Metazoa > Chordata > Mammalia > Carnivora > Canidae > Vulpes > Vulpes vulpes. The sequence continues at coordinate 116,897,357 of NC_132791.1, read as the reverse complement.
ATTTCTACAAATTTGCAGTGTTAAACATGAGTCACCTATTTGGAACTTCATACTGTGTATCAAAGTGTCTATTAAAATGGTATGTATTCCTGAACATCTGTTATTTAATCAAAATATTTTTATGTGTTAAAAATTGATTTACCGGACACCTGGTAGCTCAGTTGGTGAAGCGTCTGTCTTCGGCTCAGGTCATGATCCTGAGATCCTGGGATGGAGCTCCGCATGGCATCGGGCTCCCTGTTCAGCTTGGGGGTCTACTTCTCCCTCTGGCCCTCCCCCACCTCACTCTTGCTCATTCCTTTTTCTCTCTTTCTCTCTCTCACGAAAAATGAATAAATAAAATCTTTAAAAATAAAAAAGAATGGATTTACCAAACCAAAGTTATACGAAGTATAAAAAAATAATGGCACCATACGCAAGACCTCTTAAAAAAAAAAAGCTGCAGAAGAAATGCCAATTTTGCCCCTCCTGGGTCCTGAGAATTTTCCAGGTAGGTTCCTTTGGCATCCTGAGAGGGGGTCGGAGAGGAAAGGGTCTGCTAGGGAAGGCATGGAGGACATTGGCTGCTGGCCACCAGAGAAACCAGCAGGATCTCCTTGCATCAGTCCCCCACTGTTGGCTAATGAAAAATAGTATGGAAGAAGGTGTAAAGAGCATGAGCTCTTTTGTTCTTATGTCCTCAAAGGTCAGATGGCCACAGAATGAATCTGAGGGTGAGGTGTGAATCTGCCACTCTCAAAATGAGCTCTTCTTCTCTGACTTTCATTTTCTTATAAATTATAAGAACGTCAGCTCCAGCCTAGGAATGTAGCTTCCCTCTTCTGTGACCCCTTCCCACACACTCCACTGGGCATACATGCACACTCAGCACTTAACATCCCCAGCTGACCTCCAGTTACTGTTTCTTGTACTTGCTGTTAATTCTGTGAAAGAGGAGAGGCCTTATTTCCAACATGACCTGGGACAGAAGCAGGGAGACAGATGAACTGACCTCCACACAAGAAGTCCAGGATTCCATGGGGGCGTCAGAATCTCAAGCTGTGGAGGACAGATGGCAACAGGTTTGGGGTTGGGAGCTGGTCAAGGTATGCTTGGCTTGGCAGTGAACAAAAAGAAGACCCCATCCAAAAAATAAATAACAAGGGTACCAATACCCTGCATGTGTTTCACACCTTGAAGTTGACAAACCACTTTCTATCCGAGCTGATCCTTCTGATAGTATATCAGGGTTATTTATTACAGGTTTAAATTCCCTGAAAGTCCATGTACCCAATAAGGATAGTGACTAATTTTTGTACCCCACAGTGCCTAGTTAAGAGTACCTAAAAAAACGACTGCCTACATCATTCCTGTCGGCAACTCGATGAAAAAGCATCGTCCTCATTTCACAGGTAGGCAATCTGAGCCCTGAGACCCAGTCACAGGTGACAACTGACAGCTGGTACTTTGAACCCCTACCGCAGGTCTTCCTAGCCAGCACTTGCTGCCAGTAGAGCTACAGTGGAACATAAACCTTTAAATACTTGAAACTACAAACTGAGGTTTGCTGGGTGGCTGGCAGGGGGCTGGGTTACGGAGGACATTTGTTGTGAGGAGCACAGGGGTGTAAGGAAATGATGAATCCCTAAATTCTATCCCTGAAACCAATACTACATACACCATATGGTAACCAACTGGGACTTAAATAAAAATTTGGCAAAGAAAAGTAAAATAAATACCTAAAACTACCTGTAATGCAAGGGATGACAAGCAATTTCTTTCTTTCTTTCTTTCTTTCTTTCTTTCTTTCTTTCTTTCTTTCTTTCTTTCTTTCTTTCTTTTATTGACAAGCAGTTTCTATGACACAAAGTAGTAATTAAGATTTGTCATTAGATGGGAGCCTCCCTCTTCCTGGGTGAACCTCGTTAGTCACGTCAAGTTCATGTCCCTCAACTTGGGCAAAGCCCTGGATGTCCGTGCTAGGTCCAAAGCGGATGTCTTACATGAAACATTCGAGGTTTTGTTCGGCAACGTCCACTGAATGGAACCATAGACCCGAGAAGGTAGGGAAATGGTTCTCCCCAAGTCTGACTTTAGGCTGTGCCATCCAATACCTGGAAAATCATCCTCCTTTGTCCTGGGGTTGCTCAAAGAAGACCAGGAACCCAGACATGGGCTGGAGGAGCAGAGAGACCTGGTCTTGCACCCCCGCCACCATGCCCACCTCCCCCCCCGGCCATGGAGGAATGACCATGGCAAGGCCCTGGATTGGGCCTGACATGCCACCACCTGGGCCATGCAGCTGCTGTCCCAGCTGTACTGTTATTTAAGACCAACACAAATGTGAGAGAACATGCCAGCAACCAGCGCTCTGTGGGTCATGGGAGCTCTGACTATATATTGGGGGGGGGGCGGCTAGGAATTTCTCCTGAATATACTGATGTTTGATGCTCCTGCTGTGACTCCCCTTACAGCAAAACAAAACTAAACTAAAAAAGTGGATCCTGAGCAGGGGAAGGAAGGCGCCCTCCTCTCTGGGGGCAACCAAGGTGTTCAGAGAGGCCTGGAGACTTCCAAAGGTGGCAGTTAGTTGGTCTCTCCCTACTGCAATAATGCTAGAAGCTCAAGGAAGTTTTCAGTAGGGGCTGAACCTGTGGGGGCTCTAAGTGGCTACTGCTCAAAGTAACGGCTAACTAGTTCTCTGGTATTTTTGTTATTCGTAAGCACTCAAATTGCATTTAAATTTAAATTTAAAAATGCTATGGTCACCGTGTCCACACCTGAAGGCCACCACCATGAGCTGGGAGGCCACTGGATGGCTCTGGGCACAGGAGGCTTCCCTGGAGAACTCCATGAATGAGAACCCAAGAGCAGACAGACTTCCTGCAATCGTGGGATGGGGGCTCAGACTGCTATTAATTTTAGAACTAAGTGGAAATGACATCCCTATAAATGCGGACCACACAGGTGCCTCCCGAAATGACATGGGATATTTTCAGCAATGTTCTATTCTCAACCTGCTGTACCCCAAGTTGACAGAGCAATGACAATGGATTAGGTCTTCACCATTCCTGACCAGGGGATCTCCTTAAAAATCACTTTCCTGGGAGAGGTCCCAGTCACCGGGGTGGAGTGGAGCTCCCCACCAGCTGGAGGGTGGAGAGACGTCAAGTGCACACAGACACAGGAAAAGGGCTGGCTCCCTCTGACCAGCATGAGGCCTTTCTGCTGACTTTTTCTATTAACCACATACCTCCTGTCATCTGGCAAGCCTTTGACAGTTGTCAGAGCACTTTGTATCTGGCCTTACAATAGCCCAGGAAAGTTCCAAGGAATCCAATCCTGTCAGTGGCTAATAGAGGTAAAAGCACTGGTCCAAGGGCACACAGCTGGCAGTGGCCATCCTGGGGCTAGAACTAGGTCTCCCACCTCTGAGGTCCACAGGCTTCTCCCAGTAGCCTTGCGAACCTCGGGTGCTGAACCCAGAACACTCACCCGGGCAGATGATGGGTGTGACAAAGCTCTTTGCTCCAACTCGGCCGATTCAAGGGAATTAGCAGGGAAGTTCCTCACCTGGGAGCTTAATATTTCTTCCTCTTTCCTCTAGGCTGATGGGCAAGACACCCTCCCATCGTCTTCATGGTTCTATAAGCTTAGCTGCTGTGAAATGTCAGTCAAAGAGAGTTGAACTTCAATCTAGAGACTGGGGTTTGGATTCTGCAATTAACTAGCAAATCCCTCCTCAGCTAGTCACCTCCATGCCTCAGAGTTTCTGAGGCATTCTATTTGAAATGCAAACCTGCCATGTCCCTCTCTTGTCCCAAAACCTCCAGGGATGCCTATCACCCTTCCAGCTAAAATTCAAACTCCCTATTCCAATCTGAGTCACTATCTAATCCTATGAGAGAGGGGCATTCAGAGAAGAGGCTTCTGTCCCTTCTGAGCTCTTCTATGTTCAGCCATGAAGGAGTCAGGCAGACAATGAAGGGAGGTGGACATTAGTTATGTTCCATAGACAACAGCCAGAAGCTCCTTCTGGAGCCAGGGCTGCCCTTTGGTGGCTCCCTCAGCTTACATCTACAGTTCTCCTTGGCCCATTGACTTGACTACAAAGTGTCCCCAGGCGGTTTCCTCCCCCCCAACCCCCCCTCCCGTCCCCCTCGGGTCGGTTCCATCTAGGGCTCTCTCCCTGTTATGTATAGCTCTGACACAGTGATCACAAGGCCTGGAACTTCCCCAATCACCAGTTCAGGCACAGAAACTGCGAGTATGCCTGTTACCACAACTGAGCATGGACTTCCTACACTCCCAGATGTCCACTGTACCCCCCAGCAATGCCTATTTAGAAACATCATCCGGAAGACCATGATGAAGTAAAGTGAAAATGAGACCATGGAACCATCCAGAGCTCAAAATTTGCCCTAAAAATTTCCCAGTGTAGCCATGTGGACAAAGATGTCTGCCCAGAGCCACCCACAGTTTCCCTGGGGTTCACAACATTCCCCCCCACCCACAACACTCAGCCTGAGCTGTTGCTGCTGCCCCCCCCCCTCTGAATTCACTATACTTTGTCTTTTCCAAGAGATCTTCTAAGATGAGAAAGGGCATTATTTATACAGTAGTGAAAGCACGAGTTTCTCTGAAGTCAGAGACCCAGGTTGTAATCTTAGCTCTGCCACTCACTGGCTGAGTGATGCAGACAAGTGACTTAGCTCTGACCTCACTACTCCATCTGTAAGACACTGGTAATGAAGCCAATCTCATGGGGTGGTCATAAGGATTAAATGAGACAATGCACCTCAGTCAGGATACTAACACTAAGCTGGTATAACAAAACTTCCCAAATCTCAGTAACTAGATACAACAAGAATTCACTCCTTACTCAAGTCACAGATTGGGTGTCTTTCCTGAATAGCTCCCCTCTCTAATAGGTGACTCCGGGACCCAGGCTCCTTCCATCCCCTGGCAGTCCTCCACTGGACCCCCTCCACCTAGCTCACAGAATAACAAGGACACATTTCCAGGCCAGGCCAGGAAGTAGCACCCACCAACTCAACTTTACATTGGTTAAACCCAGTCACATATTCCACCCACCTGCAAGGGAAGCAGGATACACAGTTGTTGTGAATACCGGAAATTACAGACGCTTACAGTGGACTTTTTAGAACGCCTAGAATACATAACTGAATGCAAACATATCAATTTATTTTTTACAAAAGGTGTGGTAATCACATGCTGGACATAATTCCTGTTTTGAGTGCTTTCTATGAAGCAGCAGGATACATTAGGACAGCCTACAATCAAATCTGGGCTCTGTCTGAAAAAAACATTAACCTATGTCAGCCATCGTGATTTTCTCATCTTAAAACAGGAAAGCTAATTTGTACAATTTATAAGGTTCTTCAAAAGCGCCATGTTCCCCCATCTCTAAGTTTATACTTCTGTCTGGAATACTCTCCCTATCTGCTCTTCACCCAGCTACCTCCTACTCATCCCTCATGAATCAGCTTAGATGTTACCTCCTCCAGGAAGCCTTCTCTATCCTCTACCCCATTGGGGTTGAGTGCCTATTCCCTGTCCCCCCATTAGCTTGTACCTCCCTTCCCAGCACATTTCTCACAGCATATTAAAGTCTCTGTTTAGGGACGCCTGAGTGGCTCAGCAGTTGAGTGTCTGCCTTTTGCTCAGAGCCTGATCCTAGGATCTGGGATCGAGTCCCACATTGGGGGACTCCTCAATCCTTCCCTGTGAGGAGCCTGTTGCTTCCTCTGCTGTGTCTCTGTCTCTCTCTCTCTCTCTCTCTCTCTGTGTCTCTTATGATTAAATAAATAAATCCTTGAAAAAAATAAAGTCTCGGGGATCCCTGGGTGGCTCAGCGGTTTAGCGCCTGCCTTTGGCCCAGGGCGCGATCCTGGAAACCCGGGATCGAATCCCATGTCGGGCTCCCCGCATGGAGCCTGCTTCTCCCTCTGCCTGTGTCTCTGCCTCTCTCTCTCTCTCTCTCTCTCTCTATGTCTATCATGAATAAATAAAATCTTTAAAAAAAATAAAGTCTCTACCTTCTGTCTCTAGATAAATTGTAAATGTCTTGGGAGAAGGGATCTTGTTCTGGTCACCATTTTATCCTCAGCTTTAATACCGTATGTGGCCCAAACTGAGTATACAGATAATGTTTGTCATAGGAGTGAATTAAGAAATCTGATCCTCCGTCAAAATGGCAATGGGGTAAGACTTTTAGACTCTTATTAACTCAACAACAAAAAGAAAGTAAAGAGTAAAGGCAAGTTCAACAAGTAACTGCACAATGTCCTCCTCCTTTGAAAGGTCAGTGGGAACTGAAAAGTCATTTCAAAAGGCAGCCACACCCCTGGGGTCATGCCTGGATACTTCTGAGCAACTGGTCACACTCTTCATCTTTCACTTGAGCAACAGAGAGTGCAGGAAACATTCAAACACTAAAAACCCTGGAACTCTTTCCCATAGCCAATCTGAGAGTGTGGCAACAAGAGCTGTCACCTTAGGGTGGCTCCAGAGACTGGGTCCTGTGTCTTGTTGGCCTGCATATACCACTCTCCACTATCCACAGAGCTGGAGCATCCCTGACCTTCACTAATCATTTCAAGAAGTGAGGTCTTCCTAGTTCTTAAGTAGACCCTCGGACCCCGATGGGGCCCCCTCCTCAATACTTGCACATATTTTGAAGCAGGTGTCACAACGCAACGAAAGTGCGGCGGACAAAGTTTGTCTCCTCTCACACCTTCTCCCCTCACACCTTCCGCGCACCTGGAGTGAAATCTCAGATGAGTCAAGTAATAGCGAAGCATGAGTAACCCACGGTGTGCTACCCAGGTCTCTAAGAATGCTAGCACCCCGCAGGGGACCGGGGGGGGGGGCGGGGGGGGGAGCTCTAAACGTGAGAGTTCAGGCAGGCGAGGGGAAAGCAAAAGGAGCTAAGGGAGGTTCTGGGCACCCCTCCAAAACCACGAAGTCGGGCAGGGGGCTGCCTGTTTTACCGCTGGTTCGGCTCAGAGCTCCGCATCAAGGCACCACCGGTCAGGCAGGCAGGTGCCCCCGCCACGCTCCCTGAGCGCCTGGGACCATCGCCTTCCCCATCCCCGGGGCAAGAGGCGGGCCCCGGCCACCGCTCCCAGCCCGACCCTATTCGACCGGCGCGATCAGCTCTGACACCCTCACCCCCCCTTCCGCACCACCGCCCCCACCCGCCCCATCCCGGCTGCGCGATCCAGGGGGGGCCCCTGGAGGCCTGGAGGGGAAGTTGGCCCGAGCCCCGCCCCCGCCCCGGGACAGCCCGGCGCCCGCGCAACCCCCGCCGCCTCCTCCTCTCCCGCGGGGGCGGACCCCACACCCGCAACCCGACGCGCGGCCTCGGGGGCGGGGCTTCCCGGGGCCCCGCCCCTTCCCTCTGACGTCAGCCCTCGGGGCGCGGGCGGCACCGCCGGCGGGTCCCGGCTCGCAGAGGCAGAGCCGCGGGGCGGCGTCTGGAGGCGCGCGGACCGGCTCTCGCTCCGGCTCCGGCTCCGGCCCCCGAAGGATGCGGCGCGCCCAGGATGCTGCCGCGCCTGCTCGTGTCGCTGGCGGCGCTCCTCTGCCTGTGCCCGGGCCCGGGGGCGCACGGTAAGGATCGCGGACCCCGCGGACCCCCCCGCGGACCCCGCTCCCTCCGCGCCCCACCCCCGCTCCCTCCGCGCCCCCCGCGTCCCCCGCGCCCGCCCGGCGGGGCTACGTCCGCACCCGCCGGCCACCCCCAGCCCCTCCGTTCAAGTCCTGCGTTCCTGGAGGCCCGTCCGGGTGTCCCCCCGGGGGGACGGGGCGGGGCGGGGGGTTCGTCGTCTCCGCTCTCTCGGGAGCTCCGAGGTTCCCGCAAGCCCGGCTCTCAGCTCCCCACTGCGGGTGTGGGAGAGCACGAAGTTGACGGGGCGGGGTGGTGGTGGACGGACACCCACTCCCCAGTCTGTCTTCCATACACTTTCGGGCGATTCAGAAACTAGGAGTCCTGGCCTTTTTTGCTGTTGCTCTAGTTCAACTGGTACGAATGCTTTCCCCTCCGGGGAATAAGGCCTTGCTTGATCCCTCACCTGGCTCCACCTTCCCTTAGCCCTCCACTTAATGCTTCCCCCTGCCGTCCTCCCCCTCCCGCTCCCCCCCACCCCTCATCCCAGTCTTGCCCACTACTATCACCTGTCGCTCCATCTGATCATCCCTGCTCCTTCTTTAGCTCCTAATGTACTCCCACTGCCACCTGTCTCGCTCTCCCTCCTACCCCACAGCTCAGCCTTCTAACCCAGCCAGCCACCCTGGGAAGCTGCTGCAAGGTAGAGGAGTAAAGCCTGGAGAGAGGATGAAAGGGCAGGGAGGTGGAAGCCCGAGTGTGGAGCCAGGGAGAGCACGGACTGAAACGGCAGTCTCCGCCAAAATACAAAGTCTGCCGTTCACATGATGGAGAGCCAAGTCGGGGACATGCAGCCCCAATACCACAAAGACCCGCTGCATTTCTCACTTTCCATCTAACATTTTGAAATCGAAACACAGCCCTGGGGATCAAAGATATCGTAAGAAAGAAAGCAAGGGACAGCGGAGATATACTTTCTAAGTGCAAACGACAATTCTAGAGGAAGCATTACTAGAGAGATGGTGAGAAGTTACAGAACAAAGGAAGCCCCTTCGAGTGGCTGGCAGATGGAGAGACATTAAGGGATGGAGGAGGAGAAAAGAGGAACCAACTGGCTATTGACCTTGACCTACCTCATTGCACTTGATTGGCAAGACTCTTAGAGTGGGCATACGTATTACATTCTAACGAATGAGAGGTTCAGTGAGGTTCAGTCGTTTGCCCGTCACACTGGCAAAGTGTTAGTTTGAGGCTCTAGAAGTTGGAGTGTCCCATGGTGAATGGCGTGGGGGGGCCGGAGATGGAGTTGGGCAGTGGTATTTAATATCTCACCGTGGAGCTAAGTGGGCTGGCTCTGTGTGGAGATGTTGTCAGTACAGTCTAGAACCAGACCTGCTTCATTCTGTCTGTCCTCACCCAGCCTAAAGTCATTCTAGACTTGGGGGAAATGGACAGGCACTGGGCTTGGGGTTGCCCAGGAGACCTGTGAAGGGAAACAGGCAGCTGCCAGCAAGCAGGCTCCCTGTATACCCCCCAAGAATTCCAGGCCTTGGACTGGAACCAGGGCTGGGGCTGGGGGCAGGCCTTGGGCCGAGGCTGGAACAGGGACAGGGATTGGGGAGAGCCAGGGACTCGAGCACCTGAGATGAGAGCTCATTGCAGACAGATATACCTTAGCGCTCAGCCTGTGCCTTCTTTCTGGAGATACATCAGACTCAGCTTGGCTCTTCTCGGCCACCACTTCTGCTTCTGATCACAGACAGCACAGGATAGCGCTAAGGGTACCACACTAGTTCTGGAATCAGACGTGTGAATTCACCTGCCCCTTCCTAGCTCCATTGGCCTTGGGCAAGTCACTCAACTTTTTGGAGCCTCCGTTTCTTCTCTAGTAAAATTGGGGTGGCAAATGCCTACCCTCTAGAGCTGGTTGAGAGAATTAAGTGAAACAACATATGTAAAGTACTTGGCAGAGGGCCCAGAGTAAATTTCTTAATAAATGGAAGCTGCTAGGATGATTGCCACCCTTGCCATGGTCATTGTCATCCCTGGGGATGGGCTCTGCGAGCTTTGATATTGACACTCTTCTCCCCAGGGACAGAACTGCCCAGCCCTTCATCTGTGTGGTTCGAAGCAGAATTTTTCTCCCACATCCTCCACTGGACTCCCATCCCGAAACCATCCAACAGCACCTACTATGAAGTAGAGCTTCTGAGGTATGGAAAAGGGAGGATGGAGAAAGGGGGATGGTAGGTGTGGGAGGGGCAGACCCATCCCCTTCCTTGGCACGGGAGGACATATCTGTCTTGTTATTGGAGTACCCCGGGAAGACCGTGGCATATATCCATCGGTTGACAAGTACGGATTGAGTCCCTTATGTGTTGAGCAGTGTGCAGGGAGTTCTGTGATGAGAAAGCCAAGGTATTGCCTTTACCCTCAAGGCTTTTCCATCTTACTGGAAAAACAGGAAATGTGTCCATAATATAATTGGAAAACAAGGAAGCCGTAACGGAGTGCAAATGTGATTGGAGAAAAAAGTCAGGCTGTATTGCAGTAGGTAGCAAGTCTTCTTGGAGGAGTTGGAGATCTGTTAGATATTGCAATTTAAGAGAAATTGGTACATGGTCCCAGAACCAAAAGAGATCCTCTTGCAGTTAGATGCCCAGGACCAGAGAAGATACCTACAGGCTGTGGTGTCATGGGTGCCCTCTCCATCAGCCCCTTGCTTTCCTCTTAATGGAGGTAAGTTTGAACACAAGTTCCTCTACCGATGCCTATCCTGATATCTCCCCAGGTATGGGTTAGAACCCTGGAAGCGCATCCCCAGCTGTAACCAGACTCAGGTGCTGTTCTGTGATCTCACTATGGTGACCCTGGACCTGTACCACAATAATGGCTACCGAGCCAAAGTCCGCGCAGTAGATGGAAACCAGTCCTCCAACTGGACATTGACCAACACCCGCTTCTCCATGGATGAAGGTGCTTTCTTGCCCTGGGCCTACAAGATGGTTTTGGGGGGTCCCTTCCTGCCAGGAACTCTAGTCTAGAATGTGACTCTGTGTCCGTAGCTCGCCATCCAGCTGGGCTTCCTGGCCGAGGAGCTAGTTGTCCAAACAACTAGTAAGGACTTTTGAGAAGACTTAGATGAAAATAGCCAAATTATTCAAGATTTAAAAGGGAACTGGAGTTGTTTATCCTATAGAAGAGGAGTCTTGGGGTGAGTCAGAGCAGCTGGATGAGAAGGGCCAGACCTGTGTACTTGTAGGCTTCTAGAAGAGGAAGTGAATCCATAAGCACTCAGCATAGGGCTGCAAACAGTAGGCAGAACTGGATCCAGTCCTCGGCCCCCAAGGGCCAAACTCCCAGTGATGAGGGTGTGAGGCTTTGAAGTGAGGCAGTGCTGCTCAAGAAAGGTTGGGGGTCTGTCTTGGCAGAGGGAAGTGAAAGGGGTAAACTCCAAACCTGATGGGATTTTTCTATTCCACAAATTGGAATTGACCATGCTCGACATGTGATGAGCCTGCTCTGCAAAGTTCAGAGTCAGAACCAATGGTCTTTGAAGTCATTGGCTCCCAAATGCCTGTCCACAGGCCAGGGCTCAGCTGGTTACAGAAACATTACCTGGGGACTGTGTTTAAAATAAGTGTATCCAGGCACCAGCTTTAAAAATTCAGATTCACTGCGTCTTGAGTGGACTGGGGTATGTGTATTTGTCAGGTACTCCCCGGGAAGTCCTTATGTGTGGCTAGGTTGGAAACAGGTGGCCCAGGTTTTAGGGTGGGTAAGCTTGACTCTACAGAGGCTGGACATGGGTGGGGCACCCAGGCTTTCCCCAGCCTGCAGGCCTCATGATTTTGCCTCCCTACTCAGTGAATCTGACGGTTGGCAGCGTGAAGCTGGAGGTGGAGAACGGCATCATCCTCGGGAAGATCCAGCCCCCCAGGCCCAGGATAGCCCCTACAGGAGACACTTACGAAAGCATCTTCCAGCACTTCCGCGAGTATAAGATTGAGATTCGCAAGGTGCCAGGGAACTACACGGTATGTGCTTCCCCAGGGCCACAGGACAAGTGTATTAGTAAGGAATGCAGCAGGCTCCGTGGGCCTCCCTGTCGCTTGGGCACCTTTTGTGCATCCCCTGGAGAACTTGGCTGGCTGAATGGGGGGGAAGGCATGGGGCAGGGGAGGAAATTGAGATGACCTCCACCTTCAAAGCAATGCTCCTGCCAGGTGACAGGAAGACACTGCCTACTAGTGTCAGGCACCATACAAGATACTTCATAGCTATTATTCTGGATCCCCTTGCAGGTAGATATTTTATTCCATTTTATCAATGGGGAAATGAGGCTCCAAGAGGCCACGTAGTTGCCCACGGACATCCCCATAAGTGGGAGATCTAGAATCTGCCAGACCCATCCTCTTCCCACCATTTGATTCCAGCCCCTTCTAGAAAGGTCCTCACATCTATAGAAATGTTCCTTTCCTCTTTTAGTATGAAATAAGTCATGTTAATCACAGAGAGATCTTGATCTGTATTGATAATACCGGGTTTGTTATGTTAGAGAAACATCTCCGATGGCTCCCCCGCTCTCAGCTTCCATGGTCCGTGAATCAAGGGCATTTTGTTTATTGCTCTGTTGTTTTTGTTGTTTCAGTTTACAAAAACAGTAAAACATGAAAACTTTAGCCTCTCACCCCCTGGAAAACTGGGAAATTTCTGTGTCAAGGTGAAGCCATCTGTGAGCTCTCGAATGAACAATGGGATATGGTCGAAGGAGGAGTGCATCGTGCTCACTTATCAGTGTGAGTCTGCGGTCAGGGCTGCTGCCTGGGGGGCGAGGGTCTCACACAATCTGCAAAGCATTGGTTGAGGGCTGCCAATGCCCTGGGCACTCCCCCGCACAGCCATATGAAAAAGCTCCCATTGTCTCCATTTTAGAGACACGGGAACTGAGGCTCTGTGGGTATAAACAGCTTTCTAGGGCATGGTGGCAGAGCCAGGTCCCTTGATCCTACCGGTGTTCCACTTGAACACAGCTGTGAGAACAAGAACCCACCCCCCATCCCAGCCCCACGCTGTCAGCTGTGGTAGTTCCTGTTTGTTAAATTCCTCCTTGTTCTTTCTTAAAGCTGGACATGGAGGGTCTTCTCCTTATCCTGCCTCCCTATCAGAACCCAGCTGACCCTGTCACAGCTGCTAAGGCCAGGCTCTCCACAGGTGCCAGGGAGGGGAGGGAAGAGAGAGGACCTGGGATGTGAAGGCCATGGTCCTGTCCACGAGGATCTCCCAGTCTGGCTGGGGAGATAGGGGGTGCTCAGAGGAAGCTGTAAACAGCAGTTCCAGGCATGACTTGTCCAGCGCCCAACTGGTCATGCCAGTCCAGTGTGGGCAAGGTCCAGCAAAGACCACAGTGACTCCCTACATTTCTACGGTCCATCTCAGTTCATGAAGGGCACTCTGAAGCTCATGGTCATTTAGCCTCACTCTCATTTAAGCACAGGTAAAGCACCCCCCCCTGTGTCAGGCGGCCTTAAGGGCTTTTTCAGCATTCACTCACTGGTAGAAGAAATAGTTTTGTGTGCAGGTCTGGCATCAGATCTCAGCTTTACCACTTACTCTCTGGACCCCAGGATCCTAATCCGTAGAAGGATGATAATAGCATCCACCTCCTGAGGTTATAAGGAGCAGATAACATAAGGACCTGCTACATGATCAGTGCTGTGTACTTCGCAATCACGTGGGAGGCACTATTATTTTTCCCATTTTATAGCTGGGGAAACTGAGGCTCAGAGAGGTTGAGTAATTCATCCACACCCTCACAGCTAGTACTCGGTGGAGCTGGGATTTAAGCCCAGGTCTGGCTGCCCCCACAGCCTCCAGTCTTACCTGCTGTATCATCCTGCCCTGCTGTTCCTCAGGCTGTGGTGCGAATTGTGTGCAGAGCTGGAAGCAGAGTCCCTGTGTCTAGTGAGGGGATCCCTGCAGGACAGGGGTTGGAAGGTCAGGCCGGGATTTCTAAGGACCACTGGGCCTTATGGCCCAGAGGAAGCCTGGCGGGTCCCATGGGCCACTGACTCTGGCTGCCAGGAGCCGCCCCTCCACCTCCCCCAGGTGCCACGCCACAAACACATCTCTCTTGGCCTACAGATTTCACCGTGACCAACCTCAGCATCTTCTTCACCTTCGTCCTGCTGCTGTGTGGAGCCCTGGCCTACTGCCTGGCCCTCCATCTGTACGTGTGGCACCGGAGGAAGCTGCCCCCTGTCCTGGTAAGTCTCATGGGGAGGCTACCGCCCCACCCTTCCCAGCCGTACCAGGATGCCAGGACACAGGGGGCTCCCTCCCAGGCAGTCCCTTCCCTCAGCCCTGACATTATGAGGTACTTTCACCAAGGACCATGAGGACAGAGGGGGAGCTTAGATGCAAAGCCAAGTGCTGAGAACATTCCCTTCCTGGGGCCCTGATAAGACACATACTGAGTAGTCTTAATTCTCCATGTGTCATTTTGTCCCTATTTACTAATAAAAGACCCTGGGCCAGCCCCTCTGCATTAGTACCTCTGGGTGGGGGGCTGCTTATTATCCTCAGTTTACAAGGTGCTTATTATCCTCCATGAGGCATGGGGCGATTGTTACATGCACCAGCCCGAGAGCCAGGAAGTCAGGACAAGCCCAGCCCTTCCCACCCCTACCAGCTGGTGATGACCAGTGCTCCGTGCTCCGGAAGAGGAAGAATAGAAAGCTGGAAGCCCCAGCCTAGGGCTGCCAAGCTGGCATTACTGCGGGGAGGATGGAGGATGGGTGGTGGAGGTGGCCAGGGTCTCTGCCCCCCTCCCAGAGTATTTCCTCTTGCTGCAGGGAGCCTTGTGCTAGCTAAGCCAGCCCCCAGCATTCCCAAACTTCCGCCTGTCCCGCCAGGGCTTCAGGCCGCTCCACAGGTTGCAGCCACATCCCCACAGCTGCCATCACTGCGATGGGAAGCACAGGCTCCATCAGGGAAGCAGGGGCCCCAGGAAAGGCCCCAGTATTTCTAGGAAAAATAAGGAGACAGACAAAAACCTCCTGGATGTATTTTGAGTTAGCACTCTAGGAAGAGGGGAGGTGGGGAGAGAAGGGACTGCCTGGCCTAATTAAGGTCTTGGTCCAGGCACCAAAGGACTGTGTTCCTAGCTCCGGGGCCCTGGGTAGAGCGGTATGACGAGGAGACTGGGGACTGCCAGCCCCTACAGCCTTATGGGATTAAAAAGTTCTTCCTTATGTCTAACTGAAGTACGTAACTCATCATCCCTTTTCTGCACTCTGGGGAGAGTCAGTTCCACAAATATGTATATGTCAGCCCGTTTCACAAGTGCTTTGAGCCGATTCTACATGCAGGGCCTGGAGCCGGGATGGGGTGGCTGAGAGATGAGTGCGCATGGGCGCTGCCCTCAGGGATGGATAACTAGAGAGCAGAGAGGTCTGGGAGGGGTGGTCCTGGTAACTGGAGCAGGGATTCCTAGTTGGGCATCAGGAAGAGCGTCTAGGAAGAGATCAATGAAGTGGCAGTCGGGCTACAGTTATTAAGCATATGCCAAATGTCGTCCGGGAAGAAGCAGATCCTTGTGACCCCTGGTCCGGAGGGGCTTGATACAGCCTGGTGGGGTGGCCAGCGTGTAGAATCTGCTCATTCTAATGCAAACCAGGGAAATGGGTCCAGGTACAAAATGCCAAAGGAGAGGAGCAGCCTCTGGGGTTTTGTTCCTTTGTGCCATTTGGATCCCCAAAGAGAGCTCTCCTTGAGAACATTTTCCTCAAGACAAATGCAGCCCAGTCGCCTTCCTCTAATGACAGTGCCTGTTACTAACTTTACGGGTAACTTAGAGCACATGGAGCACTTTCACATTCATTTGCCTACTCCCTCTCGTGAGTTGTTTTGATCTGATCTTTGGACAAATGGGGATATCAAGTCAGGACAGTGGAGTACAAATCCCAGGTTTGTTCTTCGCTGCTGTGACTTGGTGCAAGCCATTTTACTTCTCCGAGGTTCAGTTTTCTCCTTAGAGATTGGAAAGTAAAATTCAATGCGCCAAATATTTACCAAGTGCTTTCTGTGTACCAGGCGCTGTTCTAAGCACTTGCTGTGCATTAACTATAACATGAGAAGCAGATACTGTCATTATTTCTATTTTATCGGTGAGGAACTAAAGCACCGAGAGGGCAAATAATTCAGCTAAGGGGGCATAGCTGATAAAAGGCAGAGGTGGGATTTGAACCATTGGAGTCTGGCTCTTAGAAGCAGGTATCCTTAATCACCAACCTGTGTGATGTTAGTAGGAACTCAGCCCATAAAAATTGCATTAGAGTCAAAACTTACAAAGGAAATGAAGGCAGAAGTGCAACAGTGAGTCAGTAAGTCAGTCAACAAACCTTATGAGTGTCTCACATGTGCCAGCTCAGTTTAAGCTCCAGGAACTGAGTGGCAAACAAAACTAGACAGTTACTGTCCTCAAGGAGCTTATATTCTGCTGGGTGTGGGGAGTAAGTGAGGCTATATAGCAGGTCGTGGTGGGAGGCAGAAAATAAATTTAAAGAGAATTTCAGGAACCAAGTGCTAGGAGGAAGTAAACAGGGTAATGCAGTGAGTGTCAGAGCAGTGCTTTAACCAGGATGATCGGGAAGTCCTCTCTGGGGAGTAACATCTGAGCTGAGGCCTGAATGATAAGGACGACACAGCCATATAAAGCACTGAGCCAAGAGTGTTTCCACCACAGGGCATAGCATGTGCAAAGGCCCTGAGAGCACTGAGCTGATGCATTCCAGAGCACAAAGAACCCCAGGGTGGCTGAGACAGAACAGCAAGGAGGAAAGGGATTAGGTCACCGTCCCTGGGACTCCCGGCAGTTCATGGGGAGCAGGTCCTCCCTGGCTGCTAGGTCTGTGCTTGTACCCCTGCCCCACATGGCAGCTGCTCAGGGAGTAGAGAACTTAATTTGGTGTCTCCCATCCAGCATTTTCAAAAAATGAAATGGACAAGCCAGGATAATGGCTGGGCTGGGATGGGACAGGGTGGGATAGACTAGAACAGGAGTAGAACAGAATAGAGTCGTGGTATAGATCACGGTACACGAGTAGTAATGATTAGTATTTTGTAAAACTGCTTTCGGTTTACTGGCTATTTATATAGATTGCCATGTAACACAGTGCTTATTCTGGATCACAGTCCAAAAAAGTTTGAAACACACTTGTAGCTCTATCTAGGTAAGTCTGGCTGACTCTCAGGTGTGGAAAGCCCTGCTGATGGAGCTGAGAACATTCTCCGTTCCCCGCAGGCTCCCGTTCTGTCTGCCATTCCATCTGGGCTGTGAGCATGCAGGCCTGAGCCAAACTGAGAATTGCCTTAAGAGGAAAGGATGATTCTGAAATGAAACAAAAAGCCCCTCAGTTAGAGCAGAGCTTCCTTGAGCTCGCCTCCTGCCCCCCAGGGCCTCACCTCTACCATCAGAGGGGGTTCCTGCATGTATCCCTCACTCTGCTTTCTCCTCTCCAGATCTTCAAGAAGCCCCAGCCCTTCAGCTTCATCAGCCAGCTTCCCTGCCCTGAGCCCCAGGACACTATCCACCCCCTGGACGAAGAGGCCTTCCCCAAAGTGTCCTCAGAGCTGAAGAACTTGGAGCTGCATGGCAGCACGGACAGTGGCTTCGGCAGTGCCAAGCCATCACTGCAGAATGAAGAGCCCCAGTTCCTCCTCCCTGCCTCCCACCCCCAGGCTGAGGGGACCATGGGAAAGGAGCCATCCCTGGAGCCAGGGAGCAGCTGCAGTGGTGGCAGCAGCAACAGCACGGACAGCGGGATCTGCTTGCAGGAGCCCAGCCTGAGTCCCAGCACTGGACCAAGCTGGGAGCAGGGTGGGGAACAGCCAGGGGACCAGGATGACAGTGGTATTGGCCTAGTCCCAAACTCCGAGGGGCAGCCTGGGCATGAGCGGAGTGGCTCTGCCTTGGGCCACATTGATCCCCCTGGGCCTGAGGCACCTGGGGAAGAAGACCTCACCTTCCGGGGCTACCTGAAGCAGACCAGATGCACAGAGGAGAAAGCAGCCAAGACAGACTGCCTGGAGGAAGAGTCCTTCTCTCCAGATAGCCTTAGCCCCAAGTTCAGGACCTGCCTGGAGGCAGGCTGGCCTCCACCGGCCCTGGCCAAGGGCTATTTGAAACAGGACCCAGGAATGACTGTCACTCCCTCAGGGACCTCAACTGGACAGTGGAACCAGCCAACGGAGGAATGGTCACTCCTGGGCTTGACCAGCTGTGGTGACCTCAGAGCATCTGACTGGAGCTTGGCGCATGATCTTGCCCCTCTGGACTGGGTGGCAGGCCCCAGGGGTCTCCTGGGCAAATTTGACTCAAACCTGACCACCCTGCCACTGATCTCCAGCCTCCACTCAAGCGAGTGACTCAAGCTGAGGGGCTGATTTGATTTCAGCCACGAGGGGCCCCAGGGTTCAGAAGTGATGCATGAGGCCAGTGTGGGCACTCTTCTGCAAGCCCAGTGGAGCCTGCCCAAGCCAGGCCCAGCAGGGCCAGCCAAGGTACCCAGGGCAGAAAGAGACAATCTTTCTAAACTGTCACAGGGTGTATGAGTGGCATTGGCTGGTTGTGCCAAGAGGGCTCCAAGGTCTCTGGCAGAGCCAGGAAGGGCAGGGTGGGGCTCTTCCTGTACTCTGATGGATTATCTGCTCAGGGGAATCACAAGGTTTTTTGGAATTGTGCTGAGGCCCCAGCTGAAGTCAGTTCAGACCCAGGCCTCCCCCTTCGACCAGGCAAGTGCCAGGGCCTCCAGCAGGATAGAGGGCTGGGAGGGTTGGGGCTTGAGGGTTTCCCTGCAGGGGTCACTCCTAGGAGGACAAAGGAGAAAACAGAGACCACATTTGATCTCTGGGATGGTGCGAACTGGTCAGCCTGGGATGGTCACCTGGAGAAGCTTCCCAGCTGGCAGTCCTCCCAGGCAGGGAGCTTGTCATGGAAGATCTTAAGATGCATCTCCCCTGGTCGGCCAGTCTGCCAACCACTGTTACAGAGCCAGAGGGGGATGTAGCCCCTGTGGCTGAGCCACTCACTACCTCCACCCTGTTGCCCCCACCATCTTGCTGACAGCACCAAAGAAAACATGGTTCTCTGTATTGGTCAAAAGTCTACCCTTCAGGTGGTCTCTGAGCTTGGGCACCAGCTCACCCGCCCCAGTGTAGGTTTTGGGACCTATACTTGTGTTTACTGCTAAAAATCCCACTGAAGACCACCAGGACATGGCACTGGGCTCAGATCCCTGCTATCTAGGAGTCAGCTATGTGAGCATGGGCCAGCCACTTCTCAGGGGGCTTGTTATCCTCTGATAACACGGGTGGAATAATGACTCAATCTTCAGTGGCCTCCATCCCGGATGTTAACCCAGCTGGCATCAGGGGTGACGTCTGCAGCCCAGTTTGACCCTGGCTGTGGGGGAAGTGGACTGCGGAGCTCCTATCTGCACAAAGCCAGCTTCGTTCTCATGCTGAGGATGAGCAGATTTAACAGAACTCCGTGGTGTCAAGCTAAGACAACTCCCAGACTCTGGGCCCAGAAAGGGGACAGGTGTGGGTCCTGCCTCCCCACTTAGTTTGGATTCTATCTTGAAAGGCAGTTTACAGTCCATGGCAAGGAAGCTGGGAATGACAGGCCTGGGGTCTGCCCCCACAACACACACCTGAGGGTCACCTATCGGCCCTGCATTTTTCTGGGCTTTCTGAGAAGAGACACTCTAGCTCAGGGAAACCGCCCCCTACTCTCTCACCACACTCTCCCAAGAGGCTCCTATGTGTTAGTCTAATAATTGAACTCCCTCTGGAAACAGGCTCATGGGAAGATTTCTCAAGGTTCCCCAGGAAGGTTTATTTATTTATTTTGTTCACTTATTTATTGAAGCAGTGGCATAGTACAGTGCAAGAATTCTGGGTATTTCAAGAACCTGGAGGTTCTAGTTCTGACCCCTCTGTTTCTGGCGTTTCCTCATCTGTAAACTGAAGCGGCTCGGCTTCTTGATCTGTAGAAAAGCATACCTGACATGTGCAGTTCCCAGGGATGCGAGGCCCTGCCGAGGCAGTGGATCCCCGTGTGCCTTGAATACAAAGCTCTTTGTAAGTCAGTGACGTATGTCTTTTTATCTTCAATAAATTGTCAGGACTTCAGGAGTCATGTGAAACCAGATTTCTGACAATGCGGTGGCTGGTGGAGGACTCAAGTTGTTGATCGTTGAGGTTGATAATAAGCTGTGTGATGTCACTTTAGCAGTAACGAAGACCAGGGCTGGCATCGCCGACAGGCTCGCGTATGGGTGCTCGCGCTAACGTGGAGTATGTGATGGGGCTGGACTGCAGCGAGAGGCGCTCTCCAAAGGCTGGGAAGGAGAGGTGTGACACAGGGTTTTGAGTGCAGAGTCTGACCAGCTGGAAAAGAGACCAGACCTGCCTGAGCCCCGCCACCTGCTCCCCTTGACGTGGAGCTGCGTCCCAGGGGTGCTTCTCATAAGTGCGGAAGCCATCTGCATGCGATTCTGAGAGCAGCCTGCTCTTTCCACGAAAAGCCACACTGTGGGTTTGAGTCTCTCCCCGAAGCTCAGCCCTGCAGATGGAGACTCAAGGCCCCTGGGGCCAGAGTCTCCAGCGCTTGGCCCTTTGTCCCATCCTGGATCCTCGAGGAGGTGAGTGGGACACCTCATCCCCTTTCCTCTGTGTCATCTCCAACGATGCTTTCCCCATTTCACTGAAGAAATAACCAGTTCTGGGGAACCGCCGATCCTATCGTCTTCAGAGAATTTGACTAATACCCCACCATTTGGAACTGCTCAGACTTTTGCCCTGGAGGCGTCCCCGCCCTGGTGGCAAGAGATGTGGGGTCGGTCACTTTCTCCTGGGAGTGGGTGTTGGAGATGGCCTCTGCCCCCAGGAAGAGGCCCTTGAGGGGGAGAAAGAGTAAGAAGAGGCATCCACAACCCGCCAGTTGGGCTGGAAGAGACAAAAGCAGAGCAGCTGGAAGAAGGCGGTCCAAGGGCGTGGGCCCCGCTGCAGGCCTGGCTGGTGTCCCTTGGGAAGCACCAACGGGCGTTTGCACAGGTCTCTTCATTTCTGAGCACAGCAGGGCTTGTGGGGGAAACTGAGTCCTTCATACACCTGCTGCTCAGACACTCCCAGGCTTCTCGGAAATTGGATTCAGGTCCCTCGCTGAAGGCCCCATTGGTTCTTAAACGAAGTAATCTCCCTCGGGGGCTTTTCCAGGCTGAGGAATGTGTGATTCTGGGTTTCTATGAGCTAATGGAACTTCCTCTTGGTAAGGAGAGGGGAAGTGGACCAACACTGACCCAAGAGGAAATTTCTGTTGAACTGTGTTTTCCCAGCTTTCTGAATAGCTGTATCAAAGTCTTCCTTGTCATCCCCGAGAAAGATCTCGACCCGCCTCCCCACCCCACCTGCGAGGCACACGCAATCCCAGAGGACACACGGTGGCAGAGGGCGGTCACGGCCCCAGAGCGCACAGTGCCCTGCTGGGGGGAAGCTCTCGGGGCCCTGCGTGGGGACGGCGGCGGGGGGGTCTCCAGGCCACGCTCCCACAGGACAGCGCACTGGTGACCATGAGAGGCAGGTTCAGAAGCGAGGGCTTGACTTTCTGGAGCCCAGCCTAGAGGACACCAGGTAGTGGGAGGCGTGACTCATCCATTTCCTGTAGTGCTCGTGGGTTTCAAGGTTACTTTTGAAGCACATCCACAATTTGAAATTAAATGCATTTTTATTAATGATTCACAGCACCTTTCCTCACTATCAGCTGGATCTTCACTTAGCTCCCGTAAACATTCGAGAGGCGGGGCTGGGGGGCAGGGGTGGGCCCAATAAACACTCCAACAAGGAAGGCTTGGGTGGGGTGAAATTAGTGTTAAAAAGATAACCCTGACCAAACATAAGGCATGAGTCAGAAGGGACAGGGCAGGATATAGGGAGACCCATTTCATTTCTTCAAGAGACATTTTTAAGCGCCTGCTATATGCCGGACGCGGTGCTCAGCCCAGGGTCCAGAGCAAATAAAAGAGGTGCCGCTTCCTGGAGGGAGCCATCTGGCTATGAAGATAAGCATCAAGCTAACAGACTAGCAGATCTATCTCTACAATCAGTGATACGTGCCGTGAAAGGAACTAAGACGGGAAAGCAAGGCACGGAGACGAGAGGCAGGCTGAAGCGGAGGCTTAGTTTGCTCGGGCTGCAAACATACTACCATAGACAAGAAACATCCCTCACAGTTCTGGAGACTGGAAGTCCAAGATCAAGGTGCTGGCCAGTTTGGTTCTTGGTGAGGGCTCTCTTCCTGGCTTGGAGAAGGTCCCCTTCTCCTTTGTCCTCATGGGAGGAAGAGGGGAGGGAGGGGAGAGGGAGAAAAGAGGAGAAAGAATAAAGAGAGAGCAAGCTCTGGCTAGGCTGGCACCCTGGTCTCTTTGCCTTTTTTTTTTTTTTTTTAAGATTTTTTTTTATTTGAGGGATGCCTGGATGGCTCAGCAGTTAAACTCTGCTTTCGGCTCAGGGCATGATCCTGGAGTTCAGGGATTGAGTCCCACATCGGGCTCCCTAAGGGGAGCCTGCTTCTCCCTCTGCCTATGTCTCTCTCTCTCTCTCTCTCTCTCTCTGTCTCTGTCTCTCATGAATAAATAAATAAAATCTTTTTTTTAAAGATTTTATTTATTTGAGAGAGCGAGCAAGCAAGCATCACACATCCTTGAGCAGGGGGAAGGGGCAGATGGAGAGGGAGAGAGAATCCCCAAGCAGACTCCTCACCAAGCAAGGAACCGCAATGCAAGGCTCAATTCCAGGACCCCAAGATCATGACCTGAGCTGAAACCAAGAGCTGGCCACCCAACCAACTGAGCCACTCAGGCACCCCTGTCTTCCTCTTCCTATAGGGACCCCACCCTCATGACCTCATCTAACGCATAATAGCCTCCCAAAGGCCTGATAAATGATCACATTAGGAGTTTGGGCTTCGACATATGAATTTGGAAGGGACACAAACATTCAGTCCACAACAGGCTTAAATGGAAATCCGAACCAATGACAATACTGAGCAGGACAGCGGGAATGGAGAGCAGGTGACATTCAAAAGGCATTCTGCAGAGAGCGCTGGCAAGACTCAATGGCAGGCTGAGTGATGAGGAAAGTGAAATATGTACAAGGAAGGGAGACATGGCACCAGGGAGAGGGGAGGTGGCGAGTCCTGGCTCCCTGTGATAAGTCACCCCAGGAAAAAACCCTCTGGCAATTGGTGACACAGGCCTGGCAAGAAGGGAGGGCTCAGAGCTGGGGGTTCAGATGTGCTCACGGCTGACCCACCAGATGGGGGCACACACCTGGGTGTGGAGATGAGGACACTGATCTAGAGAAGGCCACATCCCCCACAACCCACCTGCAGGAAGAATACTCACCTGTTGACCTCCTGCCTCAAGGATAAGCAGGCTACCACCCCTGTGCTTGATTTCACACACACACACAGACACACACACACACGCACGCACAATTTTCCCTGTCTTCCCCTTCTAATGATGATGCCATCATTCACCTAGTTGTACAGGACAAAACCAGGAGTCATCCCTTCACATTCTACATCTAATCCATCAGGAAGTTCCAATCAATTCTACCTTCCAAATATATGGTGAATGCAATCACTGGTCCCCACTCCCATACTATCATCCAGGTCAAATCCATTACTAGGTCTCACCTGGACCACTATTCAACCCTTTATTGTCCCTCTGCCTCCATGCCTGCTGCCTTAGTCTACTAAGGTGTGATTCATACAGCATTGCTTAGTCTAGTACAGCAGCCAGCGTGATCTTTATAAAATATAATTCAGGTCATGTGATTCCCTGGCTGAAAGCCCTCTCCTTTGCTTCTGGTCCAAATGAGAGACTAAACTCCAATGAGTATCTGCCGATTCCCCCCACAACACCTCCTGCACTCTCGCCCTTGCCCACCCCACTTCAAGCTCATTTCCACCTCAGATCATTTGTTCAAGTATCTTCTTAAACACAGCCTCCCTGGGGAGGTCTTTGCTGACCACCCTATCCAAATATCCTCCCTGTCTCCATGACATCCCTCCCTAGCCCCAGCTTTTTTCCTTCAGCACACTTATTTTTTAAGTGATATGAACTATTTGTTTATTAGCTCATAGTCTCTCTCTCCCAGTAAAGTAGATCTATGAAGGCAGAGACTTACTCTCTTTTGCTCACTCCTGCAGGCCCACAGCCAAGAGCACATAGGTTTGTATGTGCTGAATGAATGAGAAAGTAAATAAATAAAGATA
Organism: Vulpes vulpes; assembly: GCF_048418805.1. Classification (NCBI taxonomy): domain Eukaryota; kingdom Metazoa; phylum Chordata; class Mammalia; order Carnivora; family Canidae; genus Vulpes; species Vulpes vulpes. The sequence continues at coordinate 116,873,406 of NC_132791.1, read as the reverse complement.
AACTTATAATGCAAGGCGTAGCCTAGATCTTCCCTGCCAAGAAGAACCTGATTCAAGGAGTTGTGGGTAGGTGGTTTATTTGGAAGATGATCACTGGGAACAAGGGTGAGATACCAGGAGAAGAAAAAGCCCAAATAAGGATGCATTATCAAGCCGGTAATGCTGGGAGCAACTGGGTCTTGATCCCACTGGAATGTTCCCTGGAACATGTAGAGACCTCTTCCAATTGTCCCCTGAGCATTGACAGGAGAGGCCCTGATCCATCTGCTTATGGACTGGCTGAGGCTTTCCCCCAGATGTGTTACTCTCTCAAACTGCTGGTGCACGGGGCTGCATGGGCTCCCCCGGAACAGGAGGAGCCAGGGCAGACAGCAAGTGATGTACAGTGGGCACTGGAGTCCAGATTTGTGAACACAAAGCTGGAGCCCCTTCAGAAATGTCTGGAATGAGGGGTGGAGCCGAGGATGTGAGGCGGAACATTGAAGCACCTGCTATTCGTGCTGTGAGGGAGATGTCCACAGGGGTCATGGAGTGTGTGACCCACCTAGGGTGTTCAGTGCACATATTTTGGACTGAACTCACAAGAGTGAAGTGAAATTTATTAAATTATGCTAAGATTGGGAGACTCTCCCAAAACTTGAGAGATTATAAAATCTGAGCCCACAATTCAAATTCAGGGCGAAGAGATGACACATGTAGTCCAGCAGGCACTGCGTGGCATGATGTATTTTGGAAGGAAATAGGACCCTCATGTGACAGGAGTGTCCAGGAGTCACTCAGGCTAATGAGCAAGTCCATAGACAGGCTTTCACGGCCAGGCTGCTTGTCCGGAGATGCCCCATGGGCAAAGACGCAGCCCCACGGAGTGGAAAGAGGGCTGGGCTGGCCTGGAACTCAAGAGAAGTGGGTTCTGGGCTCATCCAGCTCTCAATCATGTCATGTCAGCTCTGGGCCTCAGTCTTCCTGGCCAAATGCAGAGTACGCTTCAATCCGATTTCTCCCCGCACTGCCCAGGCCATCCCTCTGCCACTGAAAATACCATGGAATGTACACTTATTCCACTGTGAGCTCTAGAGAACAGAAACTTCCCTGACTCATTTCTGTATCCTTCACGTCCAACCGATGCCTAACCTAGAGGTGCTCAGTGAGCTTGATGAATAACGCAGGCACAGCAAATGGATTCTCTCACAAGGAAAAGCATATGGAAGGAGTGGAAGAAGTAGGATAGCCAAACATGACATGGCAATGCAGGCAACGGTAGCTTGAGGCTGCCTGGGTCCTTGGGAGACATTAGACTGAGCCCAAAAAAAAGCAGGCTGTACATAAAACTGACTTAAATTTTATTTTCAGGCCTGTCGTCGTCTCAGCTTAGTCATATTATACCATAATTATTCCTTTCCCTGCAATTTTTGCCCTACAGCTCTTAGGTATTGTAGGGACTCGGGGCTACAGACCAAACAGGAAGCCTAGAGCAAGGGGATGTGGTCAGGAGGCCAGGCAAAGGACCGTGAAAATATTCAGCACGCAGTCATTCACTCCTTTAGCAAACATTCATTGAGCATTGGCCTAGGCAGGCCCTCTGGGAATACAGATCCTTCTCCTCCTTGGGTTAGCTCTGCAGCACGTCCACACACATGCACACGCACACACATGCACACAGGTGTCTCTGCTACCTCCTCCCCTGCCCCCTCCCCCAGCCCTGTGGAACTGAAGTCACCCACGTTCTGCAACAGCCTCACAGCTGGAAGGGACCTCAATGTCCTCGAGTCAGATGGCAGCCTTACACAAACAAGGCACCGGGGCCCACCGGCTACTGGGGCGACACCGGAAACATTAGGCTTCTTCCATTTTCCACCCATCTCCTTCCCAATGGCGCCCTGCTTTTATATATGAAAAACCTTAACTTAAGGCTTTGGGGAGGGCAAGACAACCCCCACACCCCTACAGGTAAAAATCCAGGAGACAGGGACCCCAGCAAAGCCTTAGCCTCCAGCGCCGCCCCACCTGTTGTTTTGTTGGCCTGTTGCTACTCTGGGCACACAGAACATTTTCACTTCTGGTCCCCAAATGTGAGAATTCACCAGGCCACTGGCTTCCTGTTTTGTACCAGATCTGCTTGAATCTCACTGCTTCTAGACAGTTTTTGATCACTAAGCAGTTTTTTAAATTTAGTAATGATACACCTATGTGCTCCCACTCGGAGGTTCTCAGAGCCCTGGGGCACAGAGAGGGCACAGGAGATGCTGGCCCCTGCATGGCCACCCCAGGGGAGCACAGCCCCCTCCTCACCTGCCCAGTCTATTCCTGGGTTTGATCATTCCTTAAGGTAGTCCTTACACAGAAAACATCACTGTCTGGGTCTGCTGTGTCTAGATCTGTATCTGGTGATGACCACAGGGTCGCACATGACTGAGCATGGGCAGAGAAAATCAAAAGCCTTGGTTTTCAGAGCACTCAAGATTGGACCAACAATAAAGCAAAGCCCAAGATTCCCTGACAAGACTGAGAAACTGTCAACATACATTCCTGAGACATTCCTGGCTATGGCCAGAGCCGTAGAAGCTACTGGAGAGAATTCAGGGAGGGTAGAAGCTGAATTTTGCCTGCAGAAAGCACCCATCCAGAGAGAGAGCACAGTCAATCTCAAGAGAGACTGGATACCCCCACAGGGTCTAGCAGTTCCAGGCATATTCTAGAAGCTGCTTGAATGAATGAATACAAGGGAAAAGTCAGGAATTCAGTTATGGGAGCCAGAGAGTATTTGTAATTAAAAGTGAGAAGACGGGGCACCTGGGTGGCTCAGTCAATTAAACCTCTGCCTCTGGCTCAGGTCATGATCCCAGGATCCTGGGATGGAGCCCCACACCTGGCTCCCTGCTCAGTGGGGAGTCTGCTTCTCCCTCTCCCTCTGCTGCTCCCCCTGCTTGTGCGTGCTCTCTCTCTCTCTCTCAAATAAATAAATAAAATCTTTAAAAAAAAAAGTGAGAAGACAACAAGATCTACCAATCTTAAGGAAGTCTCCTTGGGGAAGTGAAAATTGAGTTGGCGTAAATAAGGGGCAAAATTTGATGATCCGGAGGTGAAGGGGTGTAAAAAAAAAATTAAGGGAAGACTGAAAAATGGGTCAGTAGAAGCTCAGAGCTGAGGACAGGGGCTACTCTCACCGCCCCAGGGGAACCAGAAGACAGATCAGAGGCCAGTGGGAGGGGCCTGTGCCTTGGGGCCCAAGGAGCTCAGGGAAGCTAGGAGCTTGGGCAGAGCCTTTAAGTGGCTGACCAACCATTATTAAAAAAAACACATTCTGGCCTGGCCTTCAGCAAATCATTTCTCCGGGCCCTGATCCCCCTGTTCCCTCACCCTTGAGGATGAAGGGAGACTGCATACGGAGCCCCTGCCCTGAGCTCGAATGCATGCTTAGCAAACGTCAGTTCACTGGTAAAGAAGGATTTGGTTGTGAATGACCCAGTCTTAGGTGCTGCTCAGATTTATCCAAAGTCAAAGAAAGGCTGAGGAGTATTTCGGATCCTTAACTATTAGGACCTAAAGGAACCGCAGTGGTCACCTGTCACCTCCTAGGTCAGAAAGCACTATACTTTGTACTTGTATCTTTTGTTTAGTGAACACCTACTATGTGCTGGGCCCTATGCTAGACACCAAGAAAAGAGAGATTTTTAAAAAGAGGAGCCTGGATGGTTCAGGCGGTTAAGCATCTGTCTTTGGCTCAGGTCATGATCCCAGGGTCCTGGGATGGAGCCCTGCATTGGGCTCCCTGCTCAGTGGGGTGTCTGCTTCTCGTTCTCCCTCTGCCCCTCCCCTTCAATTGTGCACATGTGCGCATGCACTCTCTCTCTCTCTCTCTCCCAGGTAAAGAAATAAGACCCTTAAAAAAAAAACCCCACATGAACAGATAAAATCCCTTTCTCCTTCAGGTAAAAGAGAGGAGCCTTGGAGAAGTGGTCTGATCCCTTAATGTCCAGATGCTAAAATATATGCCCATGGTGGTGAGTGACTGGCCCGTGGCCACACAGCATGGCAGGGTGGGTCAAGACCAGACCTTCTTCTCCAGTGTTCAATCCTCATCCCTCTAAGCCTGGAGCCAAGCTGCATCTACGAGGCCTCCACCTCTACACAGACTCCTGTACAGCTCGTGGCTGTGCAGCCTTAGGCAAAGCATGCTACCTGCCTGAGCGTCAGTCTTGCCATATGCAATACGCAACCAGGAATGATGCCCCACGTCACACGGTTGCCACAAGGCTAAAGCCACAGTAACATGCACAAAAATAATTTGTTCTCTGGAGACTGTGTGTTGTGCAAGCAGTTCCTGCTCCTTCTCGGGTCACCAGTTCTTTCTCTAGGACAAGGCAGCTTTCCGTAACCACATTGGGTGTTTCTTCTCCACTCAGCAGGCATTTATTGGGTACCTCCTACATGCTCCACTTTTAGTGGCTACTGAAGATCTCTGGGACGTAACCCTGACAGCCAAGGGCTCACCCTGGTGAGGGAACAGGACAAATGGAGGAAAGGTGAACATTTGCCACCAGGATCAAGTGGGTGGCAGCCAGTCTGCAGTCCTGAGGGAAGCCACAGGGAAGATGACACTTGAGTCAACCATGGAGACTAGTTGTGCCGAGGAGGGGTTGGCAGGGAGGGCGAAGGCATCCCCAGAAGGCTTCCTGGCAAAGACACCAAAGAGGAACAGGGTGGCAGAGGGACTGGGGGGTGGCCAGCCCGTAGAAGTGCTGGCTCTCCTGCCTGCCTCCTGGCTCTTGGGGCCAGTGGAAAGAACAGTTAGGAGGAGAGGAAGGTTCTAGGGGAGGTGCCCCCCAGACCCACTGGACCTGGAGCCAGACTTCTAGGTACTGGTTCCCTAATCATTTCTGAACAAGCTGGAAGCTGCCATTTTAGGGCTCTCCACCAAAACATGTTGCATCCTCGGGTGAGGCCTGGGGTGAAGGGCAGTGCTGCGTTACGTTAGCCAGCGGGACTGCGGAAGTCAGGAAAACAAGAAGGAGGCAGAGGGGACCAGGAACACGTCAGAGGACCCCAAAAGAGGAAGTAGCCCAGTCTCGGTTCCGCTCCCGAGGATGGGAAATACCCTCTGTTCTCCCAGCCCTCGGCAGCTGTCCCCATGCCCTTACCTGAAGCCACCAAACCTGGGGCAGGACCACATGGGCCCTGGGTCTCGTCCTTCCACGGTTCCCCAAAGTCACTGAGTCCTGAGTGTATTCAGGGACCTGGGGCAGCCCCGGACGGGGCATCATGACGCCTGTGGGTTAAGGAATGGGGCCCAGCGAAATCCGAAATCTGAGGAAGGATGTCAATCCCCCTCCTCCCTGCTCTCCCAATAAAGACTTCAGGAAAAGGAGGGACCAAAAGCCAGGAGGGGCTCAGCCCCACCGCCATCAACTCATGGATAGAAATTCTGGAGCCCAGATGAAGACCTCCAAATTCAGAAATCCGGTTTATTAAGTCATTGCTGGGCTAGGCTAGGAGAGTGGCCCCCCAGTCCTGGTAGGAAGTGAGGGGTAGGGACTGGTAAGGCTCCTCTCCCCTCCCCTCCTCTCTCCCCCCCCTCCTCCCCTCACCTCTCCTCTTTCCCTCTCCTCTTTCCCCTCCTCTCCCCTCCTCTCCCCTCCCCTCTCCTCCTCTCCTCCCCCCCTTTCTCTCCCCTCCCCTCCTCTCCTGTCTCCTCTCCTCCCCTCCTCCCTCCTCCACAATCGGCTAGGGACGCCTGGGTGGCTCAGCAGTTGAGCCCCTGCCTTTGGCTCAGGGCGTGATCCTGGAGTCCCAGGATTGAGTCCCACATTGGGCTCCCTGCATGGAGCCTGCTTCTCCCTCTGCCTGTGTCTCTGCCTCTCTCTCTCTCTCTCTGTGTGTGTGTGTGTGTGTGTGTGTCTCATGAATAAATAAATAAAATCTTTAAAAAAAAAATAGAATCCAAAGCAAGAAAGAAACCAGGCCCCCAGGAAGTGAGGATAGAAAGACGAATAATATGACTTCTCTCCTCCTTGTTTCTCACTGTCCTGGGCTCCCCAGGACATGTCTTGTTGGCCTGGGTGTAGTTCTGCCTGCAGTTTCAGCAGCAGCTGGGCTCCTGTCTGGCCTTGCTCCATCCACAGCTGCCCCCGGGAGCACAGCCTCTCTGGATAGAAGGACTCTGCATTAAGGGCCTCCTGAGACAACATCCAGGTGTGGACGCCACCTTGGGTCCAGTAGGGCAGACCAGAGGAAAAAATGGTGATTCACAAGGCAAACAGTGTTGGTGTCCACCAATCTACACTTGGTTTGTGATTTCCCTTGTGCATTAGCTGGGTTGGTTGTTTTTTTTTTTTTTTTTTTAAGATTTTACTTATTCATTCATGAGAAATACACACACACACAGAGAGTGAGATTGAGAGAGAGAGAGAAGCAGAGACACAGGTAGAGGGAGAAGCAGGCTCCATGCAGGGAGCCTGACGTGGGACTCGATCCAGGGTCTCCAGGATCACGCCCTGGGCTGAAGGCAGACGCTCAACTGCTGAGCCACCAGGGCTGCCCTTGGTTGGGGTTTTTTGTTGTTGTTTTTAGCCTGGCCTGGGTTCCTCCCCGACTCCCACTGTTTCTGGTCCACCCTTCCTGTCACAGGGCAAGCCTGGCACAGGAAACACACGACACAGGGAGATCGAGATCTCCACCCCCAACCCATGCCCACCCATTGCGGGAGCCCAGAAAATAAGATCATGCTTCTAGACTGTTTTAAGAACTGCTCTCCAAATGGTTTGGGCAGCACTGAGCCTCAGCAGCAGAGCCAGGTGGTAGACAGGAGTGTGGGAAGGTTGAAAGTACCAGAATGAAGCACGGAGTGCAACAGGGAAGAGCAAACACCAAGAGCAGCCTTCAGCTCTTGGGGAAAGTTGGCTTCTGGTAGGAAGGTTAAAAACAGCATCTGGAATCACCCCCACTCCCACATGACTTTGCCTATTGAAGATATGACTGGTTTTCCAGCCTCTGGAGTCTGTCCTTTGAGGGGAAGTGTCTAGGGGATGCCTCGTGGAGAGCTCCCCTCTGGGTCTGCAGGCCTTGCCCACACCGGGCTGAGCCAGGATGGCTTGGCTCTCCAGGACACCTGGAACCCTTCCCCAGGCCCAGGGGTCCCCTGGGAACCAGTCTCTACTCCTGAGCAATGGCTACTTTCTTTGTTTGGAGGAGAAAGCCATTTCCACTCTACCGGACTCTGTCCAGAGTCCAGACCCTTCCTGGGGGTCCTCCCACTGCAGGCCTGCAGTGCACCCAGAGTGACTCCTCACTGTCCACAACAAGGGAGCAGGCCAGGCCTTGAAGGCCCTGGGGGATAAAGGCAGCCCGGGAGCCTGGGAGGGGCAGGTGCCTGTACCAGGAGCTGCCTCCTGCAGAAAAAGCAAAGGGAGGGCAACAAAGAGATGAGGCTTGGAAAGGATTCCTCTAAACCACTGCCTCCGGTGAGGCTTCTTCCAGGCCAGAGGATCAGCTCAGAGAGAAACTGGGGGTACATGAGGGATGGCTGGAGGGAGAAAATGGATGGAGGGGAGATGAGCTTGAAGGCAAGTGGAGGGAAGGTGTGAGCCAAGGGTCAGGTGGCCATGAAGCAGGGATCACTCCTGGGCTTTCAGTTCAGAAGTGACACCCTGGAGTGATCCTTCTTGGGCAGAGTAGCCATCTAGAACCTTCAACTCAGAGCAAAAGGTTGAGACAGAAAGCTCAACTCTAGAAGCTGCCATCTGATTAGAAATAGAACATCCCCAGGAAAGAAAGGCAGGATGTGGATTGGGTACACAGGCGAAAAGGAACAGTCTGCTACCAGCAGGTGGTGGGGACAGCATGACCCTGAGCCTTGGTACCTGAGATTACCTCCCACAGATCCACCCCCTAGAAGTGGTGGAGGATGAACTGAATGATCTCTTGGGTTCCACACAGTCCTCAATGCTAGACTTGGGTGTCTGCACGATCTGAGGACCTTATTAGAACATTAGATTTACTCAGGAGCTCACCAACCTTCCACTCACCTCTCTGGGGCTCCAGACGCTGACACTCCCCCATCAGACTAGCCTGTCGGAGAACTTCATGTAGCCACCATCTGAACTGCCGATGTGGCCACTGATGGTGAAGGGTGGACCCACCTCCAGCTCCTTCAGATTCCTGAAAAAAATGATCCAATCAGGTTTTGGAGGCTGAGAACCTGACCTCTCCTTGGGACCCCATCTCCCTAGACCAGAGCATGGGAAGAACTTCCTGGCTGTGACTCCTTGACTGACTCATCTTCCAAGAACAGGAACTGGCCCATGTCTCAGGGCCAGACCAAGAGCAGGCCTGCTCTGTGGCAGAGATTTGACAAGATGGCTTACCACAGGGGGACTTTTTCACCCCCCTACTCCCTAAATCCCTGGTGGTCTCCATTTACTCCTCTCTTTTGACACCACATTGTGTCTGAGATTATATTATTTGTAGTCAGGCCTGTGTCCACCACAGGCAGCGAAATGCCTAAAGATAGAGACTATGCTCATTGTACCCCCTAGAAACTAATATCACTACATCTGCAACAATTGATCCTTCCTGAATAAATGATGAGTAGATGATGAAGGAATGAATGAGTGGATGAATGAATGGATTTACCCCCCTACCTGGGGGTAAATGTTAAGAGGTTCACCATCAGTAGGGTCTTACATAATCCTGTCCACATTCAAGTTTTTATTCATGGTTCTTTCTACGTAGACCCTGGGCTCCTTCCTTTTCTCTTGTTTGCTCAAGGGGATGGGGAGGAACCAGAGCCAAGGAAGAGAAAGAGTGTGTCTTGGCTCCAAACCTAACCCCACTCAGATCTGCCCTGAATCCACTCACCGGATCTGGTACAAGTTGAAGACAAAATTAGGCCCTAGAAAGACAATCAGAAAAGAGAGGATTAGTACCTCCAGGGAGGGAGACCTGCTCCTCACCCTTCTGGGAACATCTGGTGCTCCCTTACCCCATCTGGGAGGAGTTGGGTGGCTGGGCTGGACCTCAGGATGCTGTGGGAGGGTCCCATGTCCCTTCACTATCTGCCACCTGCCCGTACCCGGGTGTACCTCATCTTCCCAGACAGAACCACCAGCTTTTGAGAGGCAGATCCTATGCCTAGGCATCCTCCCATTAAGGGTACCGATGACCCTGGGAAAGAGGCAGTCCTAGCTTAGAGCCCAAAAGAAGCAGACCTGGGCTTGAACCCAGATTGTGCCACTCTCTAACCCTGCGTCTTCAGCCTTCCAGCTTCATCTATAACAAACAGAGACTAAGAATTCCAACCTTAAGTGGAATTTTAAAGAAAATAGTGTTAGGCTAAAGTACATTGGCACACAGTAGGTGCTCAAGAAACATTCATGGAAGCTGTGGAGGAGGTTAACTGCAGGTCTGAGAAATGATCTCTACCTCCGGGGACCCCAGCATGTGCCGTCATCTCTCCGAGGGCCTATGGGAAGCACAGATATGGCTCAGAACTGGGAGCACCCCAGCAAATTCTGGGAGATTCCCAGGGAAGCTGAAGCTAGCTTGAGAGAGGACCCCAAGATCACAGTCAGGGGAAGAGATGCCCAAGGAGCCAGAGTGGGGGACACCTGCCTAGCCCGCCACCCCTGGCTTCGAAGCCCACACACACCTTGGGGATGGACTCCTGTGGGCTCTGAGGGAAGAGAAAGAAGCTTCAGGCCAGGAGGAGGAGCCCCCACTCCCTTGGTGAAGGCCCAGTACCCCAGCCCCACCCACTCAAGTGCTCCGTCACCCTCACTCAAGTCTTCAACAATGTCAGCCGCCACAGGAAATATTTTTCCATGATGCCATGCTGCAGAGTTTGCAGCCCCACCCGGCCTTGCCAACTGCTACAGGAGGGGGCAGGTGCACACTCACCCTCCCAGCAGTACCCACGCTGGTACCACTTGGCCAGGCTGTAGCCCAGGACCGACACGAGCAGCAGCGACAGCCCCACGCCGAGGATCAGGCCCAGGGTGCTGATGGAGTCCTCACCTGCAGAGACACACGGCCCCCTCAGTGGGTCGGTCACCCATGGTCCTCCCCCTGGCTCCGAGTCTCCCCCCATCCACTGCCATCAGAATGATGGCTCCCCTAGGAATCGCCATCTGAGTAGCTGCTTGAGCTAAGTCACACCAGGATAGCAAAACCCTGCATTTTTAAAGTCAGCTTGTTTCTCCAAAGTAACATTTTTTTTTTTTTACTTTCCTCATTTTTTTTATTGGAGTTCAATTTGCCAACACTTAGCATAACACTCAGTGCTCATCCTGTCATGTGCCCCCCCAGTGCCTGTCACCCAGTCACCCCCACCCCCAGCCCACCTCCCTTTCTACCACCCCTTGTTCGTTTCCCAGAGTTAGGAGTCTCTCGTGTTCTGTCTCCCTCACTGATATTTCCCACTCATTTTCTCTCCTTTCCCCTTTATTCCCTTTCACTATTTTTTATATTCCCCAAATGAATGAGACCATATAATGTTTGTCCTTCTCCGACTGACTTGCTTCACTCAGCATAATACCCTCCAGTTCCAGGCACGTAGAAGCAAATGGTGGGTATTTGTCCTTTCTAATGGCTGAGTAATATTCCATTGTATACACAGACCACAGCTTCTTTATCCAGTCATCTGTCGATGGACACGGAGGCTCCTTCCACAGTTTGGCTATTGTGGACTTTGCTGCTATAACACTGGGGTGCAGGTGTCCTGCCGTTTCATTGCATCTGTATCTTTGGGGTAAATCTCCAGTAGTGCAATTGCTACAGGCCTTCTGCTTATTGGAAAAGGCACTGCTGTTTTTGGGAGGGAGCCCAGAAGGTCTGTCCTCAGCCTCACCTGTGGCCCCCAGAGCGGAGACCAGAAGATCCTCAGTACCCTCCCCGCAAAGCCCATGGATGGCAGGGTGTTTACTTTTAAACTCCATTTGCTGCTTATACTTATCGCTTCTTCCTTTTTTGTGGTATGAGCTCTTAGCTAAATTTATATTTTATATTATATTTTATTTGTAAAGCCAAACTGAGGGAGAAAGGGAAGAAGGAGGGACGGGGTGGGCCAGAGATAGGAAGGAAAGGAGGGAAGTGGGAGAGAGGGGAGAGGGGAGGGGGAAGGAGGAAGGAGAGATGGGGGAGGGAAGGAGGGAGAGGAGGGGTTGGAGATTGGACTCCTCCAAGAAGATGAGATGGGCCTCAAGCACAAGCAGAGAGGGAAGCCAGCTTTGCAGAACGAGGCTACCAATGGGAGCAGCGTGGAGAGACCCACTTGGCAGGCCAGGGAAAGAAGAGGAGGGCCAGCCCCGCTCCTGCTGAATGAGCACCAGGAGTGTGAAAGAATCACCTGATCCTGGTCTTGGTGGCCTAGGGTCCTGAAGAGGCGGGGCTGTCTCAGGGGGCCAGGAGGCACAGTGGTTAAGCACAGCCTTTGGCACAGCAGGCTTGCTTCCAAAGCCCAGACCCATCATTTGCAAAATGTGGGACCTGAGCAAATCCCTTCCCCTCGCTGGACTTCAGTTTGCTTTTATGGAAAATGAGCATGATAATAAAATACACGTAGAGTTGCCGGGATGACTGATGGAGGTGCGGAGACAGCGCCCAGCAGACCGGGCATACACTAAGTTCACAAACATTAATTACAACATTGTTGTTGTCATTCTTATCATTACATGGCCTGGCTGCATTTTAAAAATATTTCACAATCTCCCCTGCCCAAGCCTTTCCTTCCCCCATGCCCCTTGGCCCTTCTTCCCATGGAAGCCTCCCAGCAAAGAAAAGGGGAAGGCTTTATCTTAGACCTCAAAAACCCAGGCCATCAGAAAAATTGAAAGGATTCACAACTTAGACAAAGAGATGAGCCAAAGCAAGATTGCCCTCCTCATCGTGCTAGAGGAGAATCCTCCAGCCTGGGGGACAGGAAGGGAAAAGGCGAAATTAAGAGAAGTGGGGGAGGGTGGTGGTGGAAAGCACTGGAAAACACTGAAAAGATATCAGTGGGTCCCAGAGAGAAAGTCCTTGTTCCATGATCCAAAACTGAGCCCTGGGAAGACAACAGAACCTGAAGGTAGAGTTGTGGGATCCGAGGATGAGCCCCAGGAAGACAAGAGCCACCCTGGCAGATGGACCCTTGGACAGTCTGGGAGAGTTGCTGTGCCCTCTCACGACACGGGAGCAGTCAAATGATTTCCATGTCCCCAGGAGAAGCAGGGAAGTCACCGAGAAAACTTCTAGACCAGAAGGTGCCATGCGGCTGGGATCTCAGGGACACCTCTGCAGCCCCCTGCAAGCTGATGCTTCAGAGTCCAGTCCACATGACAGCCACTGCCATGGGTGCCCATGTGAGCACATGGCATCAGGGACTATGCACCCTTCCCCCACTCCTTACATCTCCAAGAAATGGTGGTAATCCATTAATTATCCAGAGCCACTAATGGCATCTTCTCTGGGCCAGGCACTTGTTCTAGACACTTGTATCCCAGCAATAAATAAAACCTACATGTCCCTGTTCTCATGGAAATTATATTCCAGTGGAGGGAGACAGACAATAAAGTAAAGAAATAAATTACACAGTATCCTGGAAGGTGATGCATGGTGAGGGGAAAGAAAGAAAGCAGAGGAAGAGATGGAAAGCTCTGTGGGGATGAGGGTACAGTTTTAAATAAAGGAGGTGGGAATGGGCTCATGAAGAAGGTGACAGTTGAGGAGAAAGCCCTGCAGGAGCTGAAGGAAAGAACACGGCACGCAGACAGCTCCAGCAGAAACGTGCGGGGCAGAGGGGGCAGTGGGTCCAACGGAGGCAGGAGCGTGTGGGGCAGGTTCCAGGAATGTCAAGGAGGAGCCCCAAGTGATGGGCAGGGGATGAGTGGCAGGAGGTGGGTAACAGGAGCCGGACAGTATAGTGTCTCAGAGGCAATAAGGGGAGTTTGGGTTTTCCTGTGAGCAAGGTGGGGAGTCACGAGAGGATTTTGAGCAGAGAAGTGATGTGATGCCTTGTATTAAAAGGGCACCCCACTGGCTACTGTGTTAAGAAGAGACATGGCAGGGGGGTGATGATGATGAAGGGCAGCCAGTCAGAAGGCTGTGGTGAAGCTCCAAGCAAGAGATGGTCACTGTGGAGAGCGGTGCAAGAAACTGAGAGACCAAAGTCCAGGAGACCATCTGTGTGGGCCACAGAGTGCGTGACAAGAACCCAAGAGCTTGAGCCTTCACAAACAAGGGGGAGGGTCCCAGGAGTGGTGGATGACTCAGCAAGGCATGGTAGGAGTGTTTGTGGAAGCTGAGGTCTTAAAGGGTTTCATCAAAGAAAAGAACCACGAGGAAAGCACCAGCAGGGAAATCACACGCCTTCCGGAGACCCAGCTGGTAAGGGAAGGAGATGCACAGGCTCCATTGGCTACCATTTTGTCCCCGCCCCTGACGGTGCCTTCTGGCTGAGACAGCTCCCAGATACACGAATTACTCTATTTCACCTCTTTATCTTCATAGGACACTCTTTAATATTTTTTAAAAGATTTTATTTACTTTTTTAAAGATTTTATTTATTCACTTGAGAAAGAAGAGTGTGTAGGAGCAGAGGGAGAGGAAGGGAGGAAAGGGAGAGGGAGAGGAACAAGCAGACTCTCCTCTGAGCAGGGAGCCTGACAGGGGGCTCAATCCAGGACCCAAAGATGATGACTGTAGCTGAAAGCAGATGCTTGACCGTCTCAGCCACCCAGGTGCCCCAAGATTTTATTTATTTGAGAGGGAGAGAGCAGGGGAAGTAGCAGAGGGAGAGGGAGAGAATCTCAAGCAGACTCAGCACTGAGCACGGAGCCCAACACAGGGCTCAATCCCATGACCCCAAGATCACAACCTGAGCCAAAACCAAGAGTTGATGCTCGACCACTCAACTGACTGAGCCACCCAGTGCCCCATCTTTAACTAATATTCTTTACTTATTCTCCCTTTTGCATACCATTCCATTTTCCTTATAAAATATTTTATGCACACAGAAAGTACACAGAATAACATGATAAACATCCATGTGCCTACCACTAAGCTTCAAAGAGTTCAAAAATTCCACCATTACTGCTCGTTAACTTCAGCGTAGCCTTCTCCTACCTCTCTAAGTAACTGTTCTCTCAAAGTTGACGTTTAGCTTCCTTAGGCAGGTTTCTTTATACTATCTCATTTTTTTCCCATTATGTGTGTGTTTATATAATTGTCTTGCTTGTTTCCAAACTTCATGAAAATGAAGGTAGGATTACTTCTGCTACTGGCCAAGACAGAATAATGGGAGAACAGAATTACTCTCCCACCTTAAATAACTAGAAAACCAGACAAAAATAGGTAAAATAATGGAGAAAGGTCATGCAAGACGAGGATTCCCGAAAGGCGAGAATGAAACAAGGGGCGTTCTTCGACTGCCCAGCTTACTGCCTGGGGTGGGTTCCCAACTCCAAGTACAGGGACGTGAGACCCAAAGAGAGTCCCACAGTCCAGGTTGAGGAGAAAGATTCGGGCTCTGGGGGACCAGGATAAGAACACCAGGAAGGAAGGCTGCACAAAGAGATTTCTAGAGATTTACAAAGGGATCCCCTGATGTCTCTGGCTGTGGTTTGTCCTTTAAATTTGCTTACTTACAGCATCTTTTTGGGGCAGGATTTAAGTGTGTATTTTAAATTCATCCATAGTTGTCATCTTAAAACTCTTATTTAAGAAATCCATCCTGGGGCATCTGGGTGGCTCAGTCAGGTAAGTGTCCAACTCTTGTTTTCAGTTCAGGTTCATGAGATTGAGCCTATGTTGGGCTCTGTGCTGGGCATGGAGCCTGAGTGGGATTCTCCTTCTCCCTCTGCCCCCTTCCCCTCTCTCTGCCTAAAAAATGAGATAAAATAAAAATTAAATCATATATATATATGATTCATATATATAAATCATATATACACATAAAAATTAAATCATATATATATATATATATATATCCATACCTTCTCCAAGATATACCCCTTAGTTTTCTTCTAAAAGATTTAAAGTTCTGTTTTTTGCACTTAGAACACTAATCTACCTAGTCTTCATTTTTTGGATGTGTTCTAAGGTAAGGATCTAATTTTTTTAAGATTTTATTTATTTATTTATTTATTCATTCATTCATTCATTCATTCATTCATGAGAGACATAGAAAGGCATAGGCAGAGGGAGAAGCAGTCTCCCTGCGGGAGCCCAATGGGACCACAGGATCATGACCTGAGCCAAATGCAGACACTCAACCACTGAGCCACCCAGGTGTCCTAAGGATCTAATTTTTATATGGAAAATTACTTCTCCATACTTTGCCCTAATGATCTTCATTGTTTTCACTTTCACATAACATTTTTTCCATGTATGTTTGTTTCTTTTCCTGGACTCTCTTGTCTTCTATTAGTCTGAATATCTATCACTATAACCCTCCTACATCATCTTAATTACTATGGCTTCATAATAAAAATGGAATCTTGATGACTGGTAAAATAAATAGTCTTCCTAATTCTCCCTCAAAAAAAGATATGTTATGATGGATACTTTGTCTTTCTCTGTGAATCTTAGAATCAGCTTTTCAAGATTGCTGAAAACATCTATTAGAACTTTGATTGGGACTGCCATGGATTTATAGTTTCATTTGGATGAAACTGATATGGAGTCTTCAAATTCATAAATATGGTGTATGTTTTCATGTATCTGTATCATCTTTTATAAGTTATCATATGTTTTACAATTTCACCTTTAAAGGGTTTCCATACCTCTTGCTAGATTTATTCTTAGGACCCAAATCTTACCTCCAGAAATGAAAACCACAGTGTCTGGGAGAAAAGTACATTGGATGGGGTTAATGGCCAATTAGATATTATGGAAGAATCAAAGCTGTCTGCTTGAAGACTTAGCAACAGAAACTTACCCAAAATGAGATACAGAGGAATAAAGAACACATGAATGGAAAGAGCACCAGTGAAATATGGGATGACTCCAAGCAAACTAGTACATGTATAATTGGGGCCCTCAAAGGAAAAAAGGATAGGAGAAATAGTTGAAGGGATTTGGTCAAACATTTTCTAAACTTAAAGAATCCATCAACTATCTACTCAAACTTTTCCTTCCCTATGAGGAATTCTGGCATCCATGGTTAGGATAGAAAAACCTATTTTCCATTTCATTACATCAAAAAAACTCTGAACTACCTAGGGAAGTCAAGGGTTACATTTCCTTTTTACCAAACCTCTGTAAGAATCACTATTTTCAACTAGAGCGTATCTGTAAGGTGGAAAGTGTACATGGTCTCTGATAAGACCTTGATTGGAGGGTGAATTTTCTGTATTATTTATATAGGGCAAAACCAAATATTTAGAATGAAGCAAAGCAGATGAATACATTGGAGTGTATTTTCTCAGTAGAAATAAAGAAGCTTGACCCGTCTTCTCTCCTGTGTAATGCCTGTGCTGAGAAGGAATGATCTTTAAGCACAGACAGAGATTTCCTCAGAAATTATTTAGGATAGCTCTATTACTGGAATAATTCAAGATGAACAGGGAAAACCCTAGGATCTTGTATAACAAAATAATATTTCTTTGAACTCTGATACATTGCACTGAAATGCAGGTTTCATGTAAGCCTCAGTAACTGTGACATTATGTTAAACTAATACACCGAATAAAAACTATTTCTTCTCCACAAACTCCAAGTTTCATGAAGGGTCAATAAAACAATGTTGGTCCCAAAGATGGTACTATACATGATAATTCTCTCTGATTTTTCAAATAGGCTATCAGCTATGCAAGTCCAAAAAAAAAATCTACCATCACTTTTTTGTTTTTGCTTTTTTAGGCTGCAATATCATTGCCATTTTATATTTTAAGGAAACTGTAAATAAGGGCTTATAGAAGCTTACTAGTTACCCAAATCTGAGGAGCTCTATACAGCAGAGCCACAGCAAGAACCCAGTTATTTCTGGCTCCAAATTCCATATCCCTTTTATTATCCTTTATTGCTTAAAATGACTTGCTCTGTAAGGCTATTAGACAGAAATTTTAAAAATTTCAGATGACATCTCTACAACTATGATAACACTTCTTTTGAATAGTTTATATGAAGCTTCCTTAGGTCAGTAGTTAGGTAACAGTATTAACTCATTACTGAGGCTATCCCTAATTTAATATACCCACCACCATCAGCTTAGAAAAGGACTGATCCTTTCATTATCTACAGCAGGGAGGCATATATCCACAGGACCCAGAAATAGCTTCAAATCCCTAAGATGTTTGTTTAAAATGATGTTACTTAAAATGGGAGTCTTGGGCACCTGGGTGGCTCAGTAAGTCAAACATCTGACTCTTGATTTTGGCTCAGGTCATGATCTCAAGGTCCTGGGACTGAGCCCCCTATCGGGACCCATGCTCAGCGGGGAGTCTGCTTGAGGCTTCTCTCCTTCCCTCTGCCACTAACCCCTGTTCTCACTCTCTCTTTCTCTCTCAAATAAATAAATAATCCTTAAAATAATTGGGAATTGGGCGGCCCAGGTGGCTTAGTGGTTTAGCATCGCCTTCAGCCCAGGGCCTGATCCTGGAGACCTGGGATCGAGTCCCACATCAGGCTCCCTGCATGGAGCCTGCTTCTCCCGCTGCCTGTGTCTCTGCCTCTCTCTCTCTTTCTCTGTCTCTCGTGAATGAATGAATGAATGAATGAATGAATAAAATCTAAAAAAAAAAAAAAGAATTGGGAATCTTATTTTGTACCACTAATGGCTTTATTTGATGGTGGGAGGGGGGGGTTGCGGCATTTCTCTCCACCCTCCACTATTATCTTTAAGATGAAGATTTGTGTGTGGCTCAGTAACCATGTGATTAATAATGAGTAATATTACTGTGATCTTTTATTAGTCCTGATCCCATAAAGGACCATGGGGCTCTCAGGGAAGAGATATTTTCAAGACTTCCCTCTACATCTCCTTTCCCAATCTGCTCTACTACTCCCCTGCATCATGCTGATTGGCCCAAATTTACTAGTGGGCTGGGTCAGTGAGTGTCAAAAGGTCATGGTCATGGCTATTCTATTTCACTTCCCCCTTCCATGTGCCTGGAACAGTAAGCAATCAGTCTAGCCATCATAACCCCTCATTTATGCTCAGGCACTCTCCTTATGACAGTTCCCTGTCCTTGCAGACCAGAGCATAGTAAGAGTCAGGATTTGGATTTGGGTGAGGAAGATGGAAAAAATGCTCCAAGCATCTTCATCTATGGTCACTGTTCCAGCCAAGTTTACAAGACAGATCAGTGGGGACTTGAGGCACAAAACCTCTGGTACAGTGTTACTTTATCTCGAATATTTGTCTCCTGTTTCTTTATATACATATATCCCAGAGATTTTTCTGTAGTCTATGGCACATAGACTTTATTTGGTACTTAAACTTTAAGTTTAGAAAATGTTTTATATTCCTGGATATGGCCCAAAAATCAACTCCATTAAAATCCCTTTTAAAAAGACTATGCTTGTCCTTATATTATTGATCTAGGAAACCCAGGTTTTTAGGAAATAAGAAAATTAGCATAAAGTATACTTGGAAAGATGAAGAAGAAAGAGGAAAAAGTGGAATAGGAAAAGAAGAATCTGAGAACAAAGGAGGGTGAGAAGTATTTAGGAGGCGGAGAAGGAGAGGAAAGAATTGAGAGAAGAAGAAATGAGTGAATATGTGGTTTGAGGTGAAATCGTAATCTCCCTTTTTGAAAATAGAATCAAGATGCAGGAGAATATAGTTGGTTGTCATTATGTCAGACAAACAGCAGGTCTGGCCTTAGCCACCCAAATAAATGGCATAGCAACTACACATGCAAAGTGTAGCATAAGTATATAAATAAAGCCAAATGCGAAGAAGGACCAAGACCCCAACAAAGAACAGACCATTACTCAAAAAAAAAGGAGTAAACTCCTCAAAATCACTTCACTCATTAGAAGCACTTACTAAAAACATACATTAAAATAAAGGAAAGTTGCAGGGGACGAAAGATTAAAGAAACAAATTAAGGACCACATAATATCATTATGGAGACATCACATTCAATAAAAACAGTAAAGAATAGAATAGGTATCATTAAAAACTAAATTACTAACATAGAGACAAAGCTGAAGAAAAGCATGGATGGTGGGGAAGAAAAACTCAGAAATTAAAGCAATTAGAGAAAAAGCTAATAGTTATGGATGACAAAGATAATCCAACTGAAGGAAAATTGATAACTCTGAGGTTGAGAACACAATAAATTAAATAGAAAATATTTTCAAAAAATATTTTCCCAAATAATAGGCACAAAAAATCCTAAAAATAGGACACAAGTGGGGCACCTGGGTGGCACAATCAGTTAAGCATCCAACTCTTGGTTTTGGCTCAGATCATTATCTCAGGGTCATGAGATCAATCCCTGCATCAGGCTCTGCACTCAGTGCAAAATCTGCTTGAGATTCTCTCTCCCTCTCCTTTTACCCCTCCCACTCATGCTCTAATAAATAAAATCTTTAAAAAAAAATAGGACAAGGATGCCTGGGTGGTTCAATGGTTGAGCATCTACCTTCAGCTCAGGTCGTGATCCCAGGGTCCTGGGATCGAGTCCTGCATCAGCTCCCCACTGGGAGCCTGCTTCTCCCTCTGCCTATGTCTCTGTCTCTGTCTCTCTCTCTCTCTCGTGAATAAATAAATAAAATCTTTTTTAAAAATAGGGCACAAGAGAATCTCCTTGAAAAGCCTGGGCAGCATCTGCAGATTAAGAGTATACTAGGTTCTGGGAAAAAAAAATTTGATTTGGAACACTTAAGATCAATGTATATTCTAATTAATTAAAGTGTTGTTCCAGTTAGTAAGATATTGTTTCTCAAGTTCAAGGCCAGCCTCTATTTTCAGCCTTGTGATTCTGCAGCTGGGACTCTGCAAACCACATTTCTCCTTTGCCAGCCAAGGGAGATTCTGCCAATAGGGAATGCTGGAGGAAGACTGAAAGACTAGGGGGCAAAGGAGGACTTGCATCTGCTTCCCACTGTCTTCCCATAGAGCTCTTACTACTGTCAGCACCACCCATTGCTGCCTTCTCCCAGAAGTTTCTTCTACAAACCATTGAGTCTCGTGCTCACTTTGGCAGCGCATATACTAAAATTGTAATGATACAAACCATTGGGTCTGGTTTGCAGTTTTTTTTCAAATTCATAAGACTAATCTCATTTCCTCCTACCCCCTACTCCAGAGACATGAGCACCAGACTGCCAAAGCCCACCACCCCAAAGGGGTAGCTTTGTCCTCTTGATCTCAGGGTTGTGAGTTCAAGCTCCATCTTGGGTATAGAGCTTACATTAAAAAAAAAAAAAAACCCAGAGGGTAGAGGTTCTCCAAGCTCTTCCCTTTGCTTTCCCTGCCCTAAGGGTAGTGGCTGCCTCTTGCAATTGCTACCTTCATGACACCTTAGTGTTCTCCACCTTCATTTTCAGTTACTATTTAACAATTTTCTATGATAAATTCTGTCTCTTAAAATACTTGGTATGGGATGTCTGGGTGACTCAGCGGTTAAGCATCTGCTTTCAGCTCAGGTCCTGGGATCAAGTCCCACATTGGGCTCCCTGCATGGAGCCTGCTTCTCCCTCTGCCTGTGTCTCTGCCTCTCTCCTGAATAAATAAAATCTTTTAAAAATAAAATAAAATAAAAATAATAAAATACTTGGTATGGGGGGGTGCCTGGGTGGCTTAATGTTTGAGCGTCTGCCTCAGGTCGTGATCCCAGGATCCTGGAATCGAGTTCCACAGTGGGCTCCCCGCAGGGATCCTGCTTCTCCCTCTGCCCATGTCTCTGCCTCTCTCTGTGTCTCTCATTAAAAAATAAAATAAAATCTTAAAAAATACTTATTATGGTTTCTGTGTCCTTATTGAACCCCAACTGTCCAGGCAGAAATATAAAATCTCTTGGGGGAATGGCAGGAGGATGCAACATTATTTAATCTGACCTCAGACTTCTCACAGAAACTTAATGCCAGGAGACAATGGAGCAATGTCTACAAAGTTCTAAGGGGGAAAAAATGAAATCCCCAAAAATATTTTATGCAGCCAAGATGTTGTCCAAATATAAAGACAAGAAGCAGACACTCTCAAATATGAAAGAACTTAAGAAATGAAATAACCACATGCTTTTTTTTTTTTTTTTTTTTTTTTTGGTCCCAACTGAGTTGGTGGGAGGAGTGGCACCATGGTGGCCCTGAGCAAGGTGAAGAGGGTGTCTATAGAGGAGAACTACTCAATGCAAGGTGTCTGATTCCAGGTAGAGTGAGGATGGTATCCATGAAGAGGGGGTGCCTGGTGTGAGGAGTCAGGGATAAGTGGAGAGAGGAGGGAAACCATATGGAAGATTAGGGCAGTCGGACATTGGCCATAAGAGCCCAAGCAGGGTAAGGAGGGTATTCCTGAAGGGGGAATGGCACGTGGAATCAGAGCCTGAGTGAGATGAGAAAGGCATCCATGATGGGGTTGAAGGCGATGGGACAGCAAAGGGAGTCAAGCCCAAGCAGGGTGCAGAGGACATCCCCTGGAAGAGTGGTGGCACAGCGTCAGGGCCTATGCAGGGTGAGTTGAAAAGCCATGTCGGGGTAGGGTAGCCCAAGATGAAGTGTCAGATCCCAAGTAGGGTGATAAAAGCAAGGGTGGCAGGGGGTGGGCAGCAGGGGAAGGAAGTGAAAACATACAGGGGATTAATCAAATAAATAAATATATAAATAATAATAACCAAGTTTCTCACTCTCGGCTGAAGGAATTACAAACACAAAAAGGGGAAAATGTGGAATAGACCCTCTGGTGTTACACTGCAGCTGTTGATGTGAATTCAGATTTTCTACATATGACAAGATACAGAAATAAAAGGACATGTGTATGTATGTAGCTTTGTCCTCTTGATCTCAGGGTTGTGAGTTCAAGCTCCATCTTGGGTATAGAGCTTACATTAAAAAAAAAAAAAAAAGACATATATGTCAGCTTCTGTTGGCCAAACCATGATAGTCTGAATATCAAAATAAATAATAGCAGTAACAATCCACTGAATAACATAGAAACCTAAATCCCTACAGACATTAACTAATGAAAAGTTCAGTGCATAATGGGGTATTTATGTGGTTTCAAATTCCTCCTCACAAAGTACTTATTAATTAAAAAGAAAGTAAGGAGTGACTTTGTAGAGGGGAAGCCTGGTAAACACCCCTCTAATCAAGTAATAAAGTGAACATCCACAGAAATGACACACACACAAAGGGTGTGTGTGCCTCCTGACAGGATGCCAGGGAGAAGAACACAGAATCATTCTCTGCTAAAGATGCAGAACCTGAGGGAGACATACACAAACCCAAATGGAAGACATTTTACCAAATAGCTGGCCTGCAGTCTTCAAAGGGTAAAGGTTATGAAAAGCAAGAGAATATTGAAGACATGTTCCAGACCAAAGCATATTAAAAAGAGATGACAACTAACTAGGACCTGTGATTCTGAACTGGGTCCTTCTGCTTTAAAAGCCATAGTTGAACAATTGACAGAACCTGAATAATCTGACGGAGTAACATATTGATATTAATTTTCTGATTTTGATCATTGTATCCTGGTTATGCAGGGAAGTATCTTTGTAAGGAAACACTCTAGAGTATTTGGTTGTGAGGGGCCATCAGGTCAGTAACTTACTCTGAAATCATTCAGGGAAAATTTATTTACTTTTTTTATATATAGCTTCAACTTTTCTATAAGCTCGTAATCTTTTAAGATTTATTTATTCGTGAGAGACACAGAGAGAGAGGCAAAGACATAGGCAGAGGGAGAGGGAGAAGCAGGTTCCCTGCGGGGAGCCAGATGCAGGACTCGATCCCAGGACCCTGGGATCATGAACTGAGGCAAAGGCAGACACTCAACCACTGAGCCATCCAGGCACCCCAAGCTTGTAATCATTTCAAAATAAAATTTAATAATTTCTAAAAAGTAGTTGGTCTCTATTTAATGGTCTCCAAGGCATTTTATAAATGAAAAATCAAAGTTTAAAAGAATATGTTATGTACGGTGTATATATTTATATATTTTATACATATATTTGTACAAATATACTTATATATTTTATGTATATTTTTCAAAAGAATGTTTTGTTACATGCATATACTTTGTACATGGATTTGTACAAATACATTTACATATTTTATGTCTATTTTTCAAAAGAACATATATTTGTTACATGTGCATACATAATTTACCGGACAGATACAGAAGAAAAATACTGTGGTGAACTGTCAGAGGCAGAGCTTAGTGGTGGCAGAAAGGTACTTTTATTTTTTATATCTTCCCTCATGGTTTAAATTTTATTACCAGGTACATATATTAGTCTAACTAAAAATAAATAAATAAAAGTTTTCTGGAAAGTGAGATTCTGTACCATTTTTGTTTTTCTTATTTTTTTAAATATTATTTATTTACTCATGAGAGACACAGAGAGAGAGAGAGAGAGAGAGAGAGAGGCAGAGACACAGGCAGAGACAGAAGCAGGCTCCTCCCTGCAGGGAGCCCAATGTGTGACTTGATCCTGAGACTCCAGGATCACACCCTGGGACGAAGGCAGGCGCTAAACCACTGAGCCATCCAGGATCCCCTGTTTTTCTTATTTTTATGCATTCAAATAAACTAGTATGTTAAGCATTTGCATGTATACATATCTAAAAATGTCTATAATTACAGTAAAATTTTACAAGGGTCAGGTATCTTCAATTAAGTCAAGGTTCATATAGTTTTGGAAGCAGGAAGTCTTTATCTGATGTTTTATTTAATTTTGGATTTTTAATTTAAAGACCTCAGGGATTCTCTTGGTGACCAATTAGCAAGTATTCTAGAACATATAGTCTTCAAGGCAGTTATCTCAGGATCATATTGCTGAGAAAAGAAGCCTCTCGTTTATTAACATAGATCTGTGCTTTCACTGCTTCTCTCAACAAAACCTCATCCTGTAGATATGTTTTCAAATCTACCCTCCTGTTTGGTTCTAAGACCTTTAACAAGCATTTTCCAGACTTAAGAGATTTTAGAGATAATAAGGTTAAATAGGGTTTAGATTATTAAGCCCCTGTGTATTCTCTTCCATATTTGTTTACGTGCTGCCTTATTAGTACAGTCAAGGGACTTTTCCTGTTGTTATTGTTGTATTTGGCTTCCTGATAATGTCCTTGTAAAATCAAGAAAGTCTACAGCAAGAAAGTCTACTCAAACATAGAATGCTTAGAACAGATTTTAGTTTTCAGTGATCTCTTGATAAGAGATGAAAGAGAAGCCTGCCTCTCTCGAGGCAATTACAGGCATAAGTTTCAAAAACCACTTCAGATGAAAGTTTACATGAAGTTTCAGAAGACCATCAGACAGCAAGAAATCACTTAACAGAATTCTAGAATCCCTTGGCAATACAGAACAGTTTTAAGAATTTGAGTGCTGGTGCCAAACAGACATGAATTTGAATTTCAACTTTACTTACAATGTGTCTTCGAGCAAGATACTTAATCTCTCCCAAACTCAGCTTATTTATCTATCTAACAAAAATAAAAGTACCTACCACTTGAAATTAACTGCTACTTTTACTATTTATTAAGTGCTTTTTGTGGTAGAAATATATTATTTCAAATAGTAATTGTTGTTGTTATTGATTGCTTTTTTAAAAAATCATCACTGTCTTTATGCCAACCTCGCAATTCCAAATATGGGTTAAAACAGGCTCAGGGACCACAGAGTTAAGAGCAGGAGTAAGAAGGAAATGACTATTTCCTATATGCACCAAGATATTTTTCACAAATTGGAATATGTGTCCATTAGGCTGCCATGCTAGTTGGTAAGACCAGGTTGTAGCTATGAATATAAGTGGTGAGGATTTTTCTTCTGAACTTTTCATCTGGCTCCCTACCAGCTCTAAGCAGAGCCCCAGGACCAGCCTCCTGTTCTCAGCATTCTATGCTCCATGTAGCATTCATTTCTACACTCAACAGTGTTTATGGAGTCCCTACTCTGCTAGGTCTGCACTAGACACTCGGCATAGAGTGGTCAAGGCAGACAGGATCCCTGCTCTCATGAGCTCATGCTCTACGGGGAAGAGGTATGTTAAATAATCATCCTAGTAATCAGTTGGTCAAAAAAACACATTCTAGGAAGAATGGTGTGTCAGCATGCCTTTAGAACAGGAGAACCTGAGTTATTCTGGGAGGTTAAGAAGCCTCCTCAGAGGAGGTAATATTTAAGCAAGACCTGAATCAGTAGAGCAGCATTTAAGGCAAACAGAACCATGTATGCAAAGGGAAATAGGACAGAGCATGGGACATGCACAGTAAAACATTGCAAAGACTAGTGTGAGACCAGAGTATGTGCTGCTGTGGGATGAGGAGAGAGAAGGAGCAGGAAGTGGGGTACAGGAGGAGGTGGAAGAGATAAATGGGGCCTCACAGTACATGTTAAGGATTTTGAACTTTATTGTAAGAACAATGGGAAATCAATCAAGCATTTAAGTAGTATAGTGTTGTGACCAAATGTGTTCTTTCTAAAGACCACTCTGATGTGTGTAGAATAAATTAGGCAAGAGCCTATAGAGAGACAGGGAGACCACTTGGGAAGCAAGAGAGAGTGACTTGAACTTGGGTAATTATCATCTCAGCTATGGAGTATGTGGAGTCAGCAATCCAAAAATCCAGCAGCTGAACAGGTAGCTTTGGTGAAAGAGATAGAGTATTAAGGCTTATATTCAGTTAATTAGGAAACTAGCTCAGGCCAAAACAGGATTTTACTGCATTGGTCGACAAGGTCTGTAACAGCCTAAGGTTGTTCAAGAATAAAGGAGTCAGAGAAATAAAATGTCAGCATTAGAAGATCCACTGTCCCTTCTCCAGTGAAACTGGTAAAAAATTAAAACAACAACAAACATTTAAATGGTTCTAAGGGCTCCCTCTTCCTCCCAGCCCCCTTTCATTTAATTAAGGCACTACCTTGGGCATGGCATGCTGAGAATATTGGGTCCCTAATTACCTTTGCCATGGCTTACGAAAGTGAGTTTTCACACCAGGAAAGGCAAACCAAGAGGACCTCCTACCCACTGAGTGCTCACGTCCTAGAGGAGAGGTAGTTCTCAGAGAGGGATCTGCCACTGCCCCCAGCTCCATGGCCCTGGCTCAGATAGTTCCTGGGGTGAAACCAGGCTGTAAAACATCTCATAATATTTTCCCACAGGAACTGACTACCTTTGCAACAGAACATCGTGAAGTTTAAACCTAAGATTTTCTCTCAATACAGTGGAGGTTGTAAAGAAGAGCAAATTAAGGGCGATTCAGGGATTTAATGAAGACATAGCTCAGTTGTAAGGCTAGCGAGTTTGTAGGAGAAAACCAGGAAATAAGACAGCTGGGAGAAATCTTTGTGGTGCCAAGACACATATCAGAGACCTCAGAAACTATTCCTTCAGAGAAGCCACAATTTGTTTGGATTCATTTGTAGAGCAAATTATACCCCAGAGCTTATTGAAAACAATAGAGCAATAACCAGCAATTATAGTGGAGTTTAGCAGCAGGATGTGGTCAAGAAAAGCAAGGAAGAGAGGACTACAAATACCACTGTCATCCCAGGGTAACTGTTACCACTGTCATCCCAGGGTAACTGTTGGCATATTCAAAGCTCCATCTCCCTCAGGAACAAACAGCATCAGAGGCTGGACACTAGTGGGGAAAAACAGACTTCACTAAAATAATCCAGCCAACCACTAAAAAATAAACAAGAAATAACAAGAAGCTGGGGCGGAGGGAACCAGGACCCAGAATTGCTACGATATATCACTTAAAATGTCCAGTTTCCAACAAAAATAAATACATGACATATACAAAGAAATTTAAGCTATAAAACATACTCCAGAAAGAAAAGCAAGTAACATAAATTGCCTGGGAGAGGAATAAGAGGTTGGATTTAGCAGAGAAAAACTGCAAAATACCTGTTAAAAGGCCCATTCAGAGACCTAAAGGAAAGTGTGGTTCAATAAGCAAAGGAAGGTATGATAACAATGTCACCTAATAAAGAGAATATCAGTAAGGCAAAAGAAATTATTAAAAATAGTCAAATTGAGATTCTGGACTTAAGAAGTACAATAATTGAAATAAAAAATTCATTAGAAGGGTTCAACAGTAGATTTAAACCAGCAGAAGAAAGAATAAAAGAACCTGAATCCTAGATTGGTAGAGATTGTACAAGCTGAAAAACAGAAAAAAAAAAAAAAAAAAAGAATGAAGTCAACTAAACCCAGAGAAATGTAATACACCAAAAAGTGTACCAACATATATGTAATGGGAGTACCAGAATGCAAGGAGAGAAAAAAGCAGAGAAAATATTTTTTTTAAATAATGGCAGAAAACTTCCCAAATTTATTGAAAAATAACCTATCCATCCAGGAAACTCAATAAATCCCAATATGACAAACACAGAGAGTCACAAACAAACATGCCACGGTAAAAAAAAGGCCACAGGTCAAAGACAAAGAGAAAATCTTGAAAGCATCAAGAGAAAAAAGGACTTGTCACTTAACAAAGATTAACAGCTAGGTTCCCAGCAGACACAATGAAATCCAGAAGCAGTGGAATAACAAAATTCAAACCGTTCAAAGCTTAAAAAAAAAAAATCAACCAAGAATCCTCTATTCAGCAGATCTATCTTTCAAAAATGAAGGTGAAATAAAGATTTTCCCAGATAAAAACTAGGACAATTTGTTGCTAGCAAACCCACTTTACAAGAACTACTAAAGGTTGTTCTTCAGCCTGCAAGAAAATGATCCTAGATGATTATTTGAATCCATACAAAGAAAATAAAGGTAATATGTACCAATACAGGTAATTATATAATTATTTTCAAAGTATAAGCACATATTTATCTCCTTCTTATAACTAAAAAGCAATTGTATAAATAATATGTATATAATCTAATGTTGGACCTTAACATATAAAAATGTAATACTGGTTAAAAACAATACAAAGGAGGTGGATGGGAGCAAGGCTATATTGGGCTAAGGAAATGACTGCCGTTAGTAGAATAACATAATGGATAGTTGGATTTGTAACATTAATAGATGTGATATGTATAACAATAATATACAAAAGTGAGAAAAATGAAATAGAGCTATCTAGAAATAATGTTTTTAATATCACTAAAATTAAGCTAGTATAAATCTGAAGCTGATTCTGGTAAGCTAAAATGTATATGGTAAACCATAGAGCAACCACTTTAAAAATAGTGAAAAAATATTAAAGAAACTAAAATGCTGTGTTAGAAAAATATCCACTTGATACAAAAGAAACAGTAAAGAAGAACTAGATAAACAAAACAAAAAGACACAAGCCATACAGAAAACAGAAAGTAAAATGGCAGATGTAAATCCAACTATGTCAATAATAGAATTAAATATGAATGGATTAAACAGGCAAATAAAAAAGCAGAAATTTTCAGACTGGCTTTAAAAAAAATACCAACATGGTTCTTCAACTATATATTGTCTGCAGGACATATGATTTAAATTCAAAGAAACAAATAGTTAAATATAAAAAGGATAGAAGTACACATATCAGGCAAACAGCCACTAAAACAAAGCTGGAGTAACTTCACTTAAATCAGATAAAATAGATTTTTGTAAAATGTTACTAGGGGGACATCTGGGTGGCTCAGTTGGTTAAGTGTCCAAGTCTTGATTTTGGTTCAGGTCATGATCTCATACTGAGTGTGGAGCCTACTTAAGATTCTCTCTCTCTCTCCCCTGCCTCTTCTCCCCTTTCTCTCTTAAAAAAAATGTTACTAGAGATAAAAAGGGACATTTCATAATGATAAAAGGGTCAATCCATCAGAGAGATATAATAATTATAATACAGCACCAGGATACATAAAGTAAAAACTGGCAGAAATGAAGAGAGAAACAGACAATTCAGTAATAGTTGAAAATTTCAATGTCCTACTTCCAAGATTGGATATAACAATTAAAAGATTAAGAAGGAAACAGAAGACTTGAACAACACTATAAAGCAACTCAACCTAAAAGACATCTATAGTCAACAACAATAAAATATATATTCTTCTCAAGTCTGCATCTAACATTCTCTAGTCTAGACCCTAGGTGCTAGGCATAAAATGAATTTCAATAAAATTTAAAAGGATAGAAATAACCCACAGTATTTTCTCTGACCACAATGGAATGAAATTAGAAACCAACAGCAGGAAAAAATTTAAGAAACTCACAAATACATGAAAATTAAACAACAAACTCCTAAATAACCACTCATAACCAATGAGTCAAATAAGAAGTCAAAAGAGAAATCAGAAAACACTTTCAGATGCATGAAAATAAAGATACAACATACCAAAACTTATGGGGTACAATTGAACCAGTGATTAGAGGGAATTTTGTGGTTGTAAATGCATACTTGAAGAAAGAAGAAAGATCTCAATAGCTTAACCTTCCACTTTAAGACACTGGAAAATGAAGGACAGCCAAAACTAGGGCAAGCAGAAGTAAGGAAATTAATTAAACAGAAAATAGAAAAATGATAGAGATTATAAAGGAAACCAGAAGTTGATTTTCTGAAAAGTTCAACAAGTGACAAACCTTTAGCTAGATTAACCAAGAAACAAAAAGAGAGAAAACTCAAATTACTAAAATCAGAAATGAACAAAGGGGCATTACTACTGACCTTACAGAAACAAAAAGGATTATAAAGGAATACTATGAACAACTGTACAACAAATTAGATAACATAGATGGAATGGACAAACTCCTAGAAAGATGTAAACTTCTAAAACTGGCTCAAAAAGAAATAGATTTTGTAACTCTGTGGGAGAAAGGGCTGAAGTCAATCGGAGAAGGACAAACAGTGTATGTTCTCATTCATTTGGGGAATATAAATAATAGTGAAAGGTAATATAAAGGAAGGGAAAAGAAATGTTGGGAAATATCAGGAAGGGAGACAGAACATAAAGACTCCTAACTCTGGGAAACGAACTAGGGGTGGTGGAAGGGGAGGAAGGAGGGTGTTGGAGGGGAATGAGTGACGGGCACTGAGGCGGACACTTGACGGGATGAGCACTGGGTGTTTTTCTGTATGTTGGTAAATTGAACACCAATAAAAAATTAATTAAAAAAAAAAAAGAAATAGACTACCAGAGTAGACACAAGTAAAGAGATTAAATAAGTAATTAAAAACCTACCCACAAAAAAAATAAATAAATAAATAAATAAATAAATAAATAAATAAATAAATAAAAACCTACCCACAAAGAAAAGCCCAAGCCCAAATATCTTCACTACTGAGTTAATATCTGAAAAACAGAAGAGGGAATACTCCCAAATCATTTTTTAAAGACCTTATTGCCTTAATACCAAAACCAGACAAAGATAATCATAAAAATTACAGACAAATGGACACAAAAATCCTCAACAAAATACTAAAAAACTGGATCCAGCAATATTATAGGATTTTATTATATAAAAAGGATTATATACAATATCCAAGTGAGATTTATCCCAAGAATGCAAAGTTGGTTCAATATCTGAAAATCAATTAATACATCATACCAATAGAATTTTTAAATTACACAATTAACTAACAGGTTTGACAAAATCCAACACTCATTCATGATAACACTTGTTTCATGCCCAACAAACTAAGAATCGAAGGGAACTTCACCTTGAGAAAAAGCCTTTATGAGAAATGCATAGCAAGGTTCCGAGATCCAAGATTAATATATAAAACTCTTGTATTTTTGCAATGAATAATCCAAAATGAAATTACAAAATAGTCACTCACAATAGCATCAAAAATAATAACATACTTAGGGATCAACTTAATGAAAGTAATGTAAAACATATACTCTGAATACCACAAATCATTGTTGAAAAAAATAAAGAAGATCTAAACATATGGGAAAACATCTCATGTTCAAGAATCAGAAGACTTAATTAACATTGTTAAGATGGCAATACTCCCCAAACTAATCTATAGATTCAACACAACCCTATCAGAATTCCAGATAGGGACCTCTTTGTAGAGACTGACAAGTAGATTTTAATATTCACATAGGATTGCAAAAGATTCAGAATTGCTAAAACAGTCCTGAAAAAAGAAGAAAAAAATAGGTTTCATACTTTCCAATTTCAAAACTTACTACAAAGCAATGGTAATTGAGATTGTGGTCTTACACAAGGATAAACATATAGATCAATGGAAGAAAACAGAGGATCCAGAAATAAATCCATTCAACTATAATCAACTGATTTTTTTTAACAGAGATGTCAAGACTCTTTAATGGGAAAAGAACTGTCTTCAAGAAATTGTCTTGGGACATAATCAAAAGAATGCAGTTGGACCCTTACCTCACACCATATACAAAAATTAACTCAAAATGAGTCAAAGGCCCAACTGTAAGAACTAAAACTATAAAGCCTTTAGAACAAAATGAAGGGGTAACCTAGATTTGGTTAAAGATTCTTAGATAAGACACCCAAATCATGAGCAATGAAAGAAAAATATTGGACTTCATCAAAATGTAAAACTTTTATGCTTCAAAGGACATCATCAATAAAGTGAGACTCCCCCACAGAATGGGAGAAGTTATTTACAAGTCCTATATCTGATAAGGAACTTGTATGCAAAATATATTTTAAAACTCTTACAATTCAAAACGACCTAAACTTATGGGGTACAATTGAATCAGTGATTAGAGGGAATTTTGTGGTTGTAAATGCATACTTGAAGAAAGAAGAAAGAAGCAAATCTTTTTAATAAAATAAGCAAATGACCTGAATAAATATTTCTATGATGAAGATATATGCATAGCCAATAAGCACATGAAAAGATGCTCTTGACATCATTAGTCATTAGGGAAATGCAAATCAAAACCACAGTGAGATATACCACTTCACATCTACTCAGAGAGCTAGAATTAAAAAGTCAGATAATAAGTGTTGGTGAGTGTGCCGAGAAATTAAAAATCTTATACAATGCTGGTGGGAATAAAATGGTGCAGCCACTTTGAAAATAATCTGGCAGTTCCTCAGAGTTACCATATGACCCAGCAATTCCCCTCCTACGTATGCACCCAAAAGAAATGAAAACATGCCCACAGAAAAATATGCATGTGAATGTTTATAGCAGCATTGTTTATAAGAGCTGAAAGACTGAAACAACCCAAATGTCCATCAATAAACAAATGGATTAAAAAATATATATATGGCAAAAAAAAAAGTGGCACATCCATACAATGGAATACCATTTGGTCATAAAAAGAAATGAAGTACTGATATATACAACTACTTAGATGAAAACATTATGCTAAGGGACGGAAGTTAGTCACAAAAGTCTGCATATTGTATGATTCTATTCAACCAAAAGTCTTGGATAGGGAAATCTTTAGATAGAAAGCAGTTATTGGTTGCTTTGGAGTAGGAGGCGGAAGGGTTGCAAGGTAAGGGGGTTTGTAGATAAAGGGCACAGGATTTGGTGAGGTTTTTTTTTTTTTTTGAGGTGATGAATATTCTAAAACTGACTGTGATGATGGTTGCAGATATGTGTGAATACACTAAAAATCATTGAATTATATACTTCAAATGGGTAAATTATGCATTGTGAATTATACCTAAATAAAGCTGTTTAAAAAAGAAATAAAATTCCAGCCTATTTTTATCTCTAATTATACCCACTTGCAGCTGGAAAGAAGAGGTCCCTAAATCCTTAAAGTCAAAGAAATGCACTGAAACATATTTTGTATGATCCAAGTATCATGCAGATATAATGTTTAAAACCCAGGCAAAAAGCTGAGGTACCAAAATCCTTACAATTAGGGTTTCATCTGCTCATATTCCAGAAAAGAAGTCTTAGTCACTGGGAAATCTGCCAGGATTGGGAAACTCGTGGATGAGTTGACCTAAAACCAGGAAAGTTTCCAAATGGTGAGCCCACCTACCTGCACCATGCCTTTCCCAAAGATGCCCCTCCGACTCCCATTTACCAGTTTATTTTGACAAAACAAACACCAGTTTGATAAGGGAACTTATCAAACTTTGAGGGATACCTCTAACAAGTGGTCGGCTTCAAACTGCCAGGGGGCTTAAAAACAAACAATAAAATTAGCAAATATGTCAAACAAAATCAGAAGAAAGTGTTGAAATTCAAAGTTTCAATATAATAAACCCTAATGGGAAGCCCTAGGCTCAAATGTTAGGATTAATGGGGAAGGCAGACACGGTGACAATAGGGCGGGGGGAATCCCTGGGTGGCTCAGCCTCAGCAGTTTAGCACCGCCTTTGGCCCAGGGCGTGATCATGGAGCCCCGGGTCCCGCGTCGGGCTCCCGGCATGGAGCCTGCTTCTCCCTCCTCCTGTGTCTCTGACTCCCTCTCTCTTTCTATGTCTATCATAAATGGGTAAATAAATCTTAAAAAAAAAAACAAAAAAAAAAACAATAGGGCGAGGGTTCAGCTTTGGCAATAGAAAATCAGACGCTTTGACCTCGGTGAACTTCTGGTAGATTTGGTTTCCTTTGCTCCCCAACACTTCAAGTTTTATGGAGCCTACACTTCTCGGCAGCAGGAACCCAGGGTCCCCCCCCCCCACCTTTTTTTTTTTGTTGTTCATCAAATGATGTAATAAAATGATGCAAAATTCACTTCTTTCTCAAACCGTTTAAACTCATTTTGAATTGGGAACCCTAAAATTTACACTTGACTCCTGAACAACCACAGGGTTAGGGGCACCAAGTATAATTTTTTACTCCCCAAAACCTTAATAGCCTGTTTACGGGGAAGCCTTACAGATAACATAAACAGTCTATTTACACATATATTGTATGTTGTATGTATTCTATACTGTATTCTGACAATAAAGTCAGCTAGGGAAAAGAAAATGTTATTAAGAAACCCATAGAAAAAGAAAATATATTTGCAGTACTGCGCTGCAAAAAAAAACCCCATACAGAGGGTGCGCCCCTCAAGCTCATCTCTTGCTGCAACAGTGTTGGGAGGAAAGAGACGGAGGGGCGCCCCTTCTTCCAGCCTCTGACCAGCCCCAACCCCCTGCCCCGGGGACCAGGCCGCAGCAGCTCCCGAGCGAGCGTAGCCCCTACTGCCCACCCGCTACCAGCTCCCAGATTGCCGGGATCCTTCCGCCTACGTGGAGGCCGTGGCCCGCCGCCCGGACGCCTGCACCTGCCGGCCTCCTGCCCTCCTCCGCCTGGGCCTCTACTTCCACCGCGACGCTGTGGCTCTGCACGCCGAGGCCACTTCCTCCGCGAGCGGGTCGGGGACCAGCGCCGGGTCGCCGGGAGCCCTCGGGTGCAAACCCGGCCCCGCGGCCGCGCCCTCCCGCAGGACGAGCAGAGGCCTCCTAGGACCGACCCTGCAAACCCCTGAACCCCGGGGAGAACCAGAAGCAGGCCCTCGTGGCTCTGCAAGCCCCGGGCGGTGCCCGCGTAGACTCGGGACCTGCCGGAGAACCTAGAGGAGCAGGTGAGGCTCCTCGGGAAGATGGGGCGCACCTGCCTGAGCTCCGCGGGCTGGGCTTTCCCCTTCCAGGGGCTCCCCCTGCAGCGGACCGGCAGCCTCCGGAGCCTTGGAGGGGCCCCTCTGCCCCCCCTCCCTGTTCTGGGGGCTTCTGCGTGAGCCTCTCCCTGCAGCCCCTAGGCAGCCTTTTAGCCCTCGCCCAAGCTGTGAACCAAGTGAAACAGTACAGCTCTTTGCAGGGAAAAAAAATCTGGGTGTAAGTGGACCCAGACAGTTCAAACCTTTATTGTTCAAGGGCCAACTGTAGTTTTTTTCTTTTTTCTTTTTTTACCACGATTAACTCTTGGGTTATAAGCCAAATTAAAATATAGTCAACTCCATTTTTCAAAGATCAATTCAAGTTGCAAAAGATGCCATATATACACACACACTGGCACGCCCACACACCTACAGAAAGGACACTGTAGTTGGTTGGATGTGGGGTAGGAGTAAAGAAAGAATTTCAAGTGTTGCCTTTGAATTAATTGAACCCTATAAAATTGCCATTTTGGGAAGTCAGACCGATATCAGCAATTTCATACCATTTTATTATTTTTTTTAAACAGTAGTGTTTGTGTAATATAAACGATGGACTTCGTGTGATAATGATGTGTCAGTACAGTTTCATCAGTTGTAAAAAATGTTAGCACTCTGGTGGGGATGTTGATGAGAGAGACTGTGCAGGTGTGATGGCAGGGGTTTATGAGCAATCTGTATCTTCCTCTCAATTTTGCAGTAAACCTAAAACTGCTCTTAATTAAAAAAAAAACAAACTAGACACATTGATTTGCTTACTGCCCCTCAAATTTTAACCTTTATCCATTCTTTCCATCCGGTGTCAAGAACCAGCGGAGAGCAGACGTCAGGCAGGTCTTCCTAACTCTTGGCCACCGGAATACTTGCTTTTGTGGCAGGACATCATGGAATGAGAGTTAGAGGCAGGTGAAATATTGTTACTTTGAACAAGATCAAATTTCAATCCTTGCCTATATCAAAGTGGAGATAAAACTATGAATTTCACATGGTTATTGTGGAGATTGAGAGGTTTGTGGGGAAAAGGAAAGTAGTATGATACATGCCATGTACTGATACACAGTCGGTATTCACTCAAGCTACTTTCCTTCACCAAAGATGAAACCTTCTAGAACAGCCTTAGCGTGCTGGCAGCTTTGCATTGATATATAAGCAAACTTTGACCCCCAGTGCAGAAATCCACTAGGCACCAAGCATCATGGGTTCATACAGTGATCACCATCTACCCACATTGTTCACAAGTCTGCCTTTGATCCTAATGTAAGAATGAGGGTGGGCAGAAATGGTGTCCAGATAGAGCACGATCTCCCACGACACAAAACAAGGCTGGGGGATGCCTGGGTAGCTCAGTGGTCTCAGGTTGTGGTCCTGGAGTCCTGGGATTGAGTCCCACATCAGGCTTTTTGCAGGGAGCTGCTTCTCCCTCTCCCTATCTCTCTGTGTGTCTCTCATGAATAAGTGAATAATATCTGAAAAAAAAATAAAACAAGGCAGGGTGTTGGGCCCCTTGCTCTTTAAGTGATGCCACATGATCTGATGCACTTTTAGATTAGATGGATATAGTCTCTTTGCACAGGAAGTTAAGCATTACCCTTCATGCTCATGGTAGGGTTCATGGAGTAGGAGACCTCAAGTCCTGGCAACCAATTGCTCAAGCAGAAATGCAATCTTAACATCAGCTGGTTCCCTGTCTACTCATCCCTGTGCCTCAACACACCTCTATGTATCACAGGCCCCAGCTTGTATCTTGAGTCAAGCTTTCCCTGCAATTTAGGCAAGTTGGGACAGTTGTAGAGCAGGGGGTCCCAAAGACTTCAGAGTCCCCTAAGGATCTTTCCAAGAAGGGAGCTATCTGGAACCCATTCCAGAACTGTCTCCTCCAACTCTGCAGAGTGGGAGCTCAGGAATCTGTAATTTTCAATAAGCCCCTAAGGAGACTCTCTTACAGACTGCCACCATTTGGGTGGCACGTCCACCAAAGCCTATTCTATGAGAGTCAGTATAGGGAGTTTCCCAAAGAAATAGTTCCAGTTATCTCGCACTGAAGAGGAAG
Organism: Vulpes vulpes; assembly: GCF_048418805.1. Lineage (NCBI taxonomy): Eukaryota > Metazoa > Chordata > Mammalia > Carnivora > Canidae > Vulpes > Vulpes vulpes. The sequence continues at coordinate 116,836,753 of NC_132791.1, read as the reverse complement.
ATGGTAAGAGTCATAGTGAATATACCTAAGGTTAGACACAATGATGCTTAGGTTTGGAAATGTATTGTTTTGAGTAAGACTTGAAGATAAATAAACATTTTAGATTTCTTGGTAGATGCTAGTCCCAAGAATACATGGTTTTAATACCCCTCTGAGCAAGATAAGGTCAATGAGAAAATTTGAAGCAAACCTCATTTCTAATAAGTGAGGATTAGGAGTAAATTGACCGCTGAGTGTTAGCAACCCCTCCTCACCGCCCCGCCTGGTGATCTTGAGAGAAGTGATCCAATCAACAGGTGTCTGACAACAGAGACAGAGAAAACATACAAAGACTGGCCCTGAATCAGGGCTAGCATTCTAGGGCCTTCCTGACAGATAATACCCAGAAGCTCTAGTTCCCTGAATAGAGTCTTGGTGATGTTCCAGTCTACTGAGCCAACACATCATCCAGGGAGAGGCACACATGGTGGGACATCCACAGCCAGTCCCAGCCATCTCAGAAATCCCCCTGCCACCCTGCACCTTAGACTGTCCTACCCAAAGACCAGGGTTTGGGAGAGACGGGGAAGATGCCACCTCTGCCCATCCCCCATGAACAGAGGAAGCAAATAAAAACACTTCAGCTGCCACCAGTTTGGAGCATGAGCTGTGGTCACTCACCTTGGGGTAGTTAAGCCAAGTTTCCTTTACATCGGCTTAAGCAAATGGCTGCTGTGAGCTGGGGACCACTGTAACCCACCGCCCCCACCCCAGGGCACCAGTCTTAGTGCCCAAGCCTTGCTGGACAGGCTCTGCGTCTTGGGAAGTGTGGAACGGAGAAGGCATCCCTGAGGGTTTTGAGTCCTGTCCACGGTCTTTTAGGTGGTGGCCTTTGGGCTCAGATGGAACCTGGCCAAGGACTCTGTTCTCCAGAGTGTGGGTGTACCTGCTGGTAATCTGGAGGTCATTATAGTGCTTACCTGAAGCCAGGTTTCTGTTCAATAGTCATGCGTTCATTTTAATGCATTTAAGAAGAATGATGAACACATCGCGTCTGGGTTCTGTGGACTTTGTTACTTAGGACAAGTTTAAAGAAACGAGATTTAATTTCAAGAAGTGACTCAGGTTTGAGAAAAATATTAAATAGTAGTACAAGTAGTTTGGGAGTGGGGCACAGGTCATAAAGCGGTCAGGAAAACACAGCATATGAGTAACAGCTAAACACAAGGCCACCCCAGAGGAGATAGAGATGCCTTCTGGAAAGGAAAATGTCCTCAAGAAACAAAATGCCACAGGCTCTGGGCAAGGGGGAGCAGGAGGGGTTAGGAGAAGTCACCCCTCATATTTCCTTCCGCCCACAACCTCATGCCTACCGCCAAGCCGAAGAGCTACAAAAAAGAAAAACCACAGTAGCTTTGTCAATAATCCTAACACACTACTTTTGTAAGAAATGTAAAAAAAAAAAAAAAAAAGAAAAAAAAAGTATTATTTCACTAAACTTTCCATGGGACACGGTAAGCACGAGCTGTTGCAGCTACAGCAACAGGAAACAATGTCCCCTTGGCACTGACATGAGAGGTCTGCAGGCATGAGGGAGGCCCTCCCCCTAAGTGTGGCAGCCCTGACACTAGTGGCAACAGGTGACAATGCCTTGGTGAGCCAGAGAAGGGAGACGGCCCTGCCAAGGGGTGATCAAGAGGGCAGGTCCAAAGACGCCATCTGGGAGTGTTTCAAAAGAAGCTGTGTTCCTATATTCTTGCATGTTGAATTCCATCCTTCTCACCTTTAATTGATGTGTGTTTCCCTGATGGTCCTATATACTAGAGCACAATCCATATATAACTTATAAATACACAGATATCAGAGTGTACACTCAAAATCACTTACAGATGGGAGGCAGGGTCAAAGAGTTTGGCAGCTACAGGTCTGTGTTAGTCACTAACTACACCTGCCCGGATGGCTGTCAACACTTCCTCTGGGTAAACTGTACCGCCCCCGCTAGTGCTGAGGGAGGAGGGTTCAAGGAGTTGTGCCACTGAGTTCATACCACCCTGAGCTGCAGCAGGGTCTCTAGGGGCTGGAGGGCCCAGGCTTCTTGGGAGGAGAAGGTATAGGGAGGCTTTGTAGAGTCTATTCAGAGTCCTGGAAGGAGCACGGGGCTTGCCTTCGGAAGGACATGCACTAGAGCCCAGCCCTCGCATACACCAGCTGCGCAATCTTGGGTGAGCCATTCAGAACTTCAAGGTCATCTTCTGTCAAGCGAAGAGAGCTAATGAATGCTGCATACCACATGGCACTGTTGCAAAACTCAGTCCAGGTTAAGACAAAAGGACTATGGGGAATCACAGAACATCTTCCTTCTCCCAGGTAATGTCCCAAGTGTGAGGTGGCCCCAGAAACTCCAAAGCCTGCAAGGAACAGGTGCCACAGGGCCAGCCAGGGGTATATGTGCTAAGGCCCCTGCCCAGACAAAGCCAGGCCTCTGCTCAAGTGGACCAGAAGTCATCACAGCCCAGGCGAGCTGGAACAGCCACTCACACCAACCATCCACCACTCCCCACACACACACCCCACCCTGCTGTCTCCAGGCTCCTGCAGCTGCTGGGGAAGTTCAGGAGCAAGGAGATGCTCACTCTTCGACTTTAGGGGGAGGAAGGGAGGCGGGGAGACAGTGTGCACATTCACATGCACACAGTGGCAGGTACTTGTTCTGAGCACCACCCCGGGTCCCTCCCACCTCACGGCATCCTTTTCACCCAAGTCTCTGCTTCCTGGCCACAGCCCAGGCTGATTCATGCATGTTGTAGAAAACATGATAAACTGGGGCCACTTTGTACAGTTGCATTTTGAGAGGCTTTGGGGTTTTCTGGATCTGGCCTTGACGCACCTAGAAACACCTGAATCCTTGGGTGATTCCCTCCCTTTTCTCTCCCTTGTCACACTAGTCACCCTGATGTATACTGAGCCCCAGACCAGAGGCTCCCAAACCTTTGTGTACCCTTTGGAGGAAATGTCTCCACTGACCTCCCCGGATCCATTTCCATCCCGTGTATTTCCTCTAAGTCCCTGCAAAAGAACTTTCCAGGAGCAGAAATATGCTTTGACTCAGTGTTCTCCCTCCCACCAGGGATCCCTGTTTAAGCCTTAAAAAAAAAAAAAAAAAAGGGTTTGTTTATTTATTTGAGAAAGAGAGAGAGAGTAGAGGGAGAGGCCAAGGGAGAGAGAATCCCGAAGCAGACTCCCTGCTGGCTGTGGCGCCCCATGCAGGGCTTGATCTCAGAACCCTGAGATCATGACCTGAGCCAAAATCAAAAAATTTTGAGCCAATCAAAATCAGGCTGCTTGCCACTAGGGGAAGCAGGAGAGAAAGAGAGAGAGAGGGAGGAAGTTCAACTATACACTTCTGTGATGATGGTAGGAGGCTCATCTTTGCCTGTGTCCAGGGCCAAGAAACAATCAAGGGAGGTCACTAAAGCTGGTGGCACGAGAAGCAGAGAAACTGTCCTTCCCAATGTTGTACAGACTATCTTATGCCTTTTCCTGTTCTCCACTGACCTCCTGAAACAGACTCTGAGCTTCTCGGGCACAGGCACACAGGTGCTCATCCATCTCCACTGCTCCCTGCCCAGCTCCGTGCCTGACACAGGTAGATGCTGTCCACGAGGACAGGGGCCTGGCTGATTTGGCTCTATCCTCACAGGGACTGGGCTGGCACAGTGTCTAGCACAGCGGATGCTCGGCACTGCTTAGTTGATTAAAGCTGCAGGAATTAGCAGCCACCCCTTCCCATCCCCCTGTCCTGGCTGAGATGTCCAAGTTAAAGACAGGCTTTGGACAACCTAGAGGACCTTGCAAATCAGTGCCGATCCTCAGAGATCCCTTGCACAGGTGATAGCCTGAGATGGAGATTTTATCCAAGTGTGAGCTCTCTCGTCAGCCCAGGAAGAGGGTAGAGGTGAGAACTCTCACCACTGTGCAGACACAGACAAGGTCAGAAAGCCCATGAGCTCCATCCTACCTATATGCGCCTTTGCCATCAAAACACACAGCAGGACGGGGGGATACCAAAGCCAGCCACATCATCCATGGTTTCACTTCTAAGGTGAATCATGGTCCCGTAGAGGTGCCCATGTAAACCCATCTCGGGTTTACATCTTGTCGAGCCGATGGTGAACAAGAGGCAGCAGGGAAGCTGGGGGAGCACGAGCTGTGAAGTCAGGCTGCCTGGGTCAGGCGCCAGGTGCCTGGAGGCCCATCATGAGCCTTCTGGGGAGAGGGAACAGTTTACCTGCCTCACTGGGATGTGGTGAGGTGTGAAAAGTGCTTGACAAACAGAAAAGCCTCTGCACCTGTGAATTATCTCAAGCACTAACAGCAGTGGCTGGACAGACTCACAGGCACCCGGTGGAAAACCTGCAGGCCACTATTTGCATAGATTCAATGTGAAAAGTCCTCCCCACCCACCTCCCAGCCCCCACCCCCAGCAGAACAGTGCTGCCTCCCGGCCTCTAGAAGAGACTCAGGGTCCCTGAATCCCGCCTCGTACCACTGCCTGAGGCTCCAGGGCACCCTGGGAAGGGAGGGGGAAAGCAGAAGCTCTTTGCTGCCTGTGGCAAGCTAGCTGCTGAGGGCCTGCAGGAAATCTAAAAGGAGGAAAGATGTGAAAGATGCACCTCCCACGCACCAGGGTGGTGTGGAGGGGGGGCGGGGTTTCCAGGCAGCTAATAAGCTGAAGCTTCAGGTCTCCCACTTACATGGGTCCTTCCAAGCCCCTCTACCTAGTTTTCTATTCTTGTTCTAAGAAGCCTCCAAAACCTTAGAAGCTTCTGGCCTCATAAAACCTGGACTTGCCCTGACTCCTCTCTCCTCATCTTTCCTCCCAGTCCGATAGCCAACACCCTCTGCCAGCTGGTCTCCTCCCACCGGACGTTCACCTGTCTAGCCAGCCTGTCCAGGCCAGTGGGCTCCTGCTTCCAGACCTGGGCTCCTGACATTCCCCTACTGGGACTGCATCTTCTCTAACTTTTTGGCCTGTTGGACTCCTACTCACTCTGCAAGGCCCACAGCAAATACTCCCGACAGTAGGAAGTCTTCACCTAAGGCCCAAGCAGAATCATCACTCCCTCAGGGGTGCCTCTCATAGCACAAATATGTCACCTGGAAACTTCCGTTTTGAGGCTCAGCCTCCCTGCCAGGCTGTGTCTTCCCCTCAACATCCAGGTGGGCCTGATTCCGTATCCCCAGAGCCTGCCAGCTCAGGGCCGGCCCCTCCCAGGTGCTGGGCAAATTCTAAAATTTTTTAAATTAAAAAATTGACCAGGGGCGCCTGGGTGGCTCAGTGGGTTAAGTGTCCGACTCTTGATCTCAGCTCAGGTGTTGATCTCAGGATCATGAGTTCAAGCCCCGTGTCGGGGTCCACACTGGGGGTGGAGCCTATGTAAAAATAAATAAATGAATGGCCTTGGTGTTGGGGACAATGACAGAGTGATTTTGATAGGTCAGGGCGCAGTCCTGGTGTCCTGCCTGCAGCCAGGGCTGTCGCGCTCCTCAGAGCCACCCCTCCTGGACACAGCTTCGGCTGAGAAGCCCAGGGGAACCTTTCCTGGAGTCCGTGCGCCCTCGTGTGGCTGCAGTGGCCACCAGCACCTTCCCCCAGAACCAGAGGCGACAGTCCCAGGACGTCCTGGACGGATGTTTAATGCCCAGCACCCCCACCCCAGAGCAATGTGTTTAACCAGGGTCTTATTCACGTGGAGGCCAAAGTCTGTAATTCCTTGGAAAGGACTATGAGGACTCCTCTCCCCTGTGGTTTCAAACACCCCACTCCAGACCCGGTTCCCCAGACAGGGAGGGTAGTCTCCACATCTGTTAAGGAGATCTCAGAGAAAAGGGAAGGTTGTTCTCGGCTTCCTTTGTCTCTGGTCTGACATTCCCAGCTGTGGCCTCCAACGCTGGCCTGGCACCCTGTGAGTGAGTCCCTGAAATCCTAGGGCCTCCGAGACACCCAGGATTGGTGCCAGGGCCAGGATGAGCTACGGGGACTCTCAGCATAGCAAAGTCACACCCTACCTCTGGGTTTCTAAAGGAACCTCCCAGCTACTCTACTCCAACTGCCTCCCTCACCCTGGACCCTTCCAGTTCATAATGCCACTGCCACCCCCCGTCCTGCCACCTGGAATCAGGGACAGCAAACCATAGTGCTCTGTTCAGTGATGCTGAACAGCACAGTGCTCTGTCACTGAGGCATGCCTTCTGCTGGTATCCCCTGCCCTCCACTAAATACAAGTCATTTCTTTCCCCCCTCCCCCTGAATAAATCTGACTCAAAGACCACCCCCACTCGAACCATTCATTCATATCCTCCTTTTCACACTATTTCATGGCTGCCTACAAAATATCACTTAATAATTGCCTCTCCTAGGAAGTCCTCCTAATTGTTTATTCAATAATCACGTGGCATGGTTCTGATGAACAGGCCATGCATACAAGCCCAAGACCTCTGGTGGGAGAGACAGAGGAGCTGAGATATTCTTACAGTGGTTATTATAGGGCGACACATGCTTTAAGAGGTGAGCATCGGGGCTCTGAGAGCGCTGGGGGATGTACAGACCCCAGATCTGCCAGTGGTATCACAGAAGTGATCCTGGATGAGGGTGATGTGTGCACTGAGTTGCAAGAAATGACTACGTAGTCAGCTGCCACGCAGAGGAGGTGCCCAAGGAAGAAGGTGCCCTGGGCTGAAGGCAAGGAGAGGCCAGAGAGGCACTGAAGGTTCTGTGTGGTCAGAGGCTTTGAGTGTCAAGTGGTGGCCAAGGGTAGGTCACTGGAGACCTTGCTGCTTATCAGGGAGACCATGGTCACAGGGGCTGCTTAGAAGGGTCACTGCAGCCATAGTGTGGGGACACACTGGTAAAGAGCAAGGCCAGCTACGAAGACCCTTGGGAGCCCTAAGTGTCATCCTAAAGACAGATGCTGAGCCCGGCGAGGGGCAGGGGCGCTAGGAACACAGCACCATCTGGTGATCGGCTACATGCACCAAGTCTAGAAGGGGGTGGGGACCCTGGATGACTCCTGGGATGCTGACATGGGCCACAGGGTGGACAGCAGTGCCACTGAGCTAAAGAAGGTCACAGGAGAAGGCAATTTTGTTTTGCCCCGTTGGATCTGAGGTACCTTTGGACCCTCAAAAGGAGATATCTCCCGGGCAATGGAAATATGGCTTTATTGCTTAGGAGAGGTCTCTGGACTGGACAACTTCATATAGGAGAGTGCAGCACCCAGGCGACAGGGCAACGATGGAAGTGGCACAAGTGGATGAAGTCCCCGGGGAAAGAGTTTATGCAAGAAAAAGAGAGGGTCACAGGGGGAGCCCCGAGGAGAGCCGGCCATGAGGTGGAGGGAACAGAGAAGATCCAGACAGGAGGCACCACCATCACGGTGGCAGGAAGGCTCCAGGGACACAGGCCAACTCTGCAGAGATGTCCCTGGAGGCCCTCGTGCCCTGGGCGGTGGGTCCCAGCACCAAGGACACCCGGCCTCAGGAGGGAGGAGCGGGGCCAGACCACGTGGGTGGCGGGGGATGCAGGGGGCAGGGGTGCTGAGAGTGGGGCACAATAGGTCACGGGGGTCCCCCTCTGACTCCTGGGCTGAGCAGCAAGGGGAAGGGAAACCATTTGGCAGAAGTTAGAGCCAGATGTAGAGTCAAGGGCGTGAGAGGAGGCGGCAGCGGCTTGGACACAGCTACAAGTGTAGAGGAGGTGAAGTCCCAGAAGGCTGCTAACTGGGGCTCAGAGACTGGGGTTCAGGAGGCTTGGAGGGGGTGGACCTCTCGTTGCAACGGAAGGGAAGTGATGGAGGGGTTTGGATTCAGACCTGTCTGTGGCCGTGGGGGGTGGAGGAGGGTAAGGGGAGGCCAGGACCCGTATTTCCATATCTGAGGGTTTCTACCTTCCTCCATGTCATTGAGGTGCACATGTTTGTGAGAGGATTGGGGGCTGGGGGCAGCATGACAGGGAGCTTGAGAGCCCTGAAAATTTGGTAGAACCGCCATGGGGAGAGCACCAAGGGTGGATACGTAGAGGGAGCATGGGGCAGGGTGGGGACAGGTCAGTGGGGGGTCGGAGACAATGCTGCTGCTGTGCTCACAGCCACAACACCCGGAGGCATCCTCCAGCATCCCAGGTGCAGGCGTGAGTAGGCGGAGGGTTGGCGTTCGGCTGGCAGGTGCAGCAGAAGAACAAAGACGAGGGTGTTGGCAGCTGAGAGGTGTGCTGAGGACAGCGGGCCTTGGGGCTGGGTGGGAGGGGATGGAGGCCAAAGCCGAGGAGGGGATTGAGAGAAACCAGACAGTCCAGGAGCTGGATCTTTAGGACACTAAGGAGGCAGGTGTGGTGAAGGCAAGGGAAGGGAAAGGGGGGGACAGGAGAGCATGGCTGCAGGAAAAACAGCTAGAGCCTGAGTTTTATAAGGCCAAGAGGACACCAAGCCACGGGCAATGGGGTGGGTGGGTGGGCTGGGGCCTAGGAGAAGGTTGTTCAAGAAATAGGAAGGTAGAGCACGTGGGTGGCTCAGTGGTTGAGCATCTGCCTTTGGTTCAGGGTGTGATCCTGGGGTCCTGGGATCGAGTCCCACATTGGGCTCCCCACAGGAAGCCAGCTTCTTCCTCTACCTATGTCTCTGCCTCTCTCTGTGTGTCACTCATGAATAAAAAATATCTTGAAAGAAAGAAAAGGGAAGGGAAAGGAAGGGAAGGAAGGGAGGAAGGAGGAGAGGGAGAGAGAGAGAGAGGTGGGAAGGTAAGATGTTGGTCAAGGAAGCACCTGGTACCATCACCCGGAGAGTGGGCTGGACTTACAGGGGATGCCAGGCTCTGCCTTGAAAGCATGATGCGGTCAGCAGTGAGAAATCCAACAGGAGGGGTCCCAGATGGTAGCACCCAAAGGCTTGAGTCCCAGAGGTAGGAGGGTTTTATTTCACGTGCATTTGGAGGTGGGGCAGTGACGATGGGGAGCTGCAATAATACTGCCCCCTTGCTCTTCCCTCCTACCTCCCCACACACGGGGCGTGGAAGACTAACCAGCTTCTGGCTGAGGATGGAAAGAAGCCAGGGTCCTCGGGTTGGGGTTTAGGAAAGGAAAGAGGCCCTTCAGAGAAATGTTGAGATCATGGAGGTGTCTTTCTCCCAGAATGGGAGCCCTGGGGAAGAGGGATGAGCAGCTCGGTGCAGAACGGAGAGCAGGCTGCTGGAGTCTGCCTGCATCTGGCCCTTCAACATGGGTGGGGCCGGTGGAGGGGACAGGAGGCCGGGGGGCGAACTACCCACAACTCTAACTTCAGAACAGTCTGAGGGCCCTGGGGATAGAGGCCTGGGAATGCCGGCCATACAGCACACCCTTCCCCCTGGGTTTCTAAACTGAACGTGGGCGAGATATCACAGCACTCACTTCCCCCAAGAAATCCCAGTCCTGGGTCACGGGACCAGCCAGGTTGCAGGCCCCCCATGCCTAGAGCCACAAAAGAGCAGCAGACCAAGAGCCTGGGGCGGCCCGGGCCTCTCCAGGAGGAGCAGCTGTTGCCCAGCTGGTTTGTCCATCCAAGGGAACAGACTCCCACTTACTCCCCAGCAGCCTCCACATTGCCTGGAATTTTGACTCTCTCCCCACCCAACCTTATTCGCGCACACACACACATACACACACACACTCTCTACAATCTGCTTGGCACCAGCCTCTACCCACCTCCTTCCCTCCCAGCAGTCTGAGGGGATGCTATCACTAGAATGATTAACGATAACGAGAGGAAAGTGTGATGACCACGGCCACGCCTGGGGCTAGGCCTCCTGCCTGACTTAAATTGCCCCAAGCATAGAGACCCTGCATGGTTAGGTCTTAAAGCCAAGACCTACACATGCAGAAATCCATCGGTGTGGAAGCCACATGCATCAGTACCAATGCACCACTGGAAGGGGCCCACCTGGTGGATGGGAGTGAAATGTGAATGAGGCCCATAGTCACTCCAATTTCCCTTTTCCCAGCCCCCACCCCCACCCATAAGGTCTGCTTCAGGGCGCAAGGTTTGGGAATTAAACAAGAACAGCTTACAAATAAATAATGACGATTGCATCTTCAGTTGACCCAAGCCTGTAACAACACGATAGCTGGCTGCAAGAGTGGAGTCATCACAGGCGGGGGATTCAGCGCTAGTGACTCTAAGACCAGGCTGGGAGCTGATCCTCCCTAATCAGAGCTTTAGTAATTGTTTTTAACAATGTGTCAGGCACCCATGCCCTGGGGCTGGCATCTCCGCTGGGGACTTCCATGCAGCCTTCAGGGTGGTCCCTTGTCCCCCTTTCCTGGGTCTGTCCATGTCCTTTCACTCAGCTCTCTCTCCTCCTCTCCCAGTCTGGGTCTTAGTGCTCACCCTGGGGCTAGAGCTGGAAAGAGCCCCAGGGAGCAGCTGTGGACAGAGGGCCGGCAGGCAGCCACGGTGCGGGTACAAGGACAAATGTGGGCCTCAGGATGGGGTGCCCAACAGATGCGTGAGAGGCGAGTGTCAGGGATTGGGGTGGCATGAGTGCATGATCCCAGAAGCAGGGCTTGGAGTGGGGATCAAACCAGAGACTCACCTGCAAGAACATGAGAAAACTCAAACCTTGAGGAAACTCAGGTGTAGGTGTGTCTACTTAAAGCCATTTGGGTGGGCAGCCCCAGTGGCTCAGGGGTTAAGCGCCACCTTCAGCCCAGGGCCTGTTCCTGGAGACCCGGGATCGAGACCCATGTCAGGCTCCCTGCATGGAGCCTGCTTGTCCCTCTGCCTCTCTCTCTAATAAATAAAATCTTTAAAAAATAATAATAAATGAAGCCATTTGGGGGAGCCGAGCACCAACAGGGCTGGATCCGCCTCAGACTCAAGGGCATGGGTCCACCTCCAGGTGAGATGGCCCTGGGGATCTGACCAAGGGCCCTGCCTTGGGGACTTGGGGCAGAAATGAGGTGGGAGGCGCCCTTTTGAAGAGGGGGTGGGCAGTGGCTGCAGAGTATCTCCCCCACTTCCCTGTCCTTAGAGCAGAGCACTGTGCTTCGGAGGGTTTGCTGCTAACTCTGGGGACGTAGGAGAGGTCCAAATAGGGCAAGTTACAAATTGAACAGACATGTCACCAGAGCCCCTGGCACAGCTGGGCTGAGGCTGCTCTCAGGCCCCGGGCTGCCACCAGGCTCCTCTCACCAGGCCCAGCTCTTAACAGCACAGGCAGGGCCCTCCCAGCGTGGGGCCCTCAGGCCTGCCTGGGTCCTGGCTCTGGCACTGAGGGGTCACCTCCCCCATTTGGGGCAATGAGCAGCCTGATATGACCTACTTCATGGATTACTTTAAAGATTAAAGTAGAAAACCCATGGGAGAATTTCACCCACTGCAAAGCACTGCATCAATGTTTGCCACCATGATAAAAATACAAAAAATAAGTCACGGGAGCTCCATTGCCAAGACAAGCAAGATGACAGGCCTTTGGATGCACCCGGGCCTATCAGGATCCCCCTTCTCAACGGGCCTTCTAGATGTAGCTCTATCTCCATGCCTTTGCTGCTTTGCCTAGAAAAACAGTCTGGATTCCCTCACCTGGGCCCAGATGAAACCTTGAAGTGCCCCCCAGATTTGGGAGCACAGGGTGAGATGCTCCACCCCTGCTAGATAAGAGGATCAATGACACCCCCCATCCCCTCCCTGTATGGCAGGGAATCATGGAAGGAGAATACTTGGCTGTGTGAAGCAAGCTAAAAACCTGCAGGCCTAGAAGGTTGAGAATTTAATTAGCATTTTATCTCGGTGCCCAGAGCCTGGGAGCCGTTTGGGAGGGGTGGAGGCTGCCCCACCCTGACAGACACACCTGTATACCCACCTGTGTGGGACAAGGCGGAGGGGCAGCTGGGGCCCTCGCAGGCAGCCAGGACCACCTCCATTCGAGGGCCTCTCCCCAGGGAGCCCACCTGGAATCCCCACTGGGAGCCCAGACAGCACTCATCCCACAGCCGCCCTGGTGAGCAGGGGTGTGGAGCACAGCCGAGGGGTTCCTCCAGCAGCAGGAGTTCCAGCCCCTGTCCATGCTCGGAGTGTGAACACCCTTTCCCACCTCACCCACAGCCCTCTTGCAATGAGCTCTGGGTGCCTATGGCAGCCCTGGGAATTACTAAAGTAAGATCTGTTGGCTCTGGAAGGCATGAGTCAGGGTTCTGCTGCAGCCAATGCCATCTCCAATGTCCTTTCCCTGGTGGCCGGTGGAGGCTGACCAGGGGAGAAGGCAGCCCCGGGGAAGGATTCGTGGTAGAAACCCAGGGGTGGTGCCTCACTTCTTATCCAAGCTTAGGATTCTGTGTGCCCCTGTGTCCCAGTGTCCTGTCATCACAGTGGTCCTGGCTGCAGGTTTGGGGGGACTCCCATGGGGAGGCCTCCAGGCCAATAGAGCCTCGCGCAGATGTCACTCCTGCTGAGTCACTGGTTCTAGCATCTGGCCCCAGCCCTGAGTGTCCAGAGATGAGACTCTTCACACCACCTTCTCAGTGGCAGACACACGCTGCCCACACTCGGTGGGGATGACTCAGGCTATACTGGGCCTGGGCTCTGAGCCCAGCATCACCCCCACCCCCTGCAATTCCAAGAAGAGAAAGGTGAAGCGACCAGGCTTTTGGCCTGCAAGAGCTTGCTGCAAACCTCAGATCTGGGCCTATCTTCCCATCTACAAAGCGGAGGAAAGAATGCCCACTGCACAAGATCGGTAGCAGCATCAGATGACATATTCACGTAAAGCATTTAGCAGAGTCTGGTAAGTGCTTGCTCTGTAAGTGGCATTTCTTGCTACTATTTTGCCAACATATTGATTTTTTTAATAGTAAATTATTACAGGGACCAGTGTGGTGAGTGCCCACCTCAAGTTGTCTCCTTCCTGACATCAATGTCCCACGGAAGCCAAATCAGTGACCAGGTACCAAATGAACACGCAATCCGATCAAGGAAAGTGGGAAGGTGTGAGAGAAAATTTCACCTACACTCTGAAAAGGCTCCAGAAACTCCACGAGGGTGCCTCTCCACAAGGAACCTGCTAGTATCCCTCTGTCCTCTGACCTGGGCTTGTTTGGACCTATGCAGCTTGTTTCCTCTATACCCAGGATCCCCCTTTTGATGACGTTTTCTTTGCCTAGATGTGTGAGTGTTACTAAGCCAGACTCAGGCCTCTGTTCCCTGGGCCCTCGAGATAGCATTTCCCTTCCTATTATGAGTTAACTTTAGAAAACCAACCCTCACTACTCGGAGGTTTCCCGCTTTTGCAGCCCACAACCTAGCTGTTGGTGTGCAAGCATGCCACTCGCCATGTGCAGGGTGTGACCGTTACAAAGCACTTCCACCCAACGCACTGCCTTGGTCCTGGCTTATGATGACCTGGTCTCTCCCCCTGAACTGTGAGGTCAGTGACAGTCTGTGACCTGGTCTGTGACCACCCATCACCTGGGCTTACAATTCTGTTCCATTGCAATGAAAAGCAAGTCAAGAGAAGCAGCCAGAGTTACTACATCACGGCAGGGACCCCTTCCGTTCAGAGGGGCCAGGACCTCAGGTCACCCTGGCTCCTCTCCAGACCCTGCTGGAGGGCTCTTTGCCCCCAACAGAAGCAAAGGGGACTCCGCCTCTGACCTCTTCCTGCCTGCAAGTGCGTGTCAGGACCCGAGGCAGGCAGTTCTGGGCAGCTCTGTCCCCTTTGACTTTGCAATTGAGAAAACAGGCAGGTGGGTGGGGCAAGAAGGAAGGTGGGGCAGGTGCTTCATCCAAGCAGGTCTCACACCCCTGAACCCCCTGAGCCCTGTTTCTTTCACGTCTCTGGGTTCCTGCCTCCTCATACCTTCTGTCTTATTTTCTTGTTGCCTGTCTCAAATTCCACTCTTCTGTTTCTTCCAGCAGGTAATTCTCTAGACACCTTTCTCCTCTCCTGTTTTCCGTCTCTCTGCTCTCTCATCATCATTTTCCTGTCTTTATTTCTAAATCGACTCCATCCTCTTAGGTACTTTTTTCCCTTGTGGTCCATGTCTTCTTTTCCCTTCCAAAGAAAAATACTAAGACGGGAGAAGACAGCCCTCAGCCTCCCATCAATGTCACACACCCTGCCCCACGCACTCGCACACACAGAGCCCAGGATCCTGCCAGAGGGCCATGCTGGTGGTGCTGGGGGCCATCTTCCGAGGCATCACTGATAAAACTGCTTCTTCTCCCTGTCAAGCCCCAGGTGGACTCTCAGACAAGCATATCTTGAACTGGGGCATATCCTGAACTAGGGCAGCATGGAAATTTCAACTCAGAAATGGCCAGACTGGGACAGAATGAAACATTTCTGTGCCAGAGCATGGCCCCCAGTGGAGCTTTAGTGAGCCAACACCTGTCCCCGCCTTGGCATCCGTGCAGCACCTGTACCCCATCCTGCCCCACCCCAGCTCCTCCCCACTTTGCTTATCTGAACACCAGAAGATGAAGCAAGGACACACCCGCTTCATCAGGCTTTCCCAATTACTCTGGCCTGAAGTACCATGAGTAAGAAGCCTGATCACAACCCAAGATGGCTCAGAGGAGGAAAAAAAACAATGAATCCCCACACTCTGGGGGGTTCCCAGAAGTGCAATATGGGGAGTCGTCGGAATCTGATCCCTGGGACGGCCACAAGACTGAACTGAAGATGCCACTCCTGCCTTGTTAACTCGTTTCATTTCCTTCAAGCTCTCACTCACCCGGGCCCTGCCTGGGGAAGGGGTACCTGCAGCCCAAGACCCCCAGAAGCCTGACCAAGCAGGACAGCTCCACCCAAGGCTCTCCCTGGCAGCTCTGACTCAACCTGCTCAAATGCAGACTCACACCTCCCTCCCCAAGCCCACCCCTCACTTCCACCTGCCGCCACCACCGTGGTAAGTGGTACCACTGCCTGCCCAGTCACTCGGAGACTCACCCTGGGACTGACCCTGGGTCCTCCCCCACCGCCCACCTTGTTTTCCAAACTTATTAATCGCCAAGTCTGATCCATGTGTAAAATTTCTCTCTCTTCCCCTGTCCCCCAACCTGGGGTCGGGACCTCATCCTCAGCCACCTGGACTTCTGCAAAAGCTTGTATTCGTCTCTATAGCCTAATGTCTCATTCCATGACTGCCAGGGAGGGGCTTCGGAAATTATCAAGTCATCCTCCTGCTTAAACAGCTTCTACATATTGCCTAGAGCTAGGATGTCCAAGCCTCTTTGATCCCTGTCCATAACCAAACAAATGTTGGTACCCATCCCTACTAACACACGTATTTTTATTTATGTGTATATTGCGTTTCCATGTACCACCATCATTAGCCAATACCTAAAAGACAATGAGCCTTTAGAGAAGGAATATCATTGACATCAAGAGATTTGAATCTATGTTGCAAAATTACTTTGAATATTTCTCATCAGCTTCCACTGATTACAATTAGATTGTTACCATCTTTTCCTCAAGATGGAAAGATAACAAGGAGCCCTTTAAGAGTGGGGGAGCGACCACCTTGCCATGTTCTTGCTGTATGCTTGTGCCTGCATTATCCACCTTCTCTCCTGCCGCCAGGCATCTTTCCACTTGCTGAGCCCTTGTCCATTGTGTGAGGGTCAATCTAGTTGAAGCCAGATCAGATCATCCGTAAATCCGCTGCAGGAGCAGGTATAAATATATTGCAATATGCTAAAACTGAATGAGGATACAAGGAGCCCCTGCCAGTTTCATGGAACCCCTCACCCCGCTTCCCTCAGACCTTCTCTGATGTAGGCAACATGTGGCACATCAGAGCTAAGTGCAGGCCCCAGGGTCAACCCATACAGTAAATATTAGAGAAGCTCAAATATTTTGCTTTTAGTTAAAAAACATACACAGAAATAGAGGTTTCGCTATTTTCTTCTCCTACCCCAATGGGTCATCTTGCATAATCCCAAGGCTCAAGAACCCTAGGCTTGGGAACTTCTGGTGTGTACATAAGGTCTCTGTCCTAAGTCCTTATTTTGTGTGCAGGTCCCACAAAAGAAGACATCTTGTAAAGCTCTCCTATTTGAGGCCATGTATTATTTATGTTCCCAAGCCCAGCACAAGGCTGGCATGGAGCAGGTGCTCAGTAAATATTTGTGGAATTAACAGCTGGCTCCCCAAACACACTCAGCCTCACACACTCTGTGCTGTGAAATGTTCTTTTCCCCTTAGGGCCCCTACTTCTCCATCTGAGCAAGTCCTGTTCGTCCTCATAAGCTCAGTTCAAATGTTACTTCCTCTGGAGAGGCTGCCCTGACCTCTGGCTGTTTGCTCTTTCAGTGCAACGTCTACCAGGAGATCAGAGTGTAATGTCTGGACCAGGTCACTCCCACCCACCCCACCACCCCCAACCAAAGAGCTGTGGAGACAAGGAAGACACTTCATTCATCTGTGTGTCCCCAGCATGCTGTAAGTGCTCAGCAAATGTCTGATGAATCAGAGATTCAGATCCAGGAATGAGGTCAAGAGATGGTCTGGGCCAGAGACTTTCAGGCTCGAGAACTTTGGTTCAGGGTAACCGGCAGGGAGAGGCCAAGGGAGATGGTGTGAGGGGCATCCAGGACCATGTCTACATGCTGAAATCCACAAAGTGCTGCTCACTGATGGCCCTTCAGGCCAGACATGAAGTCTGCTTGGAGGAGAAGCAAGGCCCCAGGGGAGGGGGTGAGCTCCCAGCACACAACAGTGCTGTGTCGGCATCCTGGCAACCCCACGGAGGCCGAGTAGCCTCAAGGTGCCAAGCAGCCTCTCCCCGAGCATCACTCCGTGGCCAAAAGCACTCAATCAAGCGAGAGGCACCAGCATTATCAATAAATGATCATCCATGGGATTTGGCAAGGCCTGGACACAGACAATCTAAAAGCATTCCCTCTTCCAACGGGGTCAATCCAATGAACTCATTCGTTAATTGTGCACCACCAACACCACCACCCACAGAGAAGCCTCAGCCACCCCCAATCCCTCCCTCAGTGGATCCTTCTGGTTCTCAAACTCCAGCTGCCCAGCGTCCTGCACAAGCCTGTGTTCCAGATCAGCCTGCCCAGTACAGGCTGCAGGCTCTTGGGCCAGTTACCTCTGTCCCCACAGCCATCATGGGAACAGTAAGACTGAGTCTATAAGGCTATCAGGACACAAGTAGTTATGGTACACACGGCAGGCAGCACCTGGCAAAACAGTGGAAAGTCAGAGAGAATGTCTCTTCCTTTTCTTCATCCTTCCCAGCCCGGTGGACCCCACATTAAGGCTTTCTCCATCTTTCACCTGAACTACTGCAAATGCCTCTTCCCTATCTCTATCTTCTCCCCTGCACGGCTGCCAGAAGCTCTTCCTTTGTGGCAGGAGTTGTGTTTTAAGCTACCTTTACCCAAGCAAAGTTTAAGCATCTTTTGTGCGGCAGGTACTGCACTGGGGCTGCAGATCTAAAGAAAAATGTGGTTCCTCTTAGGAAGCCCAGCACAGGGTCGGTAAGTACCTCAGACTGTTTTAGCTAAAAAGTCACTTAGCTAGAAGGGACTCAAACTGAACTGTTGATCTTTCCAGTTCAACACCCCATCTCTATCACCCCCTCCCTCCCTCCCAGCCCACCTTCTGCACAAAGACTCATAGCTGGAAGTCCCGGCATAAAGACCATCCAGGGGCAGTGATAGAAACCGTGAGCAGGCCAGTGTTAGGATTCAAACATCTTCAAGCATCTGGCTCATGACTATGGTGGAGGAAGTGCCTTTGGGATGTGGGTGGGGGATGGGTCACTTCCCTGCTCAATATTTCTTTGTAGGTGGCAGCCTGAGCAAGATCAGATCCTCCGCACACAAAAGCAGAAAATCCAGCATGTCCGCCCCACAAGACACAAGCTCAAGGCCCCAGGCTTACATCCAGCCTCCCTGGGCAGTGCTGGTCCAGCCCGAACTTGAAGGCCAAGAGCAAGAGCCAGCATGACCCCAGCCATCCCAGGCTGCAAGAAAAAAGCCCCCTCCCAACACACAATGACCACCACTGCCTCCCACCTCCTCTTCCAGACACCATTGCACCACGATGCAGAGCAGGGCACACCTGGTGTCGCTGAGGTAGTAGAAATTACACAGAAAAAGAGCCAGAGCCAAACACGAGTAGACAAAGGAATTGCCACAATAAATGGAATCTAGGTCAAGGATCAAAACTCCCGTCTCCATAGGGCACGAGCCGCCAGGATTTAGCTACTGTGTGTGTGTAACAGTCAGGGAGGAAGAAGGACAGGGCACCCCCAGAGGAAAGAGCAAAACCAGAAAGAATAGTAAGACAGGACCTGGGTAACGGCCACTACATTGGCTTCCTGGAGTGACAGTGACAAAGGCCTACAAACTAGTGGCTTAGACAGCAGAGACCTATTGTCCCACAGTGCCAGAGGCCGGATGTCTGAAATCAAGATGCTGGCAGGGCCAAGCTCACTCCAAAGCCTCCAGGGGAGGATCCTGCCTTGCCCCATCCAGCTTCTGGTCACCCCAGGGGTTCCTTGGCTTGTGGCTGCACCACGCCATCTCTGCCCCTGTCTTCCCGTGCTCCCTCTGGGTCTCCACAGCCTTTCTCCTCTGTGCGTCTGTGCCTCTGTCTCCTCCCCAGTCCTGTTGGATGAAGGGCCCATCCTGCTCCAACGTGACCTAATCTTAACTACTTCTACGCTGACCCTGCTTCCAAGTAAGGTCACGCTCTGAGGATTCAGGTGAACAGGAATTCTTGGAGGATTCTCTCCAACCCAGTCTAGACATCTACCACCCAGCAGAAAGCTATCCTGCCCAGGGGTCAACAGAAGGTAGAAGAAAGTACCATGTGAATGGGTTTGGGACTGGTACTGGGTCAGTTCTAGTTCAGTGTTATCCCGGACAAGTCACTCAGCTTCTCTGAGCCTTGGTGCTTGGGTCAACTGCATTTTGAAGGTCATTTTGAAGGTCAAAGAAAGAGTGCTTTGTTACTATAAAGCTTTGCATGTAAACATACGTGATGTTTCCTCACTCATCCATGCATGTTCTCTCCCAACGACGCCAGATAAGACACTGATGCTCTCACTGCCTCCTTCCTGGATCCATGGTTCCTGCTATCATGCCCTCTGCACCTGTGAGGCCTATCACACCAGTCACCTGTCAGCTCCCTGGGTGCACCCAGAGCTGCCCTGATCACATCAGCAAGCATTCACCAACATACCTCTGCAGAAAGTCAAAGCTGGATCATATTTGTGATTTAGCACCTCTAGACGGCACCCTTAGGTAGCTGGGCCAGAGGGCACCAGGGGTGTTGTCCTGTCAAGCCTCTGACTGGCTCACCTTCTCTGGTTCGGGCCCCTGCTTACCTCTGGCACTTTGTTTTTTTGTCTCTCTTCAGGGATCAGCCTGTAATTCCATCCCTGGAGAGGGACAAGAGTAGAATGCCAGAAATGAGATGTGGGGGCTAGACCTCTTCTGCAACCGTAGTGAGACGCAGAACGAGCCAACAGAATGAGCCAAGCACATGACGGGCAAAACTCAGTGCAGCTCTAAGAACCTGGAAGGAGCAGATGCAGGACAATCCAGCCCTTCCCAGAGCAGGTGGAGGGATGACATATGAGCCCTCGAAATTCTCACAAGTCCCAATACAAGTAGCTGGCCCCTTACCTTGACAGCACTCTGGAGGTGCGCGGGACCTCCCCTGTGGGCCTCCCCATGCTCCCAGCTGCCCCATGGGGCAGACTGTGCAGGTCTTTTTACCTTGCCGGTAACTGAGACCCTAAAGGGTAAAGATCCTGCCCTCACCCACCCTACTGGCAAAAGAGAGGGCTGGAACCAGAATGACAAATATGCAGTGCTGACGAAGCATTAAAGAATGAGTGATATGCGCAGTATATGTGGCACACAGTAATCCAAAAACACATTCTGAAGGTAATGATTCATTTTACCTGTGACTAAAATAATCCTCATTTTCACCTTACTGGCAGTATTTCCGTGGCACTTACTGTGTGCCACATACCAGTAAACGAATGCTAAGCCGCTTGATCCTCACAACAACCCTAGAAGGTGGGTCTTTTTATTGTCACCCATTTTACAGATGAAAGAAGTGAGACAGAGAGAGGTTAATTAACGTGCCCAAGGTGACACAGCCAGTAAGCCACAGAGCCCTTCTGGTCCAAATTTAAGGCCATGCATGGTGATTATGCCTTGTACAAACTATTGATCCTGAGAATCTAAATGTAATTAAATGTTCATCTATACAATTTAATTTCTACCCAGGTTCTTTAAAAAAAAAAATCATCAAAATCCTAGATGCTCATGGTCTCAGATCTACAGCACAGTTAGGATGAAAGGCAATGTCTCCCAGCCCCAGTGCCCTCCCTATTTCTTTCCACCACCAGCTGCTCCAGGGTGGAATGAGAGCATCTTCTAGAGACAGATGGAAGGAAAGGCGGGACTCAGCAATAATCTAAAATTCATTCTTTGCCTAATTTGTGGGGAGAAGGCTGAATGACAAGGTATTTTTCTGAGACCAATGTCAAATGACATGGGCAATGTGGAAATTGCTCCCGGGGGTCAGGCAGGCCCACATGGAGCTCTGGGGCTAGGGGGACCTGAATGGCTCTGTGAGGTCTCCAGAGGCCACTGCAGACCCTCTCCATGCACGATGTGCCCACATCCGATGAAGTGGAAAAGCCTCAGATGTCCTAGGTTACATGAACCTGGGGCCTGGCACTCTCTGAGCTTCAGCTTCCCCCTTTGTAAACGGAGGTAACGGAAGCAGCCACATGCTTGGGTGGCCTCAAGATGGGAGGTCATGCCATTTCTCTGCACAGATGTAACAGCCTGGCACACAGGAACCCAGGCGATGTGTTAGCAAGGTTTTACTTCTGTGGCTTATTGACGCAAATGTGTCCCATCCTTCTGTCAGATACACCTGTCTCTCCTCACCCCCCTATCCTCTCCCAGCCTCAGCGGAATTCACCCCAGCAAGGGGTGCAAAAGGAAGGTCAGCTCCCACCCAACAGAGATCCACCAGGATTAGGGATTCTCAACGTCCCCAGTTCCCCTTTGGTGCAGATGGGTGAGGCTTCACTCCATGACTTTGAGACCTAAACCATGTCTTGGGAGAAGGGCTGGTTAGCAGTGAAAATCCTCCAGAAGGTTAGCAAATCAGCAGAGGGCTACACTTGCACACCTCACAGTGAGCCAAGGCGCCCCTTCTGTCCCCACAGACACACACTGCATTCCCCGAGCACACCAGCTTGCAGCTCAGAGCCACTTGGCTTGGGCCGTAGGGGCTGTTGCCAGTAAGTGCCCACCGTCTGCGTCTCGGAACTTCCCAGAAGAGACCCCAACGGAAGGGTCTGTCGCTGAAACTGAGCTCAAATTACTTGGGCTCCAAGGAAAGAACCATAGACTCTGCTGGCTGGATGGAACCCCAAAGGTTCATCTGTGGCAAGCTCCAGTCTCTCTAAATTCAGCTCACTCCAGAAATAACAGCCTCTACCCACTCCTGAGCGTGGGAAGAGATGTAGAACAGCATTTCTGAAACTTTAAGGTACATACGAATCACCCAGGGATCTTGTAACACAGAGTCTGATTCAGTAGGTCTGTCGGGGCAAAGGTGGCTGAGATTTTGCATTTCTAACAAGCTCCCAGGTGAGGCATGGATGTTGGTGGCTCTACAGACACACCTTGAGCAGGAAGGATCTAGAAGGTTTCCTGCCCTCAGAAGCTCCTGCGTTTAGAGAAGAAATACAGTACGTGGGTAGATTGGGCTAAGACACAAGCTATTTATTTTTTCCAACCACAAACCACAGTGTCTTTCTTTCTTTCTTTCTTTCTTTCTTTATTTATTTATTTATTTATTGTAAAGAGTTTATTTTTTTAAGAGAGAGAACAAGAGGAAAAGAGCATGAACGGGCAGAGGTGGACAGGACTGAGAGAGAAGCAGACACGGGACTCGATCATAGGACTCGATCTCAGGACCTGGAGATCATGACCTGAGCTGAAGGAAGACTGAGCCTGAGCCCCCAGGCACCGCACCACAGTGCCTTTAACACCATAGAAAATTAACTGTTGGGTGGAGGAGCAGATGGTTCTGATATGAAGATCAAGTGTACAATCAGAACAACTGGCAATTACTACACTGTCCTAAAAATGACATAGCTAAGTAAAAATGTCCTGGGGGGCGGGGAATGAAGGAAGGAGGAAGGAAAGAAGGAAATTAAGGGGAGGGCAGTACATGATGAAAAAGGATCTCTGAACCTCCAAAGAGTCTTCTTCCAAAAAAATAACAAAACAAAAAAACAAAAAAACAAAAAAAAAAAGAGTCTTCTTCCCGCCACCCCTGCCCCGGCTAGGACACCCCACTGTGGAACTCAGTATGCATTGTATCCCCTCCCAGAGTGTGTTCCTGGCCCGTGTCTCTCATCTCTGAATCCCTGGCTCCTAGCACGAGACCTGGCTCTCACAGGAGCTCCATAAATACATGTTTTGTGAAACAAATAGGGATAATTGCTCTAATCATGAAGGTTTTTGATTTTAGGGGTCAGGTGGAGATTATCTCATTTAAATCTCATAACAACCTTGTGAGGTCTGTAATATTATCATCTGCTTTTCACAGAAGAGGAACACAGAACTCAGGAGGATTGAATAAAATGGCCAGTTGTGTGCGATCAGGGGTTGGGATGAGGCCGCAGGACGCTAGGCTCCCAGAGCCCATGCCCTTGACTGAGAGAGGGCCAGGTTTTGTGAGGCCTGAAGCTTTCTGAGGGGCCCTTTTTTCAGAACAAAACAGATCAAAAAACTGCTGCACAATTTCCAGTAACATGTCCATGTGGACAAATCTCTGGGACCTTTCCTGGCCTTGGAGCGGCCAACACAAGGGAAGCAGTGCGGGGGGGGGGGGGGGGGGGGGTGGGGGGGGTGGGGAGGTGACATCTACAGCTCAGGCTGCGTTAGCTTCACGGCAAAACTGCCTCTGATCTTGACCCACATGCTGGAAATGAGAGGGGAAGGAATAGGAAGAGAGAGGGAGAGATCAGAGGAGAGCAGAAGGAAGGGAAGAGAGGGGGAAGAAATCCAGGAAGGGACTCTAAAGAGATAAGTGGAAGAGAGAGTGGTCAGAGGGGGGACAGGAGGCAGTTAGTGGGGAACTAAGGCTGCCCCTGGATGAATTGGTGGGGAGGGTCCCACAGAAGTTCCCATCTGGCTCCTGGGAGGTACGGGGCCCTCTGCACCTCCACCTGCAGATTCTGCAGCCTTTTCCCAGACACCACAGCAGCCCCACCTTTCCTTAGGCCCCCAGACCCACCTGGGAGCTGGGCCCAGAGCTAAGCCAGAAGGGTCGAGGAAGCACCCCTCCAACATGCCACCCCAGCAGCGCTCTAGTGTAGGCAGCTACCTCTCTTTCCTGGTTCATCACCTGAGCACCCAGAGAGGAGATTCAAATGTGGGCCACACAAGGAACCAGGGCTGGGGAGAGCTGGGTGCAGGCTGGCCCACTGTCCTTGCACTGTCGGACTGCGGGAGTCCTCCTTAAAAGGGAGGCACCCACATAGGTCTTTGCAGCCTGTCCCCCCAAAGCACCTGTTCTGACATGAGAGGCACTTCACTCTGCTCCAGACTTCCAGTTCCAAAGCCCCCTGCCCTAGAGGGGGGAAGGGCTGGTGCCATGTTGGCTCAAGAGACCCTCAAATCAGCCCCGGGTTTGTGCTGCTCAGAGATAAGTCCAAGGTCACCCCACACTGAGTAGCTGAGAGGGGGCCAACCAGCAGTTAGATCTACCCCCCTCCTGCTCAGACATCACTACCATGTTCCATGAACCGTGTTTCCCAGACCTTAGGCCTAGAGCTTCAGACACTCGCACTGCTTTCAGCCTGTTCACGTGGAGAACACCAGATTCACGTCCCGGCTCTGCCAAAAACTTGGTGCAATTTGGGGGCCAGCCACTTCCTGTCCATGAGCTCTGATCACTTCAATGATCCAATGGGAACAAAACGTTTCCTTACATGGTTGCATGGGCCCCAGGCATGGAGGGGCCAGGGCACACGTCTACCCTGGGCTGGTCTCCAGGAGGGTCAAAGCCAAGGAACCGAAGACCTGGATTTGTTCGGAATCGGATGCTAATTTACTGTGTGGTCTTGGGTATGTGGCCTTGCCTCTCTGATTCATGGTTTCATCTCGTCTAACCCCTGCCCAGGGAGGTATGTGTGAGGCGGGGGTGGGGGGGTGGGGGGGGGTTGGCAACTCAGCCCAAGATATTCAAATATGTAATTACCAGTAAGGACGGGCAAGGGACACGTGGAAGGGGTGCCGGCAGGTGCACTGGGTAGGAGCCCCGCAGGGACCAGCTCCGCACCTGGGGGCCAGGGCAGGGGGCATAGCACATCTTCTCCAGGGCAGAAGGCGCTCTGTGAGCCTTCCCATTCTGTTGCTCCACACATGGCAACAATCCAGTCCTCCTGAGCACCCCAAACTCCTCCGCCTTTCCACAACCCCCATCAAAAGCACCCACACATGGAGAAATGGCGGGGCTAGGAGAGAGAGAGCGCCCTCCGACATCCCCACCAGCAACACCCCGTGGGGGGGGGGGAGTCATTCAGGCAGGAAGGCTTTTGCAACATCCTAGGCGTGTCCCCTATACGGAGGCCAAAGGGCCGTGAATGACTCCAGGTGTGTTCCAGCCCCTAGGACGGTGTCAGGTTACAAGATGCATTAATCATTCCAGTTTAGCAACTTCGCCTGTGAGGTTGTTTTAATCAACTGGCCCCACGGTCCCCAATCACTCCTGGAACAGGGCGGTGGAGGCGGCCAGAGTGCTAAGGGGAGAGGGATGCGGCACACGCGGCCCCGAGGCGTGCCCTGCACTTAGGCCTCTTCCAGCCGCCGCTGCCCAGGCCTCCGAGCTGGTGCCAGCCAGGGCCCATCCAGGAGGACCTCCTGACGGCCACCCCTCAGCTCCAGCCGCAGAGAAACCTGGCAGATCGCAGAGCCGGCATGGTGAGTGCGGGCGCCCTCTGCTCTGAATTCTGGGGGAGGGCAGGTCTCCCTATAAAGGGCCCTTCTGGCAGCCTGTGGATTTTGTAACAGTTTCCCAGTGAGAAAAGAGGTCACACCGAGTCACCCCCACATTCAGGCCCTTAGAAGCCTCAGTATCCCCCTGCCCTCCTCTCCCCTTCTTTACCAAAGGGCGCTGCACAGCACCCATGAAGCTGGACACATGGGCCACTATTCCCTCCTAAATCCTGCCCGCTCTTCATGCAAGGTCTCCGGGTCTGTTGGCTAAGGTTGGCACTGTTGTTCCAAGGGCAAGGGGCTGTTGTGATGGCCCCGTCACCTCCCTGGGGAAATGGACTCCTTTTCTTCTTCAATCAAACAATGGACAGCTGCCCCAAAACAACCCAACGTGTGTGGGGATCTACTTGGTCTCTTTCTGGGCCCTGTCCCCTCTCTTCCTCCCCCTCTGAGCACCTAGAGAGCTTCTTCACTGTCTTGGGACAAAGAGAATCAATCCCATCTTTCCAGGACAACTGAGGACAGGGAGGGAAGACATAATATCTGGATCTGAGTGGGGGATCTCAGGGAATCTTCCTTCTCTGCTTCCTGGAGAACAGCTTTTGCAGTTGCCAGAAAATCAACACAAAAATGAAAGGGGAGGGAAAAAGAAGGAAGGGGAAGCTTTCTGTCCAAGGGGAACAGAGGTGACTGGCTGGGGCCTCGCGAGTGGCGGTCCCCTGACCCCCAGCCTGAGCACTTCCCATGACATTCCTCTGGAAAGTCTGGCAAAACTCTAGCCCCAGTGCTGGGGTAGCAGAGGGTCAGGAAGGGGAAGGGCTTGCCTGCTTTGCTCTGCAATTCAGCCGGCTTACCCTGTCCCCATCCAAGGAAGCACTTAGAAGCCGATCCCCCATGGTCCTGCTGGGCTCTCTGGAGAGAAGAGGAAGTAGCTCCTGCCTGCCTGGCTGCGAGCTGCTTATTGGGGGCACTGGGGAGGCCTGGGTGTCTCCCGAGAGAGTAGAGACATAGGATGGAGGTAGATTCTAAGACAGTTAACTGGAACACAAACTATAGGACCAGAGAGTCAAATGGCAGCTCCCTTATTAGCGTATTATTCCGGACACTTTGATCTTCTGAGACTCATCATCTTCCTCTGTAAAATGGAAACATTTTCCATGCCACCCCCTATGCACACACACAGTGGGTGGAAAGATTGAATGGGCCAGTGATGTGAATAGCTACGTAAACCTCGAAGCCCTGTACAAATGTAAGGACCCAGAGGAATCCACTCCAGCAAATGACAGGTGGGCAGCATGGCCAACACTGAGCTTCACCAGCCGGAGAGGGAGCTGGACATTGCCATATGAGGGAGGCAGGGCAGGTGGGCACACAGCAGCGCAGGCCAGGTCTGAGGCCCCAACGGCAAGGTAGCAGCGGGGCCAGGATCCTGGGCAGGGCCAGGGAGCTTCTGGCCCAAGCTAACCACTAAACCACCTGTGCCTAATAACCCAGTGATTCCCTCTAATGAGGCCCGGACAACCATAGCTCCCAGCCCTGGGGAGCAATGGAACAGCTCACACCCAGGCCCAGCCCTCCCTTTCCCCTGCTCCTCCCTGCCTCCCTCTCACCCCTGCTGGCCCGCCCTGGACAGAGTCCTGTCTGGTTGCTACCTCACCACAGTGGTTCTCCCTTGAGAGCTGGGTATGACTGGGAGGGCCCAGGGAGAGCAGGAGCTGTGGAAGGCCCTGGGCAGAGGCCTGAGCCCAATCTCTGACCCCAAGGGAAATGTGGCCCTGTGATCTCGGCTGCAGTTGAGCCCCAGAGGGAAACCTAGGACCCTGGCAAGAGCCATCCTGGTCTCGGCTCCTTACTGCCCACAAGGCCCCAAATATACCATGAGCTACCAGAGCAGAGTGTTAGACACCTGAGGTCAGTCCTGGCCTGGCTGCTCCAGAGGAAGCAGGTTGTCCTCAAGGGTTTGCTGGGCTTGGCTGGACCGAGGAGG